>NC_136796.1:42874454-42914454 GCF_951216825.1 Electrona antarctica
CAGCGCTCTCTCTCTCTCTCTCCCTCTCTCTCCCTCTCTCTCTCTCTCTCCCTCTCTCTACCTCTCTCCCTCTCTCTCTCTCCCTCTCCCTCTCCCTCTCCCTCTCTCTCCCCCTCTCTCCCTCCCTCCCTCCCTCTCTCTCTCTCTCTCTCTCTCCCCCTCTCTCTCCCTCTCCCTCTCCCTCTCCCTGCAGCTCCCGCAGGGACTCTGTTTCAATCACAGCGGTGCTAAAAATAGCCCAGGCTGTAATGAGGCGAGCATGAGCAGAATAGAGCAGCGACAACACGGAGGCTAAGAATACCCACAGTGCTGTGTCTGCATGAACACGGTGCGCCTGGTGGTTGCAATGCATTGCACTGGTGCCTGCATTTGTACGATTTAAAAAAAATAGCAGATCTACAAGCTCGTAGCGCGCCACCGAGTGGCGCGCTACGAGCTTGTAGATCTGCTATTTTTCAATAGCTAAAGTATAACATACTTTTTGGACGTATTAAACGCACACTGAGAATGTGAGTCCGTGTCCTCCACGCGGAACAATTTGATTCTCACACACACACACACACACACACACACACACACACACACACACACACACACACACACACACACACACACACACACACACACACACACACACACACACACACACACACACACACACACAAAGATAATGGTAGACACATTCAGTAACACTGTCAGAATGATAATGGCTGATTTAATGTCTTATTTATTTATTTACCTAGACCGGCCAGAGAGGTAATAATAACCATGGCTTTTGTGTGGAAACATTATTGCGATTTCAACTTCCACCCTTTTAATCTCAAGCAGCGAAATAACCAAGTCTTCTATTGTTAACTGTGACTATAGAAAGATCCATGCAGTCAAAAGAGATCAAGGCGATGGCGAAATAATCTAGATGTCCATCTACAAATCCTGTGTGCCGACGCACCTACGGTATCACAAAGGAAAGATCCTCCCCTGGAGGCGACGGGAAATCTCTCCGTGAAATACACAATCGGGACGTATCTACTCTGCTATATGGTGAATGTCATGGGTGCGATACGGACACAGGTTGTACGAGATGGGTTAAGCCATTTTGGGCGGGAACCCCTTTTGGTGTTTTAAACATTATAACTTAGCTATTGAAAAATAGCAGATCTACAAGCTCATAGCGCGCCACCGAGTGGCACGCTACGAGCTTGTAGGTCTGCTATTTTTGAAGAATCGTGAAAATGTGGCGCAAGTTTTTTCAGAATGAACATTTTTAACTAAAATCTTTGCTTCTGGGGGGGTCGGATGGGGGTCGGAGGCCAATTACATATCATTTTTGGGGTCCTTCCGACATGAAATATTGAGCACCACCGATACAGAAACATAAGGTTTTTCAGAAAACTGTCAGGATTTTGAAGACATTTTTAAAATTTCAACGTCAGGCCTAGATGGGTTAAGCCTTGATGCTAACCACGGTTTAGCCGAGGACGGGAGATAGAGTTGGGGTTGGGATAAGGTCAGTGTCACCTGTTTATATTTGCACCACTTTGTCACATGCTGAACAGACACGCCGTCAATCACGAAGACAAACTGACAAGCGAACAAGAGACACGGAGAGGAGATACATGTTTCGTGAAACGCAGGGAAAGCTTTGGTGAATGTCCTGGCATCGCGATACGTGTCTGACACAGCTTGTGTGCATGTTATTACAGGCGGAAAATGTCCAAAGTTTTCAGAAACATTTTTTGGTAACATTATCAGAACCGAAATAGCTATATAACCTACTGCACAAGCTATTTTAGCTGATGTAAATCACCTGCAATATGTATTCTCAATCACACGCCTGACAAGCAAATAGGAGGCACAGAGGGAGGTTCTCTGCGCTCGTACATCGGCTATTTTTTCCATGCACCTATATGAAAACATGCCATTTCGATGGAATGACGACCCGCCAAAGAATATAGATTTAGTCGACTAAAACCAAAAGATATCAGGTGACTAAAATGACATCATGACGTAACAGAATTGTGTTTCAAAAGACTATGACTGTTCCTGACTACCCCCTGCTACAGTTAGAGATTATTAGTTAACGGGAAATTATGGGCACTGTATTTTGCCCGTAAACCTCAAGTTTAACGGGCATATACAGTTAATATACTGTAATATACAGGTGTGATGGTACAATTCGGGAGTTTACCGGAGTTTGTTGGAAAGTTTAACGGGAGTTTCCTGTAATATACAAATCCGTATTCCATGCTTTTTGCGCAGTGAGAGCTCATACTTGTGACTGATAAAAACCAAACACCAGCATAATGTGGTTTGTTTCCACTATCTTATAGTGGCTTGAAAAGCGGTTTCCTCCGTGTCGGCAACGCAGTAATGACCCATCAGGGATGCACCGTTGATCCAATTAACCCATTTAGGCCTGACCTCGAAATTTAAAAAAAAATCTTCTAAATCCTCCAGTTTTCTGAAATAAATATTTTCACAATTTTTCAAAAATAGCAGACCTACAAGCTCGTAGCGCGCCACTCGGTGGCGCGCTATGAGCTTGTAGATCTGCTATTTTTCAATAGCTAAATTATAACATAATGTTAAAACACCAAAAGGGGTTCCCGCCCAAAATGGCTTAAGTGGACGGGAAGAGCAGGAGACATACTTCCACTCGTGCAAATGACAGAAAATGCTTCATTTTTCTTGCCAGTAAATGCTGGTTTTTACCTCCAGCTGATGTAGTGGTTAATTTAACTGCATTTAGGCCTGACGTCGAAATTTAAAAAAAAAATGTCTTCAAAATCCTGACAGTTTTCTGAAAAACCCGTATGTTTCTGTATCCGTGGTGCTCAATATTTCATGTCAAGGACCCCAAAAACTGTAATTGGCCTCCGCCCCCCACCCCCCATCTGAAAATGTGTTGTTCGAGGGTCCTCCCCAGAAGCAAAGATTTGAGTTGAAATGTTCACTCTGTAATAATATATATTAAATGATTTGAGACACATTTTCACGATTTTAAAAAAAAAATAGCAGACCTACAAGTTCATAGCGCGGCACTCGGTGCCTTGGCACCGTCTCTCCTCCAAACCACATGCTTTCAAATGTTAACAAAAAGCATGCTTGCCCTGGTTATCACAAACTGCACCTCGCTCGCACGCTTCACCATCGTGCAGCTGGCCATCATAAGATACCGTACTGGGCTTGTCGAGGCTGATCACGTATACCGTATGTCTGCGAGACCCTCACCGCACCGGTGTGTCTGTGTGTACGCGCACGCACGCACGCACGCGCACGCGCACACGCACACGCACACGCACACACACACACACAGGGGCTGACTAAAGCAGTGTGAGTTAGGCTGATTGTCCAAAGACGACAAGCCTCCCGGGCATGCTGACTCCCATAATATAAAAACACACAATGGTGGTTGTGTTGACAGTATTAGCGTAGGTACTGTACTCTACCTGCTGGTGGTGAAGGGTTATATCATGTGGGATGATGATGACATGAGGGGAGAAACGCTGGAAATCACAAGCAGACATGTTGTGTGGGCTCCTGCTCTCTCTCTCTCTCTCTCTCTCTCTCTCTCTCTCTCTCTCTCTCTCTCTTCTCACGGGAGTTCTCAGATAAGAGTCCCTCTACTATGCTGCAATACTGTCAAGTGCACACGCCATGCGGGGAAAGTGGGATAAACACTGACTTTCCATGTTTTTATACTTTTATACCACTTGAGATGCATCAGACACACTGTTGTATTATTATTATTATTATTATTAGGGGTCAAGCTCAAAGGGCGTTAGCCTCGGAAACCCAGACGTTTTTATTTCCAGGGAGAGAAAAAAAGTCTGGGGCCGAGTCCACTTCAATTTCGGCATACAGTAGCGCTCACTCTCTGCGGGTTTCTGATCGTCTGCACCTTTGTTAAATTGACGCACACACACACACACACAAACACACTACTCGCTCTCTCTGTTGTTCTAATTAATTAGTCTCATGTCGCACAGCTGCGTCTAGTTTCTCCCGGCGGTTCCTGCAGCCGGGAGCTGCCTATGCCATAGAAAGCATACTGTAGGTCAGTTCCAGTCAGGCCTGACGTCGAAATGAATAAAAAAGTCTTCTGAAAGAATATATATTCAAAGGTTTGTGCCACATTTTCACGATTTTTCAAAAATAGCAGACCTACAAGCTCGTAGCGCGCCACTCGGTGGCGCGCTATGAGCTTGTAGATCTGCTATTTTTCAATAGCTAAATAAATAATGCTTAGTTAAAACACCAAAACGGGTTCCCGTCCAGAATGGGCTAAAAGGGTGTCGTTTCTGCAAGAGTTCTGCCATTTTAGCAGTTTTGTCAGTTCTGTTCCGTCGTCCTTCACGAAATTCAGGGCCGTGAGAATCCCTCAGGAACTGATCGAACCTCACAGTCCTTCGTCCAAAGACTCGGCTCTGACCTTTAGATATCTCAATGAGTACAATGTAAGCAAGCGGTCATTCAGTATATGGTCTGGACTCTGGAGCAGTCGGTACTCAGACATGACATCAGGAGGGAACTGGCAGCCATGACTACAGGCCAACGTTTCCATACAATGGAACAGAATAGTACAGAATAATCACACCTGTGTGAAGTGAGGGCGCCCTTATCATCGCCCTTATCATCATGTAAAATAGACACTATGGGCTATATCTTGCGCCACCCCCTTAACTCTTATCCCTAAACATTTTTTTTACTATTTTATAAAACCTTTTAAAATAGTTCAAATAGCTGATCTACAAGCTCACGATGTCTAATAATATCAGTCATCGATGTTTATATATAGCTCATTGTGTATATGCGTATCGATTTGTTTCTTTTTGGGCTTGAACCCGTCTTATAGCTGCTTGCAGCTACATTTAGTATTATTGTGTAATAGTTTATGTCTTCAACAGAGCGTCTGGGATTTAAGATGATGTATGATGATAAGAGCGCCCCTCACTTCACACAAGTGCGATTTTTCATTAATCACTTGATCCCAAGCATCCCTATCCTGAGCGTAACATTTGCCGAAAATAGCCGAACTAAGCTCACAAAACATCACGTTGTGAGCTTGTAGAATGTATATTGTCTATTTTTGGCAAAGAGGTTTGGTGTAGAGGGGGGAAAAAGTGGGCTGTGTAAAGAGCCGAAGGTATAGTTTAAAAAGTATTAAGGGTATAAGTGGTTAAATGTCTGAAAATACACACGTGGACATTAATCCAACACAATAATAGAAACGATCACGTGTAAGCCAGAGTAATTATAGTAAGAGAGTGGCGTCACTAGCGTTGACTCCCATTGTATAACAATGGAATGCGGAAGTGCTCATTTTATCTCAATGGGATATAGTTCCAGCCATAGGAGCAATGTTTGGAACTATAGCCCGTAAGGCACCCGCTTTGCGGCGAGATCACACTCTGGTGTAAGCAACACTGATGATGTCAAACATGAAGCCATCTATTTAACCTGAAACACAACTTTATACAATGTTTATTGGGGGTCCCTGCTGTGTCCCTGTCTCAGCCATGGGGTCCTTAGCCTGGAACTCACCTATGCTTTTTATGGCATAGGCAGGATCCGCCGGGAGAAACTATGCGCAGCTGCGCGACATGAGACTAATTACTTATATTAGAGCGACAGAGAGAGAAGAGTGTGTGTGTCAATTTAACAAAGGTGCAGACGATCAGAAATCAGCAGAGAGTGAGCGATGTTTGCGCTACTCTATGCCGAATTGAAGTGGACTCGGACCCAGACTTTTTTTTCCTCCCTGGAAATAAAAACGGTTTCCGAGGCTATGGGGTCCTTGGCCTGAAAAACATTGAAGACCGCTGGTATATAATATCCAAGTTGAGAGAGAGAGAGAGAGAGAGAGAGAGAGAGAGAGAGAGAGAGCATGCGGAGGGGGGGAGGTTGGTTAACACTTAACTCTCCTTTCTTTGTTTTCCCTCTTTGTCCATTTTCCTCCCAGACAAACACAAGGCTTCACTATTGTCTGTCGTTATAGGGGGAAAGAGAGACAGACAGAGGGGCTACACCGAGAGCCATTAGAACTGTCAGGCTTTATTGTGCCATGATAACCGCGGCCGGCAAATACAATTTCACCGCACGATTCTCGTCGGAAGCCAGGGCAGAGAGGCAACTGCCGTGTGGAATGTAATTTTCTTTCTGCAGCAGAGAGGGCCAATTTGGAGCGGCGTAAGGCAACCGATTAAGGAGAGGACACTTTTTGCAGAAGCTATTCCTCTGGTGTATTCAAAAAAACAAAGGGTTTTTTTTCCACCCTCAATAAAAAAAAGGAAAAATGCTCTCGTACATCTCGATAACACAGAACCTCATCCCGGGTGCATGACTCTCCTACACTCCATGATCTGACTTCATCACACGTTCTCCTGTTTTCACAGACGTTATATGAGAAGACAGGTGGTTGAGCGAGGAACAGAGGGGAAAAAGGATCACACCGCACTCCAACCGGTCTCAACATTGCACCGCTATTCTGGGCATTCATTAAAGACAAAACATATCCCAAATTGTCCAGATTTGTCCCCCTTTAACTTCCATTTATTAGGCTTGTAAGGCTATTAGGTTTAGGCCTGACGTCGAAATAAATTAAAAGTCTTCTGAAAGAATATATATTCAAAGATTTGTGCCGCATTTTCACGATTTTTCAAAAATAGCAGATCTACAAGCTCGTAGTGCGCCGCTCGGTGGCGCGCTATGAGCTTGTAGATCTGCTATTTTTCAATAGCTTTAATAATGCTTAGTTAAAACACTACTACAGCGCGTGGATCTGTAATTATTTTGCAATTTGTCATGGAACAAATTATAAAGGGCTTATACAGTAGATGGAGTACCATGATTTTTGTATTATTATAATTTTTTCTTCATGTTTTCACGTGTTTATGAGGTGACAGTACTTCATTAGAGCCCTTGGTGTGGTTGTTATGTCCAATGACGTCTTCCCATTGTATTTAGGGTTTCTTCCTGCAGGAGGCTGAAACCTTGACAGTCAAACGTGACATCACAATATCATCCCCTCCCCTAACCCCTCCCCCTTTATCATACAACAACAGCTGTGGGTGCGGCTTCAGTTCAGGTGGATCACCACTCATCACCTAATTAATGAACTGGTGGGCGTGTCCACATAAAAACCGACATTTTAACCAATACTGTACACTCCTTATATAGTAAATATATACCTGATGATCATGTTTTAGGATGGAAAAAAAACCCCACTGCACTCCATCTTTAACACTTTGAGAGCTGCGCCATCTAGTGGTCTAATGGTACCTCGGCGCCATGCTTCACATCAACATCAAGCCCCGCCTCCGTGTGTGTCACACGCTTCACAAAGACCAAACCCAAAGCACATTGTAGTCTTATAGCAGCTGGCCATGTTGATGATCTTTCACCAGAAACGGTAATATGTCGGCCACAATGGGCGGCTGTGGCTCAGGAGGTAGAGCAGGTCGTCCAATGATCCCTGGGTCAGCGGTTCGAATCCCGGCTCCTCCTGTCCACATGTCGAAGTGTCCTTGGGCAAGACACTGAACCCCAAATTGCTCCCGATGTGCTGGTTGGTACCTTGCATGGCTTCCGCCGCAATCGGTGTGGGAATGGGTGAATGTAATGCACAATCTATGTAAAGCGCCTTGGATAAAGTCGCTATATAAATGCACCATTTACCATTTACCACAATGGGATAAAAAAAATCACTATTCTCATCTGAACACAGGACGGATTTGACAAAAAGACGGATTTGAGTATTTTCCCCCCGAGAAAACAGGCAGGAAAGAAATCATAATGAGTTGGATTCCAATGGGGTGTGCGCGGCTGCGCGCACATTTCGCCTTGTGCCTGGAGGGACATAGCAACCTGCCTAGCAACCTGGGCGCAGTATAGAGGCATGTGTTTGGATTCTGCCGGTGGATTTTGATATACAGCGATAACCCGCGGCTATCAAAGGGTAATTATGACGACCCGCGGTGCCGCGGGTCATGGTGACGAAGGTGGGTGTTAACCCATTTAGGCCTAACCTCAACATTTTTAAAAATGCTTCTAAATCCTCCAGTTTTCTGAAATAAATGTTTTCACGATTTTTCAAAAATAGCACACCTAAATGGTAAATGGTGCATTTATATAGCGCATTTATCCAAGGCGCTTTACATAGATTGTGCATTACATTCACCCATTCACACACACATTCATACACCGATTGCGGCGGAAGCCATGCAAGGTACCAACCAGCACATCGGGAGCAATTTGGGGTTCAGTGTCTTGCCCAAGGACACTTCGACATGTAGACAGGAGGAGCCGGGATTCGAACCGCCAACCCATGGATCATTGGACGACCTGCTCTACCTCTTGAGCCACAGTCGTCCCTACAAGCTCATAGCGCGCCACTCGGTGGCGCGCTATGAGCTTGTAGATCTGCTATTTTTCAATAGCTAAAGTATAACATAATGCTTAGTTAAAACACCAAAAGGGGTCCCCGTACAGAATGGGTTAAGGGTAATATTGATTTACAAGATTCAAATTAAAAATTCAGAACGGAACAACAACAATGAAATTCCTCAAAGCAATTATTGACAATCAAGTGAGGACAACTCAACACAAGACAAACATGCAAAAGACCAACGAGGCCAGAGCGCATTGCATGACGACGCGTCGTGCCGTGAGCTTACAGATCTGCAATTTCCATACCGTATGTTTTAATGAAATAGGTCCCACATATTTGGAAATTGCAGGTGGTTAATTGCAAGTGGTTAAGCCCTATATATTATAGGGTTATTATTATTATTATTTTAAGCTCAAAACACTGCAAAGCACCGCAGGTCCGTTTCACAAAGAACGGAGGCGTTTGAGTGGTTACGTGGCTAACGGTGCAGACACGGAGGAAGCCTGTGTGCCTAATTGTCCTTAAAACGAGCTCCTGACCCCCGCTTTCAGTGCATACCGCCAAGCGCCAGGCGAGCAAAAAGCAACACCGTCAGCCCCCCCGAGGACGCTAAATTCACTTCCCCGTTGGACTTCTGGCAGTCTCATGCCTGAGCTGCATGCCACAGAGACACGTGGCGACGCGATACGATGCGACGGCGAGGAGGAGGGGGCATTTTGAAGCAGCGTGTTCACTCGGAGCAAAGATCTAGGAGAGAGAGAGAGAGAGAGAGAGCGTATATACTTCACAATATCTGTGGCTCGCTGTCAATCACCCTGCCAATCAATGGAAGGCAGCGCTATAATACGCCGGCCGGTCGGTCGGACGGACGGACTGCCGGCCGGCGGCCAGCTGGCACGGACGAACGCGGGGTGGGGGGGGGGGGGGAGAATAAGTCAAACAGACAACTGTCCAGGAGGCGGTGGCGAGAAGAAGAAAGCGGCGAGACGGCCTGGGCCGCACGGCTCGGGAAGTGGCTCACAGTCCAGTGGAAACCTTATTGTAGCTTCATTATTGTCTTTATTCTTTTGTATTTCCTTTTTTGCTGTAAAATAATGCGCTACATCTTCATACTACAGTGTCACACAAAAGTAGGAAAGCATCTACAATCTCACAATGTATCGTGAGCTTGCTATTCTTTTTGCTATTTAAGTTAAAGTGAATGTGGTTAAGTCTGTCAACAAGAGCTTGTGATAATAACTGCATGTGATCCGTCGGAAAAGCACGGTTCTTTTCTTCGCTTTCCATTATTCTGAGAAAGGCAACGGTTTAGGGACATAACAATGTTTCTTCCCGGGGATGAGAGTATAGTCAAGCCGTCTACTGGGATAATGTGGCTTGAATGGAGAAGAGTGGAATTTATTTCTGTGTTTCTGCTCGTTATATATACTGGGGGGGAGATCTGGCTTCCAGCGCCCCGGCCTCTAAAAAGGCACGGAAGGAAAAACAGTGAAGTGAACGAGGCCACTTCTCTCATTCTGGGTCCATCTGTATTCTGCGTTATTATTATTATTATTTGCCTTCTGAGAGCGACTTTCTTTTGTATTTGTGGACAAGGGACATATTTCCGTTTAATCACGTTTTCTGCTGCGCTCGTTTGGAGGAACTGAGTGTCTGTGCGTGTGTACGCGTTTGGGGGGGGGGGGGGGGGGGGGGGGTCGGGGTCGAAAGCAGAAAGTTTCTCAATCAAACTCTTCCGCAGTGTAAACTACGCAGTATAATCTTCTAATCATTTTAGTATCATTACAGAAACAGCTCAGCAACAACGTGGCTGCGAGCAGTGGACCAAAATAGCTGACGCAGCTGACAGCCGAGGTGAGGAGTTATTCTAAGAAGAAGGAAAGGCAACAAAAAAAAGAAAGTGTACATATAGCTCAACTTGAGTCAATCCATCCATCCATCCATCCATCCATCCATCCATCCATCCATCCATCCATCCTTTCCCAAACAGCCAACCTCCATCCATCCTTCCCCAAACAGCCAACCTCCAAACAGCCAACCTCCATCCATCCTTCCCCAAACAGCCAACCTCCAAACAGCCAACCTCCATCCATCCTTTCCCAAACAGCCAACCTCCATCCATCCTTCCCCAAACAGCCAACCTCCAAACAGCCAACCTCCATCCATCCTTCCCCAAACAGGCTCCATCCATCCTTCCCCAAACAGGCTCCATCCATCCTTCCCCAAACAGGCTCCATCCATCCTTCCCCAAACAGCCAACCTCCATCCATCCTTCCCCAAACAGCCAACCTCCATCCATCCTTCCCCAAACAGCCAACCTCCATCCATCCTTCCCCAAACAGCCAACCTCCATCCATCCTTCCCCAAACAGCCAACCTCCATCCATCCTTCCCCAAACAGCCAACCTCCATCCATCCTTCCCCAAACAGCCAACCTCCATCCATCCTTCCCCAAACAGCCAACCTCCATCCATCCTTCCCCAAACAGCCAATCTCCATCCATCCTTTCCCAAACAGCCAACCTCCACCCATCCTTCCCCAAACAGCCAACCTCCATCCATCCTTCCCCAAACAGCCAACCTACATCCATCCTTCCCCAAACAGCCAACCTCCATCCATCCATCCATCCATCCATCCTTCCCCAAACAGGCTCCATCCATCCTTCCCCAAACAGCCAACCTCCAAACAGCCAACCTCCATCCATCCTTCCCCAAACAGCCAACCTCCATCCATCCTTCCCCAAACAGCCAACCTACATCCATCCTTCCCCAAACAGCCAACCTCCATCCATCCATCCATCCATCCTTCCCCAAACAGGCTCCATCCATCCTTCCCCAAACAGCCAACCTCCAAACAGCCAACCTCCATCCATCCTTCCCCAAACAGGCTCCATCCATCCTTCCCCAAACAGCCAACCTCCATCCATCCTTCCCCAAACAGCCAACCTCCATCCATCCTTCCCCAAACAGCCAACCTCCATCCATCCTTCCCCAAACAGTCAACCTCCATCCATCCTTCCCCAAACAGCCAACCTCCATCCATCCTTCCCCAAACAGCCAACCTACATCCATCCTTCCCCAAACAGCCAACCTCCATCCATCCTTCCCCAAACAGCCAACCTCCATCCATCCTTCCCCAAACAGCCAATCTCCATCCATCCTTTCCCAAACAGCCAACCTACATCCATCCTTCCCCAAACAGCCAACCTCCATCCATCCTTCCCCAAACAGCCAACCTCCATCCATCCTTCCTTCCCCAAACAGCCAATCTCCATCCATCCTTTCCCAAACAGGCAACCTCCATCCATCCTTCCCCAAACAGCCAACCTCCATCCATCCTTCCCCAAACAGCCAACCTCCATCCATCCTTCCCCAAACAGCCAACCTCCATCCATCCTTCCCCAAACAGCCAACCTCCATCCATCCTTCCCCAAACAGCCAACCTCCATCCATCCTTCCCCAAACAGCCAACCTCCATCCATCCTTCCCCAAACAGCCAACCTCCATCCATCCTTCCCCAAACAGCCTACATACATCCATCCTTCCCCAAACAGCCAACCTCCATCCATCCTTCCCCAAACAGCCAACCTCCATCCATCCTTCCCCAAACAGCCAACCTCCATCCATCCTTCCCCAAACAGCCAACCTCCATCCATCCTTCCCCAAACAGCCAATCTCCATCCATCCTTCCCCAAACAGCCAACCTCCATCCATCCTTTAACCCTTTCGTGTCAGGGTCCCCCCAGAAGACAAGATTTGTATTAAAGAAACATGTCAAATTTAGTCAATATTCCAGAAAAAATCACACCCGTGTGAACTGAGTGGTGTAATGTCTTATATAGACTGATCAGCTGTGGTCTGACGTAATGTCTGACGTAATGAAATCACACCCGTGTGAACTGGGTGACCATAGCAACCATGCTCATTTTTTGGTACGAACAGACAGACAGACAAACTAACAAAGCCAGTTGTAGGAGTGGTTTACACCACTCAAAAATCAAAAATGACACAGATGCTGTCCCACTTTGTAATGGGTTAATGATGGTCCTGACATTGTGTTGGCCACAGTGTTTATAATGTCACGCTCTTCGCCCACTCAGGCGTCGGGGTCTGGCTGTGATGTGCCAATTAGAATAGGAGACCTTTTAAAAGGAGTGGGTGGAAGGGCTGTCACGCCATGAGAGATCTGGAGGGATCTAGAGGGGGTTGTGCTGCGTCAGGATGGGACAGGGATCTGTGCAGTCGTAAAACATCTCAAAATGGAATCACACACGGCGCACGTGGAGCCTCGTTTGAGATGCTCGTATCTAGAGCGATTTAATAAAGTATACGAGATCAGATTAACCTATTAAGACTTGAGGCTGATTTGACTAAATGTCGTCTAAAATTTCAGTGGTTCTCAAACTTTTTCATGTCAAGGACCCCCAAAATAAGTGTGAATTTAGCCGCCGACCCCCCGGGCATTTTGTTCCAGTTAAACATGTTCGCTTTAAAAATACAATATTAAAATATTTGAACAAATTGTCAGGATTGTAAGTCCTACAAAGTAACCATGACCCATAGTCTAGCATTCAGACGTGTAGATCTATTAAGACCTGAAGCCGATTCTACAAATGGCATCAAAATCAATGGTTCTCAAAAACCGATGCTTTCTACGTTTCAATGGGTTAATACTGTACACCTGGTGGCAACTAAATTCAATGTAGAGGCTACAACTGGGTGGAAACCATTCAACTAAATTCAATGTAGAGGCTACAACTGGGTGGAAACCATTCAACTAAATTCAATGTAGAGGCTACAACTGGGTGGAAACCATTCAACTAAATTCAATGTAGAGGCTACAACTGGGTGGAAACCATTCAAAAATGTAACTGCAATGCACATTTGCAGGGTCAATACTGCAAACACTTTAGGCCATCCTTCATTTTGGGACGGTGCCGCAGTGTTGATTTTGACAGCAGATCAGTAGATCTGCTATTTTCAGCATGCAACAATTAAGTGTAAAATGACTTATAATGGATCTCTTGTCCACTAGTCCCTTCCTAACATGTTAGTTGTTATTTGTTGACGAAATTGGCAATATATTTAGTCTTATAGTTTTAGTCATGATAGCTTAGTTTTCATTTAGTTTGCATCAGTGAAAAAAGGTACAGTATAGTCGACGAACATTTTTTTGTCATAGTATTAGTCGACAAAATCAACTGCTGTGCCAGGATTGGTTTTGGAAGCAGTATACGTCGGTTCCTCTGCTGTTCTAAAGCCTAGATGTGTGCGTGCATGCGTGCGTGCGTGCGTGCGTGCGTGCGTGCGTGCATACGTGCGTGCGTGTTTTTGTGTGTGATACAGCTGCGCCCTCTGGTGGCAGGCGGGTGGTGTTACAGCGTGACACACACACAGACATGTTCTGCTGGGTCTCATAGTAAAGGCTCACTGGCATTCACAATTAGAAGCTTAAAAACTAGCCTGTCTAAAAACTCTAAACAATATGCTATCTAAAGTAAACAGTAAAATATCTAAATAATAATCTCTGAACAACAAGTACAGTAAGTAACCAACATGTGCAATAAGTGTCTATCAAATAAAAATAGCCAACAAGTGATTCAAGGACATGAGGAGTGCTATAGGATAGTTTTCAGACTGCGGCGGAAAGGTTCCCATTATTAACTTCACTTTAACTTAACGGTGTGCACAAAACATAGTATGGTATAAGGGCAGAACTGACATTTTCCATAAAAGTGTCAAAAAATAGAAGCGCTCTCCCACTTTCAAGCAGGCAATTAGAATTACACTTCTTTGAAAGAGAGAGAGAAAGGCTGGAGGAGCGAAGGGGCAGGAGCAGTGACTTTGGGATTGTTTTTCGCTCACAAATATTGGTAGTTGCGGGTTGCGTTTTTTGGGGTTTGTTGTTTGAGGGGAAGACATGCAGTAAAGGCCGTCGGGATCAGGAGTCAAATCCGCGGAACACTGCCAGACTGGATTACCACTTACCAGCCAAGGTGCCAGGACCGCTGAGCCACCTTTTGGTGTTTTAAGCAATATGTTATCCTTTAGCTGTTGAAATCTACAAGCTCTACAAGCTGTCTGCTATTTTTGAAAAATCGCGAAAATGTGTCGTAAATCTTTGAATATATATTCTTTCAGAGCGAATGTTTTTAACTCAAATCTTTGCTTCTGGGGAGGTCTCCTGGAACAACATATTTTCAGATGGGGGGGTCGGCGGCCAATTACATATAATTTGTGGGGGTCCAACTGTCAGGATTTAGAAGACTTTTTTAAAATTTCGACATCAGGTCTAAATGTCTTTAACATGAGAACACGGCCGGTGAGGTCCTGCAGGTCGTACAGCGGTCATCCTGTGATGCTGTCATTCTCCGTCACGTGTTACACATAGCCTCCCCCCCCCCCCCTGCACCGTTACAAATCCAAGCCATCTGGACCACCCGCTTCAATAGCCAGATGCAACGCCACACCACCCCCCACCTGCCCTTTCACATTCAACTTGTGCATTGTGCCTACGCAAGACACGGCTCTGACAGCAGACGGAATTAGCTGAGGTCTGTGTCCTCTCCTGTTGTCTTATTTTAGCATCTGCTGCAGTGACTGTGTTTCGGTAATAGAAGCTTGCACGCACGCACGCACGCACGCACGCACGCACGCACGCACGCACGCACGCACGCACGCACGCACGCACGCACGCACGATAAAAACAGGGCACGCTATCCCATTGTTTGTACTGTAACACCTACAAAGTGTTCTTCATTCCCCGCTCGGAGAACCGGTGATGCATCAATCCTTGCACGCATCAATCGCTTCCAGCTTTCACCTCAGAACGAGAACGGAGAGTCGGGCTTTGTGACAGCACAGCTCGGGCAGAAAATGTTAAAAGCGCATGTGCTCCCAGGTGGTTGTAAAGGCAGGGCCATGATGATCAACCCACTCGTGACATGGCCCCGGCACCCTCTCCATGTACTACAATCTCATCTGCATAATGAGATGCGGCTTCACACACACTCACTCTGAAGCTAGCGTCCCTTTCATCCCACAACAAATGACTCCTGCCTTTTAATTATTTGTGTGCCCCCCCCCCCCCCCCCCCCCCCCCCCCTCCTATTGTGCCATCTATGCGTATACAGTCCCATTCTGTTGGTCTGTACCAGCCTGACTTCTAGAGGTACCTCTCAAAACCTTTCATGTGAAAAGTACCTCTGGAAGCCACACCTCTGATGGGTGCATATAGACAACCGTTTACTCCATATATGAACGCGCCGTCCGTCTGTTTACCTCTTAGCATTGCTCCGGCTAGTATGGACCTCCTCCTTCCCCACCAGCGATGCGATTTTTTAAAAATCCAGCGCCGTTGAGCCTCCATTATAACAGGATTTTCAAAGCGCCGTATCTCCAAAGGTTTGAGAACTGTCCATGGTGCGCCGCCGCCGCGCACCTGGCGATCGAAAATCATTTGTGAGTTTGTATCGCATCGCTGAGAAAATGTAGCCGGATGTAATGCTAGCTAAAGGCTCATTTGAGCTAATGCGAGTGGTGTTGTCCTCCTCCCGGAGGCCCCCACCTTCCTGTTTAACCCGGAAGGGAAACAAGCTCCGTATAGAGTGGGAGCAGACGAGCGGCATATCGGCAGTGTGAGCATGCTAACACTAGGTGGCGCTAAAGGAGTTAAGCAGCAGAAGGCGTGTCCATGCTGTTTTCTTGTCAAGTGAAAGCTGACATACAACAGGCCCGTTTTTATTAGCGACCTAGTCATGATTGACTGGCCCCTAAGCTAATGAGAGTCTGACCCTTATACTGCCTATAAGCCAATGGGAGTCTGAACCAATCGCGTAGTAGTCATGATTGGCTGCCTCCTAAGCTATGACACGTGCACCGCTGAAGTCACTGCAACGCGGAGCGGAGCGGCTGACAACAGCTGCACATTTTATGAGCAGGAAAGCCATAACAAAACAGTGACAACAAAAGGAACGTTGCAAACAAACGAAAACAACATCCGCGGGGTTGTGACTGAGAAACATACACGTTACAAAAAAAGGAAACGTTAAAAAAGTGGGACAAATACACAACGGAGACTGCGCTTGTTTCACCTGACAAATATGACTATGTCATAATTTCTTGTTTATTCTTTTGTAATTCCTTGAGTGAAAACTGCAGTTCACCGTGCTGCATCCCTTTCCCACATGCAGCTGCAACACAAATGTATATAAAGTATGAAACAAAATCAATTTTGACTTTTCATCTGCAAATAATTTATACCGTCACTTCAAACACGCACTTCTACATGCACTCCCAAACACATGGCGCGTTTGTGCATGCATGTGTGTGCTGTGCGTGCACTCTTGCATGCATGGAGGGGGAAAAAAAGTCCATATTGTTTTTTCCATACACTTCAAGTGTTGTGGCCTTCATCAGTGATCTAAATATGCACAATAAATTAAAGTCCTAATGAAGGCATGCATTTTAGTCAGGGCTGACGGATTGACTTGGACAGCTGATTATGTGGTGCAAGTCTGAAAGGGGAGACGGAGGCCGTGGCACAAGGCAAACATGTCAAGTCTGAAAGGGGAGACGGAGGCCGTGGCACAAGGCAAACATGTCAGGTCTGAAAGGGGAGACGGAGGCCGTGGCACAAGGCAAACATGTCAAGTCTGAAAGGGGAGACGGAGGCCGTGGCACAAGGCAAACATGTCAAGTCTGAAAGGGGAGACGGAGGCCGTGGCACAGGGCAAACATGTCAGGTCTGAAAGGGGAGACGGAGGCCGTGGCACAAGGCAAACATGTCAAGTCTGAAAGGGGAGACGGAGGCCGTGGCACAAGGCAAACATGTCAGGTCTGAAAGGGGAGACGGAGGCCGTGGCACAAGGCAAACATGTCAGGTCTGAAAGGGGAGACGGAGGCCGTGGCACAAGGCAAACATGTCAAGTCTGAAAGAGTGGCATCTGTCCCTGTAGATGAAGATGATTGCCTCCCACACACACGCATGTACACACGCACACACACACACACACACACACACACACACACACACCCACCCACCCACCCACCCGCGGGGCCTGACTTGTGTGTGAGCACAGACACGGGCCTGTGTTTACCTCGCACATGAGTTGCCGGCACATTTATGTAACCGGTGGCAATGTGCCACACCATTTACCATTGGGAACAGGGGGAGGGGGGGGCGGGTGGTCTCACTGAACCCCTGGCCTGTATGTACTGTTGTTTCCTATAAAAGCAGCCAGCCAACCATGGGGATGTGAGTCACTCAGCTTCAACGATGGGAGAGAAGCAGAGCAAGAACCCAGAGGGACCCATCAGGCAGGCAACATGCAGGGCACTAAGGCATGTTACACTCAAACACGCGCACAGACACACACACACACACACGCACTTGGCTATAGGGCTGGGCAACATGGTAGGTATGTGTGTGTGTGGACACAATATTATGACAGAAGAAAAAATACAAATAAAAATAGACATTGCATTGGCTCACAACGTGTCACAGTTGTAGATTGGCATATATATATATATATATATATATATATATATATATAGATATATAGATACTTTTATATATATATATATATATATATATATATATTATATAAGTATCAAATTGGGCTTTAAGTCTTACTATGCAATTATTTGTAATGATTAAAAACCCATTCTGGGAACACCTTTTGGTGTTTTACCCCCTCAGGCCGAGAACCCAATGTGGGGTTCTGTACAGTTTGTACAGTATTAAAAAATTGTGCTTTTAATTTATACCTTTCTAGTTTGTCTCACTTTATCTGTATACATTTACGTTTCATCTTTATGTGAAAACAGAAAAATTCAATAAAAGATGTTATTCAAAAAAAAAATTATGCTGGATTTTTAGAATCGGCCTCAGGCCTAAATGGGTACAATATAACTTATACAATTGGGGTTGTTGTATTTTGCCTCACTGCTCTTTTATCGAGACATTTAGATTGTGTCAAAGGTCATGTCTCACCTAGACCCATGCAGGATCTGACACAAATGTTGACCAAGATTCAATGTATCCCCTGAGCAAGCATGCATGCAGGCTCTATTAGCTCAATGGTATAAATGTCAGCACTTGCGCCACACTGGACATAAGACCTATGGTGTAGACTAGAGTGTATAATTTTTTGGGGGCGGACGTAGCAGGATTTGGGCGGAAGTATACCACTCAAGGAAATGACATTGACGCTTTTCAAGTCAGTTTAACCCATTCTGACCTGAGATCAGATTCTAAAAATGTCTTCTACATCCTGACAGTTTTCTGAAAAAGCTATGTTTCTATGTCAGTCGTTCTTCGATTTTTCAAAAATAGCAGACCTACAAGCTCGTAGCGCGCCACTCGGTGGCGCGCTGTGAGCTTGTAGATCTGCTATTTTTCAATAGCTAAAGCATAACATAATGCTAACACCAAAAGGGGATTGCATTGTTATAGCTTTTCTAAGCACTACGTGCTTACTCAAAGCGCTTTACAACGGTCCATTCATTCATACATTGGGAGGTGAAGCGGCGAACAGTCGACGCCAGCGTCCTCACTTCCCACATTCACACACCGACGGTGGCAACCACTGGAGGCAAGGGTGGGGTTCAGTGTCTTGCCCAAGGACACTTCGACATGTGGACAGGAGGAGGAGGAGGAGCCGGGATTCGAACCGCCGACCCACGGATCATTGGACGACCTGCTCTACCTCCTGAGCCACAGCCGCCACAGTTTACATTCTCTGTGAATGAAACGAGTGTTGTGATAGGGTCGAAAAAAATCGTACCGGGTACAAAACCGGGGCAGAAGAGGAAAGTTACGTTAAGTTAGGAAAGTGCTCCTTTAATTAAAGTTAATTACACCAGGAAAATACAGCACTCATGCCATATGTCACAATAATCCCAGACGATATCTTGTCAAATATCACAGTATGGATATATTTAATAACACAATATATTGGCGAGAGCTAAAGTAACACAGACCTAGTGTATGAGAGAGGTTTTACTGGTGCACTTGGCAGATGGCTATCTCTACCCACGCAGTGTCTTCTCAGACTTCCATACAAGACCATTACGAAATATCCCATCGGCACCAAGACTCACAGGACTGTGGACGATGACGTGGGTGTGTGTGGTGTGTGTGTGTGTGTGTGTGTGTGTGTGTGTGTGTGTGTGTGTGTGTGTGTGTGTGTGTGTGTGTGTGTGTGTGTGTGTGTGTGTGTGTGTGCGTGCGTGCGTGAATGGGTGAATGTAATGCACATTGTAGAGCGCTTTGGATAAAGGCGCTTTATACATTTTTGCCACTAAGCTGTCAAAAGTTACAAAAACGGGAGATTTGGGGCTGGGCCTGAGGCTTACTTTTTGTACTCTTAATGCTATGCAGCACTAAAGCACTGAAAAGGCACACAGGAAAAACAATTAACAGGCCCTACATCAAAACCAGTCACAGAAACACTGCGAAGGACCTTTTTATCTCACCTAATAACATTTGAAAACATAACACTTGAAAGGTTAATGAACCGATTTATCACTCGTCGTTTTTTTTGCAGTTAAATAAAACTGGTAGCTGGCTATACACCTTCTCTCCCATTTAACAAAATCCATGAATTTAGGGAAGATGGCGAGGTTTGACTTCATAGTTCAAAGTATGGGTTTAATATGACTCTCTTCAAAAGGTGAGTCACAGGCAGCTCGGGGGAGCGGTAGCACGGAGCTCCTCGTGAATACTGTTAACCCATTTAGACCTAAGAACAGATTAGATACAAAAGTCTTCAATTTTTTTCAAAAAAATATATATGTTTCTATGTCAGTGGTGCTCAAACTATTTCACGTCAAGGAGCCCTAGAATTATATGTATTTGGCCGCGAGCCCCATATGAAAACATGTTGTTCCAGGCAACCCCCAGAAGCAAAGATGTGAATTAAAAAACGTTCGCTCTGAACGAATATATATTCGAAGATTTGAGCCACATTTTCAAGATTTTTCAAAAATAGAAGATCTACAAGCGCGGCACTCAACATAATGCTTAAAACACCAAAAGGGGTTCCCGTCCTGAATGGATTAAAATATCTTCTAAAGTAACCCTATATCAGGATAACTGTCTGCTTGGGCGATGCAGGCTAAATAGCTATAGGCCAACAGCTGTCATTAAGACATTCCTGCTCGACTTTGATATACCTTTGCTTTGCACATGGACTACTGGATGTGCTGTACACTAAAGAACCATGATGCATGAATGACTCACTTGTAGTCAGTCATACATTCACTCACTGTTGGCGGACTGTAGGGCCGGGCCTTAATTTTCGGGCCTGTTGTTTTGTCGTTTTGCAATTTATTTATTTTTTTGAAACCTGAAAAGTATCAGATTTTTAGACAGATACGAGCGACGATGTATGGGCAGGGTTGATGTGGATCTGATGGATGCACAGTCTCAGTCTCATAGCACACAGAGGCATATTCCCGACACGCTTGGCTAGCTGAACGGATTACACACATGAACTGACCCTCCAGTAAGCATCAAACACGTCATTGTCTACCATGTTCACCCACTGAGAGCTCACACAAACACGCAGGGTTCATCACCATGGCGGCTTGAGATGGACATTCGTGTCAAAATTCAATTTTTGCCATGGACATACTGTACACATATTACCAGAAGGCAGAAACAGAGCGAGGCCAAAATGTATACTAGTGCTGTGGTCCTCAGTGGGTTGAGGGACCTTCAGGGTTGCTCGATGGTGGTCCAAATGGACCATTACAGGTCTGAAACTCTGAGTGTGTATACATGGAACTAAAATGGACGACATGTGTGCAAATAATATTTGTTGTCATTTTATGACAAAACATTGTGTGCAATAACTGAAATAACGGGGCGGCATGTGAGTTAGTGTCGAAGTGTCCTTGAGCAAGACACTGAACCCCTAATTGCTCCTGATGTGCTGGTTGGTACCTTGCATGGTTTCCCCCGGCATCGGTGTGTGAATATGTGTGTGAATTGTTGAATGTAATGCACAATCTATGTAAAGCGCCTTGGATAAAGGCGCTATATAAATGCACCATTTACCAATAACTGTGCTATCCCTCCTTATAAATAGTTGCAGATGGCGGTCCTCGTGAGCGCCACACAAAAGGAGTGAAAATAGCCGATCAAAGTGTCGCCATGTATTGCGTTGTGAACTTGTAGATTAGGCTATTTTCACCGTTTAAAAATGATTAAAATAATAAAGAAACAGTTTGACAGTTTTCTGCCTGACAGCAACGATTATGCACATTTTCCCGAGCTAAAAAAAAGGTTGAGCACCGCTGGTATAAACTATAACTCTCCATTCCATTACCATAACTTAAAGGTTGAGCACCGCTGGTATAAACTATAACTCTCCATCCCATTACCATAACTTAAAGGTTGAGCACCGCTGGTATAAACTATATAACTCTCCATTCCATTACCATAACTTAAAGGTTGAGCACCGCTGGTATAAACTATAACTCTCCATTCCATTACCATAACTTAAAGGTTGAGCACCGCTGGTATAAACTATAACTCTCCATTCCATTACCATAACTTAAAGGTTGAGCACCGCTGGTATAAACTATAACTCTCCATTCCATTACCATAACTTAAAGGTTGAGCACCGCTGGTATAAACTATAACTCTCCATTCCATTACCATAACTTAAAGGTTGAGCACCGCTGGTATAAACTATAACTCTCCATTCCATTACCATAACTTAAAGGTTGAGCACCGCTGGTATAAACTATAACTCTCCATTCCATTACCATAACTTAAAGGTTGAGCACCGCTGGTATAAACTATAACTCTCCATTCCATTACCATAACTTAAAGGTTGAGCACCGCTGGTATAAACTATAACTCTCCATTCCATTACCATAACTTAAAGGTTGAGCACCGCTGGTATAAACTATAACTCTCCATTCCATTACCATAACTTAAAGGTTGAGCACCGCTGGTATAAACTATATAACTCTCCATTCCATTACCATAACTTAAAGGTTGAGCACCGCTGGAATAAACTATAACTCTCCATGCAATTACCATAACTTAAAACCTGCAGTTTGACTACAATAACAAAGCTACAACAGCTACGCTTCTAAAGACGATGGGTAATATATAACAACATCTAGTCAGCTGTTGTGTTAGAGCAGAAGCAACTACTTTTGATCAGTGTAAGTGTTGATGTAAAAAAAGACAAACAATCATGGATTAATCCATCGATCAAGAATTCGTATAAATCTAAAAAAAAGAAGAAGAAAAAAACAGAAAAGAAAAGAAAAGAAAAGAAAAGAAAAGAAAAGAAATACTCAGCAAGATGAATTTCTGAACGTAGGATGAAAACAGCACAGGAATTGGGTATATTCATTATTGATAGTGAAATTATGTCACAAATTCGCCAAAATAACTTTAAATAAAGGGTGAATTTACACACCTATTCAAGTGACACTTCTAATCATATTTAAGCATGAGAAAGCACAGCATGTCCCTGAATCATATAAAGTGCCAGAAGGAAAACAAGGCGCATTCTCTCCCTCTCTCAATGTGCCCGTCTAGCCGAGAAGCTCATAAAGAGCTGCCCAGGAGCGCAGAGAAAAGTCTGCATTTTGCATGAGAGGTGATTAGGGAGGGAGAATGCAAAAGCTCTTTTAGAGGCCTCGGGACATCATTTTCTGGCCAGCTAGGCAGTAACGGATATAAGGGTTGGTTGGTGTGTGTGTGTGTGTGTGTGTGTGTGTGTGTGTGTGTGTGTGTGTGTGTGTGTGTGTGTGTGTGTGTGTGTGTGTGTGTGTGTGTGTGTGTGTGTGTGTGTGTACTTATGAGGGCCAAATGTCTCACAATTTCCCTCTTGTGTTTTTGATGGCTCTTTTGCACAAGGAGTTTGAGGGTTTGATGCAGTGACTCCGTGGTCAGCGAATCCGTCGCAGCCATAACTTCGACTGGTATACCCTTAGAGTATATATGAAAAGAGACGTCACCCGAGTTCTCCTCCCATCCACTTGCATTAAGTTGCTCAAAAGCGCATGAGGCGATTTCACTCCTCCTTCCTTGTAGGAACAGAGTGCATTCTGGGATTAATTGGGCCAAACACATGAACGCGCTGCCATTGCACTGAAACCGCGTTCACGTGTCATCATGAACGTGCGCAATGATAGTCAACGGACCAGCGCGTTCATGTGTTTGGCCCAGCGCTGCAATACCACATTCGGCCACTATGTCCATTGCACCTCACTGAAGGATTTCCTCATCTCGTGGTGATCATTGAGAACTCTGTACAGCTGGCAGCCATGCATTTAGAGGTAAAAAGTGAATCGAGTGCTCAGCAAAGGTGAACAGATTAAGCAGATTCCAGGAACGTTATTGGCGCGGACCCATAAGCTGTGGTATAGCGAAGCAAGAACGGAATTGGGGGGGGAGTGGGGATTAGTGGGGTTAGGTGGATGACGTCATCCAATGGCTGTCTTCTCTGTCTGTGTGTCTGTCTGTCTTCCAACTAGAAATGCACTCGGTCGTGCTGCCAACTGGCGCTTTGCACACAAGTTGGCCATGAATGGCCTACAGTACTTGTGCGTGAGCAGAGCGCGCAACCTACTGCTGACTTCTGTCAACTTACTGTCCGCCCCCTCTTTAACCCATTTTGACCTGAGATCAGATTCTATAAATGTCTTCTACATCCCGACAGTTTTCTGAAAAAGCGATGTTTCAATGTCAGTCGTTCTTCGGTTTAAAAAAAATAGCAGACCTACAAGCTCGTAGCGCGCCACTCGGTGGCGCGCTATGAGCTTGTAGATCTGCTATTTTTCAATAGCTAAAGCATAACATAATGCTAACACCAAAAGGGGTTCCCGCCCAAAATGGGTTAAAATATAAATAAATCACACCCGTGTGAAGTGAGGGGCGCTCTTGGCCTCCATTCAATAAAAAAATTAATATACTTATTCATGATTTAACTTATGTTATTATCTTTTTAACCATGATACAATGTTAAAAAAACACTCATGTTTTCACCATGATCATGTAATATGTAAGGGATAATATCTGGCTAGGTGGTCATTGTCGGGAGATAATTCACCGACAGGGAGTTTAACCACCGAGGCGAAGCCGAGGTGGTTACACTCCCTGAAGGTGAATTATATCCCGACAATGACCACCTAGCCAGATATTATCCCGCTTATTACATGGCTAACTAACATAAATTAATCCATTGATCCAAAACACAACAAAAAAAGTATTCCATAACTTCGCGCTGGCTGAGTCTGCCCAGCTGCAGGGCTGAAGCACTGTCGGAAAACAAGGAAGTGAGTTGATCAAATAGAATCCATTTTCGGGTCCAGCTGCTTCGTCTATTTCTCGCTCAAATGTTTTCAAAAACATTTTTAAGAGCAATGTTTAGCTGTAAATTACATTGTGTGTCAGTAGTGTGTGTGTTTACATGGCTGTTATGTTGGAAACGGCAGTAAATCAAGCGGGCGCAGCCGCGCAGCTGGTGGTGCTCAGAGGGTTTGATTAGGCAGCGGTCATTATACAGCGGAGCGGTCATTATCATGAGATAACTCACCGCTGAATTAAGCGATTGACCAATCAGAATCAAGCATTCAACCAAGCCATGTAATAAGACAAGTGAATGTATGGGATTGGTTAGCCAATTTGCTTAAATGTTCCTTTCATTGTCAATGGCATTTAATGTTTGTGTTGCCACAAATGTACGTCATATTTCAGGCACATACTGTATGACGTTAATTCTCTTTTCATTGTCAATGGCAAATGTGAGACGTGACGCTACGAAAAGCTGTATATAGGAGGGGCAAAATAAAGACGAAAGCCACAAACAAACATTAAAACTTACACCAATAGAAAACAACTTTAGATAACACCATGGAGGCCCGGGGCGGAGATCTCAGTCAAGTTCAAGGTCATGGTCAAGTGCCCAAGCCGGAGATTGGGACGGTGATTAATGATATCAAAACCGATCGCTTCCCTCCACAGCCTAGGAGCGCTTGTTGCCCATTCCGATGACGTGTCAAACAGTGACACGTCATCGAAAATGCTCCCTGCCTGTTTAGCGGACGAAAACGAAAATCTTAAAACGATCATAACTCCCGATCTAAATCATCCCGTCTAATTCTGAAAAAAAGATCCTGTGTTAGACGGCGCTCAGCGGTCCAGTCGCTAGTCGCGATAGATTTATTCTTACCTCCCGTTGTTGTCAATCGACTCTAGAGTGGTGTGGCTATTGTTAGCTGCTACACAGACATGCACACCAACTTCCGGTGCGCCGGTAAAAGTGGTCCGGGCGCTATAAATGATGGGCACATGGATTAAATTGATTAAATAGGTCCGGGCAAGCAAGGTGTTTAGGTTCTTGCACTTAATATACTTTCCACAAAATGTGATGTGTTGCATATAAATATCTATACAAAAAGATACTACAATGCTAGCACGTCAGTCAGGCAAATCAAGCGGGCCTATGTGTACACCAGGCTTCAATAGAATACTGTCTATATAGAAGTTAGCTCACAATCACAAACGTCTGTGCATATAGGCCTACTCCCTTCTCAGGAGCTGCAAGTGGCTTTGCTGTGGGAGCATTCGTGTTCTACGCACTTCTACTACTGTAGCTCCCCTCCGAGTCCCCTTCCTTCCCTGCTGTCTCGGTCCCTTAGAGGCTTAGCCCATTTTGGGCGGGAACCCCTTTTGGTGTTTTAACTAAGCATTATGTTATACTTTAGCTATTGAAAAATAGCAGATCTACAAGCTCATAGCGCGCCACCGAGTGGCGCGCTACGAGCTTGTAGATCTGCTATTTTTTGAAAAATCGTAAAAATGCGGCACAAATCTTTGAATGTATATTATTTCAGAAGACTTTTTTTTTCTTTCGACGTCAGGCCTAAATGGCTTAGAGGCTTAGACTAAACTCAGGTGCAGGATATAAGACTCAGTCTCTGTCCCCTCCGAGTTACAACTGCCTTAGAGCTGTTAGATCTCTATAGAACTCTGATTCCTGTTCCTTTGCAACAGGGTCTATTATTACCCCATTATGACTTACGGTTTAAATCTCTTGAGTGCTATTAACCGAGATGTCCATTATAATGCGTTCTTTAAGTTTCCTAAATGTATACTTGTATGTTACATATAATACTATATGAAACATAGATTAGTTATGTCAGCAACACACACACACACACACACACACACACACACACACACACACACACACACACACACACACACACACACACACACACACACACACACACACACACACACACACACACACACACACACACACACACACACACACACACACACACACACACACACACACACACACACACACACACACACACACACACACACACACACACACACACACCCTTTTGACGCCTCCTGGTCCAAACGCCCTCCAGTTACAAAATGGTATGTTTTGGGTGAATGGAATAACATTCACAGGACCCGCTACATAGCGGTAATTCACTTCCTGACTCTCGGTTTTCCGAGTGAAACGGCTTTTAAACTAAAGGTGTCTCCAATATAAAATGACTGGCTGGCGGTCCTGGAGTTACACAATTCACACACCAGACGGGGGTGTTGGCGGTAAATGAGTTAACCGTAAAACAACCATGTCTCTTTCGCGGACCAGGAAGACTGTCCTGTCAATTTCTCAAATTCCAGTGGGGACGTTTGAGCCTGACAAGTATAATAATAGCCTTTAAAGTGCACGCACACACACACACACACACACACACACACACACACACACACACACACACACACACACACACACACACACACACACACACACACACACACACACACACACACACACACACACACACACACACACACACACACACACACACACACACACACACACACACACACACACACACACACACAGGAGCTGTCCAACCCTTGAGGACGGATGGGATGTTTAAGTCCACTTGTCCCCCTGATGACTCAGTGGAGACAGTTATGTTAAATAAGAGTCTTCAACTGCCAAGAGATCTGTGAGCTGCCTCTCAAATCATCCAAATGGAACTGAACCCCCAACCATCAAACATGCAGACATAATGAGATGTCACAACTTTTCTGTTGTCACATGGGCTTAGTTTTTGAGTGGTGCAACCACTCCAAGGAACCGCAATGTCCGTGTTCAACTAGCAATGTCCGTGTTCAACTAGCAATGTCCGTGTTCAACTAGCAATGTCCGTGTTCAACTAGCAATGTCCGTGTTCAACTATGTTTGTTTGTGTGTGACTATGTGTGTGACCAGTACCAATGAGCACCAAAAGTGGCGCTGTTGTGCCAGAGAGAGAGATCGTGTTAGAACCAATAGGAACTGAAATTGGAACGATACAGAGAAGAAATTGGAACGATACAAATTGGAACGATACAGAGAAGAAATTGGAACGATACAAATTGGAACGATACAGAGAACTAATAGGAACTGAAATTGGAACAATACAGAGAAGAAATTGGAACGATACAGAGAAGAAATTGGAACGATACAGAGAACCAATAGAGGGGAGTTGCACCACTCAGTTCACACGGGTGTGATTTTTACTACAGCATGGTGAACAGCAGAAAGTCTAATAAAGTCATGTAATTCGGCAGGATCTATTTCACCTATTGTAGGCGTCATCATAATAAGTGGTGCACAAAAGCAGCAAAAAAAGGCTAGCTGATCTACACACTCTTTTTTGGAAGGGTTAACCACACCCCTTAAGGCAAAACCACACCCCTCGGGGGAGTGGCCCCCAAAGGTACCTACTGTATGAGCCAGTGACATCCATAGGTACCTCTCTGGAAGGAAGTAATGGAACCGCACTGTATGTGGGAGATTTTTAATTAGTATTAGTATTATTGTTATTATTGTTATGTATAATCACATATAGTAAGAGAAATCTATGAAAATCTGGGAACTAAATCGTTACCAAGAAATTTCTTCACCAATGTGTTTCTAAAGGTGTCTAATAACATGTACTAAAAGTTTGAAATTCAACTCCCGTGGGAAATTGAGTTATTAGCATAATATGTGACCATACCCATAACATCCTATATAAGGCAAAAAAGTCCAAATTTCATCATTCTTTAAGTAGCATGTGACATATGTAACTAGGGGGTTTTCATGATTCTGAATCCATTCCAAGCATTAATTTTGCACAAAAAACACTCCTTGGGAGGAAAACGGCCTCACAAACGTGATGAGGTCAGCACATTTGGTCGAGTGGATATGGCCTAATTTAGCCCAAGGAGTGTTTTTTGTGCAAAACTAATGCTTGGAATGGATTCAGAATAATGAAAACCCCCTAGTTTCATATGTCACATGCTACTTAAAGAATGATGAAATATGGACTTTTTTGCCTTATATAGGATGTTAAGGGTATGGTCACATATTATGCTAATAAACTCAATTTCCCACAGGAGTTGAATTTCAAACTTTTAGTATATGTTATTAGACACCTTTAGAAACACATTGGTGAAGAAATTTCTTGGTAACAATTTAGTTCCCAGATTGGTCAAATACCTGATAAAATTCCCTTACTAATAAAACAGGGGAAAATCTATCCCAGATTTGAACCCAGTTTCATGTGCAAGTGCTGACATTTGCATTATTGAGCTAATAGAGCCTATACCTGCTTCCTTAGGGGATACATTTAATCTCCTGGTCAAAATACAGACAAAATAAAACCCACCAGTATATTAATATACCATACAGATCGGACAAAATTACATTATTAATTAAAATAAGTTAGATACAGTAGTGCCACTTTAACAACTTTCACGTTAATAATATTTTTTTATTTTATTTTTGAACCCCATGTTGGTGTTTTAAAAATTATGTTATAATTTAGCTTTAAAAAAATAGTGAAAATATTTATTTCAGAAAACTGGAGGATTTAGAAGATTTTTTTTTAAATTTCGAGGTCAGGCCTAAATGGGATAATAGAGAACATAGTCGCTTGTGGATCAGCTATTTTGTTGTACAACGAAGCACGGGGGGGAAAAGGAAGGAGAACAAAAACGGAACAAAAACGAGATACAAGGTACAAGGTTTCTGGCCGACAGCAACAATATCACAGACGTTGTATTACAGTGTGTTAGATGGCAGGTGCAGGGTGAACAGAGTACCGTAGCATAGGAGAGAGAGGTGTTAGATGTGGGTTTCAAACAGCAAGAGTCACTACTCGCTATCATCAAAGCTCAACTTCAAAATGCGGGTGACTCAGCAAAAGTCTGCCCTCTATGTGGTGCTGTGTGTGTGTGTGTGTGTCACTGTGTGTGTGTCACTGTGTGTGTGTGTGCGTGCGTGCGTGCGTTCGTGCGTCTTTTGCGTGCGTGCGTGCGTGCGTGCGTGCGTGCGTGCGTGCGTGCGTGCGTGCGTTGGTGCGTGCGTGCGTGCGTGCGTGCGTGCGTGCGTGCGTGCGTCAGTTGACTCATATGTGCTTTATGTTCTCCACCGGCTAATAAAGTGCCATGATTGTTGATAAAAGCCGATCTACAAGGTCACAACACGTCACGTTGTGATGACTTGTGAGCTTGTAGATTTACTTATTTATTTTCACTATAGTCCGGGTCCCGGGGAGACATCAAATCTCTCTTTTTTTTAGTTAAAAAAAGTTTAGAACCACTGCTCACTGTAAGGCCTCACTCAGACCTTTACTGCATTGCTGTATGCTTGTTGGATGAATGTTGTGTAGTGTCATGGCCGCCCCAATGCATTTCCAATGGAAGTCACATGGTTTGTAGTCCACATTTTGGACTACAAGCTGTTGTATGGCTTTCGGCTGTGTTTCGACTGCGCCCCTCCCCCTCATACAACACAAATGTTGTGTCAAACCATGGGACTCCCATTGGAAATGCATTGGGGCGGCCATGACACTACACAACACAACAAGCATACAGCAATGCAGTAAAGGTCTGAGTGAGGCCTTAGCCTGGCGTGGCCTCTCTTTGTGGAACCTGCATTTCCAAGTAGTGCAGCATATAACCATAACTAATAGCTAAATTTGGCCATAGCAAGTTGCTATGGTCAAATTTAGCCCAATGAGTGTTTTTATGCAAAACTAATGCTTGGAATGGATTCAGCATCATGAAAACCCCCTAGTTTGATATGTCACATGCTACTTAAAGCATAAGGACATTTAGAAAATATTGCCTTATAATAGGATGTCAATGGTGGCATTTTGAAAAATGGCTGCCATGGGTGCCATGTTGAAAATTCAGGATGCCTCCACATCCAATTATGTTTGGGATGCCTTTGGCTATATGTGTACCAAATGTCATGCTTTTATCACAAACTGAACGATTCCTTTATATATTGGAGCTAAGCAGCTGGACTAAAGGGGAGAATTAAAACAAACATGCCTCTGGTGATATAAACCCGCCACATATTCACAGTATACGGGCAGGAAATCAAATCACAATTGAGCGGGGCCAGAACAAATCAGTTGAGGGCTTATATTTCTTTGCAGATTTGTCTGGTTTCCAGGCAACCTTATATACTGTCAGGTGAAAAGTAGCACCCGGAGCAGATGTGGTTAGTTAGCACTAGCAGTGACAAGGCACTAAGAGAATACAACACAGGGAATTGGGAATTGGCATAACAGCCGAAGTGGTATAGAAAACAATACTAATGGTAATGCTAATGTTAACCCATTTTGGGGTGGGAACCCCTTTTGGTGTTAGCATTATGTTATGCTTTAGCTATTGAAAAATACCAGATCTACAAGCTCATAGCGCGCCACCGAGTGGCGCGCTACGAGCTTGTAGGTCTGCTATTTTTGAAAAATCAAAGAACCACTGACATAGAAACATAGCTTTTTCAGAAAACAGTCAGGATGTAGAAGACATTTTTTAGAATCTGATCTCAGGTCAAAATGGGTTAAACAAAGCAAAGTGAGTGGAGGGGTAGGGCTGGGTAATACACGGAACTTGAATGTATTTCCAAACCCAGAGAATGGAAAACCATCCATTCGTTCATGGAGGGACTTTCACACTCGGCTTGGCCACAGCGGCAGCTATAAATACCTCTATCGGGGGCCGTGATCTGAATGTGCGAGTGGAGCTGAGCTCACAGCGGCTGAGACGTGGAGCTAAAAATAGCAGGCGGGGCGGCGGGCGGCTCTGTCGCCTGTGTCTCCACTGGATTTGATTAGCCCCGAAGACGCTCTGTTCTGCCTCTCTCTCTCTCTCTCTCTGGCAGCTTGCCTGCTGTGACTGCAGGCTTGGCGCTCTCTCTCTCTCTCTCTCTCTCTCTCTCTGTGCATAGGGCCACAGAAAGAGAGGCTTTTTTATCATTAACCCATTTTGACCTGAGATCAGATTCTAAAAAATGTCTTCTACATCCTGACAGTTTTCTGAAAAAGCTATGTTTCTATGTCAGTCGTTCTTCGATTTTTCAAAAATAGCAGACCTACAAGCTCGTATGAGCTTGTAGATCTGCTATTTTTCAATAGCTAAAGCATAACATAATGCTATAACACCAAGGGGTTCATGCCACAAAATGGGTTAAGAAATTGCTTACGTAGGATTTTGTGGCGAAGAGGAAGAACGGATGATGAACCAATCGGTGCGAGTACGGCTTCAGTGGCTCTGGGAGTGTATAATGTGAGCAGAGTGGCGTGTTTGCCTTGGATTACATTTAGCTCTCTGCTAAAATAACATGATTACCGTAATAAGAGTCCTGGTTACATGTCTTCCGTCTGTCCAAAGTCATCAGCAGGGGTCCCTCAAGACAGTGATTTTTCAGTGATTTTTTTCATTTCAAGGACCTCCAGTTTGATATGCATTATATTAGGGCACCTTGACCACCATTTGAAATACATGTCTTTCTCTCAAACGGTCCCCACTGTAACTTTAAGTGTTCGTTCGTTTTTTTGTCTTTGTCTTTTGTCAGCCCACTCTTTCTTCTTTTTCTCCTTCTGAAATGTACACTCTGAAGCGATATTGCCCTTTGCCCCTGTTAAGTGTTGACTTGATGCCATATGTAGTCCTGAAGAAAGCAAGGATGTTACAGAGACACTGGAGATGGAGTCACTTGGAGGGGGGAGGGAGGGAAGAGGGGTGAAAAAAAAATCCTGGGAACTGCACTTGTGTCCTATGTATTCATTGAAATGCTGTTATTGTAATGCTTTTCCCAAATAAAATAATTATAAAAAAAAAATCAAAAATCCTCAGTGTTCATTTATAGCTACAAGGGTGTACAAATGGAACCAAACGGATCCACAAATGTGACCAGATTTGACTGAGAGACTGCCATCGCGCAAATTCCAGCTTTACACCAGAGAGAGAAAAACCTTTTTTTTCCCAAAATGAGTTTATAGCACAGGCAGACTCTTCACATACTAGAGCATGTCTGAAATAAGTGTCAGAGCTGAAATCGACATGTAAATATGAAATAAATGCTTTATTCAACATGTTGCTAGGTGTAATGTTAGAGACCACATAAGTGAACCTTTCAAGCCTGTTTTCTCAACTCGCTGTTTTCTACAAAACATATACTCTATAAGCCATATCTCCAAAACTGGTGGGCCAAACTGAACAACCAATATGTCAATTTGAAGCTATGATTCCCTGCTTTCATATGACATGACAAAAACGAAAATTCAAAAAAATCCAATGGCAGTCCCTCAGTCAAATTTAGTCACAAATGTTATGAGTCCAGGGCTCCAGACTAACCTTTTCACAGGTATCATTGGTGCCACAAACCTTTTCAGTTGGTAGCGCCACCGCAAATTAGGTAGCACCATCTTTTTCTTTGTATAGTGTGGTATTAATACATGACCTTATCATGCCCCCACATCGGGTCCCATTCATTTATGTAGCGATTTCCACCATTAAAGGTATTGAAGCATAAAAAAAACAAAGGTCACTGTGTAAAAAAACAGCAACCTACCTGGTTTAACTCAGTCAAAATATGTAAATACTTCCAAAATGCTGTGGATTTCAACCCAAGTCACTAAAAGTCAATAAAGTCAATACTCCACACCCCAGAGTCAGTTTAAGGTTTTATGTTGAAAATGAAATGCAGTTCAGTTCATTCACTGTTATGTCCACCCTACATTTAAACTCCACTTCTGGTTTCCACAATAACCACTATATGCGTGCACCACCATTGTAAATAAACCAAAAGAAAAACTCCACCTCGGGATTTTGTTTCAACCAAAAGAAAACATGGAAGGTGCACTCTTGTGCGTGTGTTTGTGTTAGCTCCGCGGAGCTAACACACAGAGAGAGAGAGAAAGAGAGAGAGAGAGAGAGAGAGAGAGAACAAGGAGCTCAGCTGTTCTTCACAAGACAACACTGAATGCTGGCTTTAAGGACAACTTTCGGTTTTTTCAACCAAGGTTCATGTTTTAGGTTGTTATTAGAGAAAGTATAAGATAAGTGTTATTTTCTTTTTATTTGCTGCTTTCTTTCGTTTTAGCGATTTTAGCTATTTTTGACAGGGGGGCGGGGGCATTCGAACATGGGGCTAAATATGTATTTTTTTTGACAAAATTGTATAGCGATTTATTTTTTTATTATTTACTATAGTCCTACTAGACTCCAGGAAATTACATCTGGCCACAAAAGATCAGTGAATGTGAAGGGGGTGACAAACTGACCTGTTGAGCCATACAACACAGTATAGCAGCCCCCTATAGCAGGGGTTCTCAACGTTTTTGGCCGGGGACCCCCGGAAATGCTTTGGCAATGTCTCGGGACCCCCGCCCCGCCCCCTCCCGACCCCCAATATAAATTGACTGCTACAATAACCTTAAACCATTTTGGACGGGAACCCCTTTTGATGTTTTAAGCATTGTTATAATTTAGCTATTGAAAAATAGCAGATCTACAAGCTCATAGCGCGCCACCGAGTGGCGCGCTATGAACTTGTAGGTCTGCTATTTTTGAAAAATCGTGAAAATATATATATATATTTTTTTTTAATATTTTGGGGACCCCCTAAAATAATTTGGCGACCCCCCGAGGGGTCGCGACCCACGGGTTGAGAACCCCTGCCCTATAGTACCTATAGTACTTCACATTCAGTAGCTCCTCTTAGAAAGACCACTATTTCGACGTAGCGACACTGTCAGGCGAGACGTTTGTAGTGGCTGTTCCACAACACGGGCTCGGTCAACACCGGATTAACGTCAGGCGGAACGTCCAATGTCTTTATCAATGGAACGGGGAAGCACCGCTCCCCCCCCCAAATAGCATTGGTGCGACCACGCTAAATTTTTACTCGCACCTTAAAGGACCACTTCACCACTTTTCAACATCTCTTCATATAATTGGTCCTCACTAATGTTCATGATAAAACACCACCATTTTTTCCTACTCAGTCTGTGTCTCATAGGAGGGCTTTGGGCAGTTCGGACACCCGTCCACCAGTGACATCATCATTAGGCAGATTTTTTTTTAAAACAAGATTTGTTTTAAAATATATTTAGATTTTTATTATCGTGAGAACGATGGCTTCAACTTTTGCATTGCAACTTTTCAGGAAAAGAAAGCCAGCCGTTTCTATTAGCTTGGATTCACCATCGATGATGTCACTGGTGGACGGGTTTCTGAACTGCCCACAGCCTTCCTATGAGACACAGACTGAGTAGGAAAAAATGGTGGTATTTTATCATGAACATTAGTGAGGACCAATTATATGAAGAGATGTTGAAAAGTGGTGAAGTGGTCCTTTAAGAAATGAAGTTGCACTCTGGAGCCCTGTATGAGTCCATTTGGCTCGAATTGTACACTCTTGAGTTACAGGCCCGGAAGTGTCCATTTGGTTCTTTTTAGTATCAATCATGGCCGACCCAGCTAAACAGAGACCCAGATCCCATGTTGAGAACCAGTGATCTCTGAGAGAAGAACTATTAGAAAATGCATTGTCAGACTTAACCCATTTTGACCTGAGATCAGATTCTAAAAATCTCTTCTACATCCTGACAGTTTTCTGAAAAAGCTATGTTTCTATGTCAGTCGTTCTTCGATTTTTCAAAAAATAGCAGACCTACAAGCTCGTAGCGCGCCACTCGGTGGCACGCTACGAGCTTGTAGATCTGCTATTTTTCAATAGCTAAAGCATAACATAATGCTAACACCCGCCCAAAATGGGTTAACTTCTTTGGCAACTCCATGACTTGGTTCCAGTTATAAGAAATGTCTACAAACATGTATTTTATTATCAAGCATTCAGGTGGTGTGAACGAGCCCACGGGCCAAGAGGTGCAGAACAGCCGGCACCCTGTGTGACCCTGCCAGCATGAGTGCCAATGAATGCCTTCCACCTCTCTCAGACAGTCTCTCCGGAGACCCGCAGACATCGGCGCGTTTATATTCAAACGGCGACCTCCGTATTGCAAACAGTGCGGCATCACAAGCAGTTCCAAGTAAAAATAGCACTTGGCTCATGCCTTATCCCATTCTGGACGGGAACCCCTTTTGGTGTTTTAACTAAGCATTATGTTATACTTTAGCGGTTGCAAAATAGCAGATCTACAAGCTCATAGCGTGCCACCGAGTGGCGCGCTACGAGCTTGTATAGGTCTGCTATTTTTGAAAAATCGTGAAAATGCTTTCGTGGAAATCTTTGAATATATATACTTTCAGAAGACTTTTTTTTTTTTTTTTGACATGCAGGTCTAAAATGGGTTATTTCCACATTTCCCGAGACATTTGGGGATTTGAAGATAATGTGTGGGCTACGTCTGAGCCGGGGCGACTTGCTCTTTCAATATCACATCTCTTCCCTTGAACTGCCTCCCCGATGCCATCTGTCTAGGGAAGATAGGTGCATGCGGGAGTTAAACGAACGGCGTGCGGTGCGCGCCGCTCGCCCCCCCTGTACAGTTGAAGTCGTTTGCAATCGAAAACGTGGGATTATCTTTTTTTTCCTCTCTCCCCCTGCCTCCTTGCTGCTGTTCAGTTCCACCCCCCACCCAAGTCCTTATAGAGCATTGCTTCCCAACTCCAGTCCTCAGCACCCATGGGGTGCCGGGCCTTACTATTATCCCATTTAGGCCCGACGTCAAAAAAAAAAAAAAAAACGTTCGCCCTGAAAGAATATATATTCAAAGATTTGTGCCGCATTTTTTACGATTTTTCAAAAATAGCAGACCTACAAGTTCATAGCGCGCCACTCGGTGGCGCGCTATGAGCTTGTAGATCTGCTACACCAAAAGGGGTTCCCGCCCAGAATGGGTTATAGCAGGACTAACTCGTATAGTGACTGATTCAACGGCAAGAACGACAAGTAATTACCAAGTGAATGCAATACATTTGCGCTCCAACAGTTATTTAACCTAATCGATTAGATTTAAAATGTACTGTATATTGTATATACAGTACATGCATACACACGGCGGTGTGTCATCAAGGCGTCAATAGCGACTTTAAGCAACGACGGATACGGCAGTCGGCTACGGCGACCGTAAATGGATCAGTGCTCGATACATAAACCTGCTCTCCGTCGCAGCCCTTTCTACTACACTTACACGTAGTGTCTACAACGCCATGTCATAACCATGTTTATTGAAATGATAGCTGTCATACATTTACACCGATTGCTCCATCACCTCTCTTATGCTGTGTAATGTTTTGGCATGCTCTGAATGAAGAATACCATATGCCATGTTTATTAACACGAGGCCTGCCGGGAACATAGGAATTTTAAAACGTAGAATCTTGTGGCCTGCCACAAACGGAAAAGCCGTTTTAACAGCGATGTATTAATTAATGCATGTTTTAATACGATCGTATCGAAATCTACCGTCAGTTAGCTTTGTTATGCTTCTGACACAATGGGCGCGGCCATTTTGAAAATGCGCGCGCATCCACTTACATTGCCGGCTCTGGTTTCAGACGGCTTTATCTCACAGAAGCGACATTGCAGAGGACGCTTTGTCCCAGACAAGCGTTTTCAACGGCCTGTAGCAGGCGCTGTGATACTCGCGGTCAGCTTTTTCCACCGCCGAGCGAGACAACAACAACCGGTCATGATACCACACACAGCAGCTTTTCACAGGAACAATGCGATTACGGATATTTGGATCTTCAAAGTAAGTGTTACGCGCGATAAAACCTTGGCAATACGCAATCGAGGGATTAATGAATGGCGGCAGGCAGACGGTTAAAACGGTTTTAGAATAACACGGATTGCTCCAACACCTTCCTATTTCCACTGCTGATCATGTCCAGCGCATGTAAGAATTAAGCAATATCGGCAAGTTAGCTGACGCGCGGCGGGGTGTTTTAAAAAAAAAGTGTTTATGTTTGACACATGCTGCATAGACGCGTCACCATGGGAACCAATGTTGCCGTCGCCGACGGCTGTTTGCTTAACGATTTTGACAGCTATGGCGTCCTGAAACAGTCGTTGCTTAGTCCCTAATAATATAGCTGGAGGGTGGAACTGGGGAGTGGGGTTTTCAAACGCAGATGCTTTAAAATAATACTAATTTAAAAGTAGGCGTCATGGTTTGCCAGATCACAGGCACAAATCCTTGTTGCAGCTCGACAAGGAACGCTACTTGAGAAAATGAAACAAGCTAGAGTCCGATTGGAATGTTTTTTCTTGACTACTGGACATGATCCGCCTCAACAAAATGGCCTGATTTATCCGCCTGGTAAGAGACACTTATACATTTTCTATAGTATGATCAATTAAACTTATAATATATTGTAACACTTTTGGGGCTTCATCCTACCATATCCTACCTAGGCTGCCTAGATTGTCTTCGAGAACAGTGGTTTCTCATTGGCTGGTGGAATGTACCGACATACATACCCAGCCGATCGCTGTTCTTGGTCCCTGATTGGCCGATCGACGTCACCGACATAGGCAGCCAATTACAGTACTTGCACGCTCTGCTTGCGCAAGTAATGATGTAAGTATGATGTGAGTTTGATTGATCATATATATAGAGTATCTATAGATAGTAGATAGTCTCTACTAGGCGAATATTTACTCCTGCACAATGATTTGTAAGACGAGGGAGATGGAGAGGGAATCAGAGCTCCGATCTCAGTAGTGCTTGTGCAACTTGACGCATGCAATAAAGTATAAAGAGATGAGGAAAATCTGACTCTGACTCCACTTGAACCCCAGTTTCTATATTCTGGGGTGCATGGGGGAATAAACCAAAAATCTACAAGGTCACAACGCGTCGCAACGTGATGCACTGTGAGCCCTGAACTGTTCTAGGCACATTCTTCATTTACAGCCCTTACATCTACACAAACGTTCAGATTTCAAATATAAAGTGCTCACCCCAGGACCACGGATGTTACAGTTCTTTCTTGTTTTCCATTCATTAGCCAACTAGCCAAAGTTCTGATTGCATGCTTGCAGACACATTTTTGCATGTGATCATGTTCAGTGGCGTGCACAGATAGACTCTAGGGGGTGCTAGAGCACCTGCCCCTTTCCCTCTGGACAGCAATGTGCCCTTCTTTGTACAGTGTACACTGTTAGTGACTTTGTGTTGGGTTGACCATGGTGACATAGATACATTCTTGATAAAAAGCTTCTAATATATTATTTAGGCCCCACAATCTATAAATCTCACACTATTAAGGCAACCGGCCGGTTCCACGCGCTGCACAAGGTGCCCTTTTTTTCCACTTGAGCACCTGCCCCTATAAATATCTGTGCACTCCACTGGTCATGCTCATAGTGCACCCATTCATAACAGTCAGTCCACCAGCATACATTATAGTCCCCAACTTACATCGTGCCAAGCAGCCCAGAGCCAGGCCCAGCTATAAATCAGTTGTCTGTTTCAGTGTAGGCTTAGGGCCGATTCATACTCCTATTTTACCGCTGTTTCGGCGCTGTAGTGCCGAAATGATTTCGGCTCGTCAGAAATTTTCAGTAGCACCGAAGAACCAACTTTAGGACGGTAACCCCCCCCCCCCCGAACCTCAAATGACGTCACATTGTAGGCTCTACAGAGCCGAACCGACTTTTATTCGGCTCTAAAATAGGAGTATGAATTGGGCCTTAGTTGTCTGTTACACTTGGTTGTGTATCATTTGTGTTGTTCTGTAAAAGTGGTCGTATTAACTCATTTAGGCCAGACGTCGAAATTAAAAAAATGTCTTTTTAAAATGTTTTTTTTTTCTTCTGAAAAACCTCATGTTTCTATATCAGTGGTTCTCAATATTTCATGTCAAGGACCCCAACAATTATATGTAATATGCCGCCGACCCCCCATCTGAAAATATGTTGTTCCAGGGACCTCCCCCTAGAAGCAAAGATTTGAGTTAAAAAAACTGAAACTCTGAAATAATAATATATTCAAAGATTTGAGGCACATTTTCATGATTTTTCAAAAATAGCAGACCTACAAGCTCGTAGCGCGCCACTCGGTGGCGCGCTATGAGCTTGTAGATCTGCTATTTTTCAATAGCTAAAGTATAACATAATGCTTAAAACACCAACAGGGGTTCCCGCCCAGAATGGATTAAGGGGCTTGTGAATTTCAAGTATTTGTATGTGCTTCGACCCGACTCGTCGGTAGAGTATCTGCATCTGGATTTATTTTGTACCCAGTCCAGCACTGACCGTATGTACGCCTGCCAGAGAACAAGCAGAAAACAAACAAGTCTAATT
>NC_136796.1:42919454-42942999 GCF_951216825.1 Electrona antarctica
TAGGTACCCTCACATGTTCTCCCCGTGTCCCCTAGGGTAGGTACCCTCACATGTTCTCCCCGTGTCCCCTAGGGTAGGTACCCTCACATGTTCTCCCCGTGTCCCCTAGGGTAGGTACCCTCACATGTTCTCCCCGTGTCCCCTAGGGTATAGGTACCCTCACATGTTCTCCCCGTGTCCCCTAGGGTAGGCACCCTCACATGTTCTCCCCGTGTCCCCTAGGGTAGATACCCTCACATGTTCTCCCCGTGTCCCCTAGGGTAGGTACCCTCACAAAAAACATGCAGTAATCCTGGTCTCTAAAACTGCCTCCCCCTGGCCAGCCGGGGTGCCTGATGGAGGGGAAAGGAACTGGTCGGAATAACGTGTTCCTTCCACGCGCTACGTCCGGCCGGGGAAACTCTCCCCTGTCAGGTGAAAAGAAGCAGCTTGGACTCCTCATGCATAGAAGGAGGCATGAGGTCAGTCCGCTGCCCCCCCCCCCCCCCCCCCCCCAGGTTGGCAGAGGAAGTGTAGCGCCCAAGATTACAATAGATAACTGACACTGGGTGTCACAAAATAAAAATGTAAAGAAAAAAGACCTAAAGCCCTAACCACACCAAAGGGTCGACATGCAACTCCTTGGGTCCAAACGTTTGCGAGGAGTTGCAATATGGTGACCCTTTGTTGTGTGGTTTGGGGCCATTGAATTCCACGCGTCGAATCACTTGGGACAACATGGGACGACGAGTGTCAACGCGCAACGGGACATATCACACCGCAGGGACAACGCTAAAAACCGTCTCGATAGCGATTTTTCCAAAAAGTGTTGAAAGAGTTTTGAATAGCCCAATGCAAAAAAATAAATAAATCGAAAATGACACAGAAGCTTTGCCCGGTTTTAACGGGCTAAGATTACCTCAGCCTGGGTCTCACCAGCAGCATAATCTGCTTTGTAACTCAGAGCTGCCAGTCAAACTCTCTCCCTTTTAACAAGCTCAACTCGCTTATTAAAATGGCCTTGCCGGCTTCTGCGTCGGGGCTGTATAGGAAGGAGCCGGATGTATTTATGCGAAGGAGTCCAGAAGGGAGGTATATTAATAGTACAGAAAGGTGAGAGGACTCTTGGCAAACCATGGAGGAGAATGCTGATGTGGGCAGCTGGTCAGGGCCAGACTGGAGGTGGTGTGCTTTTAAAACTCGAGAGGTGATTAGGGAGACTTGTCACCTTCCCCCGGTGGGTCTCTGTCTCTGTCTGCACCCTTTTACCTCGTCGCCCGTCCTGTTGACCCAGCTGTCACTCCGACCACTGTGCGTCAAACCCGTAATATGGCTGTTCGGGCGCAAGGGAGGTTTAGTGTCACAGACACGTATACTGCGTGCACTAGACTTGTTTTTGGAGTGCTCAAGTACACTACACCAGGGGGTTCTCAACCCGTGGGTCGCGACCCCTCGGGGGGGGTCGCCAAATTATGTAGGGGGGTCCCAGAAATTATATTTGTGGAAATTAAGAGTTTACATAGTACACATAGTACATGCATACACAGTATACACCTTCCCTAATGTATCTGGTTTCAGTATTTATTTATGGTGTATTGTCTCTATTATTAAGGTTATTGTAGCAGTCAATTTATATTGGGGGTCGGGAGGGAGCGGGGGTCCCGAGACATTGCCAAAGCATTTCCGGGGGTCCCCGGCCAAAAACGTTGAGAACCCCTGCACTACACCATGTGGTTGTCAAACCCTTTCTGGATCAAAAAACATGTAGTTCCAAAAACGTGTAGTTTCAGAGCATGCTTGTTTTAATGATCAATCGATCGATTTGCAGTCCTGGCTTGGGATCAATGGAACTCAGTATATTGACGCATTGCGTTAGTTCATGCAGGGCATGGGAGTCACACATACGCCTCAGCCGGAATCAGCTGTCAAGTCTGCTGATTGCTTTCAATCAGCCATGCTGTCCCACATGCCATCACACCTCATTTCCTCAACAAGGCGGTCCCGTTTACATACAGCTCCCTCTTACACTGGATCTCTGCTTTTCAACTGACCTATAGCTAAGCCCCTCCCCAAACTGCTATGGTCCAATCACAGCTAAGCATAACATTGGTTAGACAAACCTCTCCACCAATAGTTTTCCTATTATGATAAAACATTGTTTTAAAAAAAGTAATGTCACGCACATATTTGTCCAGTGCATACGGCAGGCCTTGTTGACGGATTTGGAAGAGATTTTGAAGGTCCGGTTCCAAAAATGAACCAGTATTTAATGTGTAAAATCCATTTTATTTACATTGGAATGAATGAGCCCGGCTGGAAAGTGTCCAAGTGGGAGTGTCTAAGTGGGTGAGGGTGGGGCTTAGTTAACCCATTTTGGGCGGGAACCCCTTTTGGTGTTTTAAACATTATGTTATAATTTAGCTATTGAAAAATAGCAGATCTACAAGCTCATAGCTACGAGCTTGTAGGTCTGCTATTTTTGAAAAATCGTTAAAATGTGGCGCAAATCTTTGAATATATATTCTTTCAGAGCGAACGTCTTTTTTTTTTTTTTTTACGTCAGGCCTAAATGGGAAATCTGGTATTCGCTCAACTGTATAACATGTGTTTCCCGCAAGTGTCCTTTCCTAAAATATCAGCATCATTCATTGATTGAATACATTATTATCAATAATGTACCGCCGGGGGGCCCCCGGACCACAGTTTGAGAACCACTCCACTAGAGCACGTTGCTCGTGTTGTTAATAGTGTGCCTGGTGATTGAATGTGTGGGCTGTGTGTGTGTGTGTGCGTGTGCGTGCGCTGTGTGTGCGTGTGCGTCAGCTCCGGCGGCCTGCGTGCTGCGCTTTCGGCTGCCAGTGCAGATGAGTCACGGCGGGGAGGAACTTCGCTCCTTTGGTCACAGCAGGCAGAACTCAGTGAACCCCTTCCACCATACACCCCCACCCCCACCCCTCCCTCCCTCAGACCTCAGTGGTGCTCAACCTTTTCTTCTAGCTATCTGGACCAGTGGTTCTCAAACGTTTGTGCGCCGCGGACCCACATCTGACAAACAAGCGGCTGTATACAGCGGCTGCTATGCTCACGCACCTATATATATATATATATATATATATATATATATATATATATATATATATATATATATATACACACCTAGTGGTGTTATTTTTTTTTCGTTCCATAGGCTTCCATGTTAAAAGAGGTATTTTCACAAGCCACAAACTACCGTTTTGTAAAGGTAAGGTTTATTCTACTTATTTGAGTTGTTATACCATTGTGTTTTCTTCATATTATTATCGGTCTTTGACATTTTAACATTAGGAAATGTACTTAGATTCTCCAGAGAAAAAAAGTGTAAATGCCTAATGTTAAATGACACCACTATCTACCGGAAGTGGGCGTGGAACGCCGGCTGTGAGATAGGCCTATAGGAACGATCTTTCACTTGGTGATACAAGCGTGAAATGTGGCATGAATGAACATGCCTCTGGGTCATCTCTTTACCTTTTTAAACCGAGCCAACGGAAAATCCAATATGGTGGTCATTTTTCAAGATGGCCGCCAAATGAAAAAAGGCCTTTTGTGGCGGTTCTGGACAACCGTGGGTCCGACCGATTGTAACAGAAATATAACGCCATAAATCACTCAAAGTGAGTGACAGACTCAACACTTGTCAGTCACTTGGCATAGTAGCACACAGCATGCAAGGCAGCGATGCATGCATGCAAACAACATATTTCTCCAGCTGAGATTTAGTGTCTCCCTCTCTCTCTGGAAGAGGTTGCACATGCCACACTGAGGCGCTCCAACACAAACACATGCAGATTCAGCTGACACAAATCAACACCACGCTGTTTGTCCAAAACACACAATAACTCCTCTCACACCGACTTAACGTGTTTATCTTCAGCCATACAGACTCCATTTGACACAAATCAACACCACTGTTGTTTGTCCAAAACACACCATCTCCTCTCCACGTTTCTACTTCCCCACTTGTCCTAATGTCAGTAAAATAATGAACACATCAACATACCTGCAACTTTGCAAGTGATGCATCATGCTGGAGCCTCTAGTCTTCTAAACGTCTGTTTCCCTTCTCTTGTAACCGGCGGGGATGCGCTTTTGTCTCAAAACAAAATAATGTTGGCAGTACACACGTGACTCTGCTACTATAGAATTCCACAGGCATGGGGCTACAGCATGTAGCAGAGGGCCCGGTCGGCAGGGCTGGACTGGCCACCGGGCATACCGGGCATTTTCCCGGTGGGCCGCGACCGTAGGGGGCCGCCATGATAAAAAACAGGCAGGCAGGCCAATAGGCGGCAGGCCACCAGGAAAGGTCCGGGCGTGCTGCCATTCTGGGGTAGCGCCCCCCCTGACCCCCCCCCGGCGGTGCAGTGCAGGGGGGGGGGCCACATAATATTATGTTGCCTATCTGCGCGCTGGTTGTGGTGGGCCGGTCTGGGCCAAATTCACGCGAAAATGCCCGGGCCGAATTTTTGTCCCAGTCCAGCCCTGCCGGTCGGCCATCGCACGGAGCATGGTTTTGGGGACGGGGGAGAAGGCGGGTGTTGGAAGAGCGGAGGCTTCGAGTGGCGCGTTTAGGGGCGATGAGTTCTCTAACCTATTTTGGCCGGGAACCCCTTTTGGTGTTTTAAGCATTAGGTTATACTTTAGCTTATTTGAAAAATAGCAGATCTACAAGCTCACATGCTACGAACTTGTAGGTCTGCTATTTTTGAATAATGTTGACAGTATACACGTGACTCTGCTACTATACCAGACCGGTGGAGACGTGAGTGAGAGGGAGGGGCAACTGTACAGCTGTGTCTGAGCAGAGCAGCGTGGTGGAGGCACGCAAGTTGCGTTGCAGGAAGAACGCGTGAAAAAAATTAAAAAGGGGGCTTGCCGCCTCGCTCATTGTGTTGCCCTCAGCGACGTGTTGCCCTACGCATAGTGCGTAGTGAGCGTATACCTAGCGACGGGGCTGTATATATCTATATATATTACATTGCCATCATTGCATAGCATTAATACCCATGGACCACAGGTTCAGAAACAAAGCCCTACAGTAGACACACTATTATACTGTACACCAGCGCTGGACAGACAAATGTGAACTGACAGTGATACATCGAGCAAAGGATCATCTGACGCAGGTTATGAAAGAGGACATCGACGGAGAGATTGGAAAGGAACATCATGACTTTTCTGCAACTTGTTCTCTTCCCTTACTTTTATTCAAAGCCCATTACAAGTCAACTCAGAGCGGTCCATCACTTTGACCTCACACCGGGATGTTTCCACTCCAACTGTTTCTATCACAATGTTCCCACACCTTCTGTCAGATGATATACTGCATGATATATCATTTCGTTTCTTACTTTTTTTCCCCTCCTGTGTTATATCCCTCTAAACTCTACATTCTGATCTCTAGAGGCAAGGGGTGAGCATAAGGAGCACAAGGGAGACACACGCTGCACTCAATCGTTGTTCGTTCTCTCAGACTTGTTGGGGTAAAAAGGTGCAGTTTGGTGTTAAACAATGCTGTGGCTTAGCTACGTGCACCGGCGTGTGCATGTGCACGTGTACATACACACACACACACACACACATAAAGTAAAGGCAAATATAACCTGAGGCGTTCATTATGCGGTAAAGATAGGGCATCAAATAAAAGGCATGGGGAGAGAGCGCATTTGTTTGACAATCCTTCTCTTCGACACACAAGCAAGCAAGAGGGAACTAATTAATTAACCACTTTCAGCCTAGCGTTGAAAGCGATAGGTTAGGAGGACACGTCATTATAGGCGTGTCAAACATTTTTAAAAACACAGCCGCGTGCGTGTCTCTTACCTTGATGTGGCTGTACTCGGCCTTGCTGGACTCGCTGCTGCCAGTCTTGGCCTCTCCCCTCGGCTTGAGGATCGTGCGCAGTGGACTGGACATGGGCAGGCCTGTGACGCTGATGCCATCTAAAACAGTCAAAATGCAGACAGTGCCATACTGTTAGGCATAGGTATTAATTTGGAACCAATATAATTAGAATAACTGACGGTGGTTTGGATTAGCTAAAGATTGGAGCTGATACACTAAAGTGCACTGTCATACACTGTCAAGTCACCTATATTTATATAGCACATTTAAAAAACAACAGAAGTTGACCCAAAGTGCTTTCCATATAAAAAGGACCTGATAAAAATACAAAATAATAAAATAAACGAAAAATATTCAATACTTCATACAACGATACAATATAACAACATCACAAGGACCATGAGAGCATGGAGGGGGGAGTATTACATGAGCGCATGTAATACTATTTACAAAGAGGTTAAAACGTTCACAGGCCAAGAGCTAAAGGCAATGGAGAAAAGTTGAGGGGACAACAAGGGGCATGTGGGAGGTTGACCTGAGTACCCTGGAAGCGGGAGGTGCAGAAACCAGGTCACAAATGTACTGGCCATTTTGGGCTTTAAAAACAAAACATGGAATTTTTAAATGTATTCTGTGTTTGCAGTTGGGCCAGAACCGGGGTTATGTGCTCACGCATTCTGGTTCCTGTCTATGGGCGGCTGTGGCTCAGGAGGTAGAGCAGGTCGTCCAATGATCCCTGGGTCGGCGGTTCGAATCCCAGCTCCTCCTGTCCACATGTCGAAGTGTCCTTGGGCAAGACACTGAACCCTACATTGCCTCCAATGAGTTGGTCGGTGTGAGCTTGCCACCATTGGTGTGTGAATGTGGGAAGTGAGGACGCTGGCGTCGACTGTTCGCCGCTTCAACTCCCAATGTATGAATGAATGAACCATTGTAAAGCGCTTTGAGCACTTGGAAAAGCGCTATAAAAATGCAATTCATTATTATTAAAAGACTTGCAGCTGAGTTTTGGAACATCTGTAGGCGGGAGAGAGTGGATTGAGTCGGGCCACGATACAAGGAGTTACAAAAGTCCAATCGAGAGGTCACGGTGATAAAAGCGTGGATCACAGTTTCCAGGTAAGCTAAATCGGTTTCAATTTTGCTATTGTTCTTAACTGACAAAAACTGCTACTCACTGCACTGGACACTTGTTTGTTAAAATGTAAGCTGGAGTCAAAGTGAACACCCAGGTTCTTTACTGTGTTGTGCACATTCGCAGAGAGGGGGCCTAGCGAATAGAAACTTGACTCGCACAGCTGTTATTGAATGGAATGCTGCAACACCGTTTTCTTTTTGAAATATTACGGCCACAGTTTTTTTAAATTAATCTTCTCGGAAGGAAAATGTTTTGCAGCACTCAGGTAAGGGTATACTTCAAAAGCCACCCGTGTTTTCTCCAGTCAATGCAGTCATATCTGTAATGCAATCTGGGGCGTACAGGCGGGGAGGGTAAACAAAGTATTATTTAAGCCATTTTGGACTGAGGTCGATTAAAAAAAAGGCTTCTAAATCCTAACATTTTTCTGAAAAAACATGTTTCTATGTGAGTGGTACTCAACCTTTTTCATGTCAAGGACCCCCAGAATTATCTCTATTGGGCCACGGACCCCCATCTCAAAATATGTAGTTCCAGGGACCCCCCAGAAGCAAATATTTTAGTTAAAAATGTTCGCTCTGAAATATATTTGCGCCACATTTTCACGACTTTTCAAAAATAGCAGACCTACAAGCTCATAGCGCGCCACTCGGTGGCGCGCTATGAGCTTGTAGATCTGCTATTTTTCAATAGCTAAAGTATAACATAATGCTTAAAACACCAACAGGGGTTCCCGCCCAAAATGGGTTAACACAGCAGCTACAGTGCAGCCAAGTCACAGGGGTTTTGCTGTTTTCACACAAACCAGTTTTTCCAGCCCACACGCACACAAAGCAACCACCACTCCAGACCAAGCCGTGACGCCAGCACGGAGCCACTGACGTCAGCACAGACATTATCTGTTACTCCAAAGGGGAAATTGCTGAGCCCATGTACTGTAGGGCTCTAATAATCTACCCACTATTCCACTGTTAGGTTCTTAGCTTACGTATGATTCATGATGACTATTGTGATGTATCTGATGTATTACCATGTTGTTGTTGTTCTTGTTTACTGTACGTAAGTCGCTCTGAATTAAACCCATTTTGACCTGAGATCAGATTCTAAAAATGTCTTCTACATCCTGACAGTTTTCTGAAAAAGCTATGTTTCTATGTCAGTGGTTCTTCGATTTTTCAAAAATAGCAGACCTACAAGCTCGTAGCGCGCCACTCGGTGGCACGCCGAACCACCCGAACCACCTAAGCTGGCTCCTTTCCAGGCGAATCAAATCATATATTCAAATCCTATTTGAACTGGAGACGACCCCCCCCCCACCCTGATAAGCAGTTGAAATGTAGGAGTTTAGGCATTACATAGTTTGACTCGGTTCCACAGATACATCATTATTGCGAAAATAGCAGATCGGTTGCGAGGCATTGTGAGTTTGGAGATCTGCTATTTTCAAAATGTTTGGCCTCTTTGTTAACATCGTGAGCTCCTGCTAACACAAGCCGTTTCTTACAATGGAGGTCTGCGAGTGAGAAACCCGGATATGAAAACATTCTCTCTCTCTCTCTCTCTCTCTCTCATTGTAGACTCCTGAGAGTTGGGAATTAAAACCAACGATTTGTTTTAGGTTACTGATATACGTAGTAAATGTAACAGCTAAATCTCTTTTGTATAGTTGCATCTGGTTTAAAGTAGAGCTGCACTATACGTAGCCTAACGTATTGTATGCTTAGACTGTAAGCAACGCAAACAGGATTATAGTGAGCACGCAATGTGCCACGCAGAGATATGACTGCAATTACCACACTGACTGCAGTACATTTTAATGACTCTAACCCACTTAGACCTGAGGACGATTCTACAAATGCCTTCTAAATCCTGACAGTTTACTATGTCAGTCATTCTCAAACATTTTCATGTCAAGGACCCCCAAAAATAAATAAATATGTTGTTCCAGGACCCTCCCAGAAGCAAAGATTTGAGTTAAAAACCTTCCCCCTGGAAGATTATATTCAAAGTTTTGCACCACATTTTCACGATTTAAAAAAAATAGCAGATCTACAAGCTCGTAGCGCGGCACTCGGTGCCGCGCTATGAGCTTGTAGATCTGCTTTTTTTCACTAGCTAAATTATAACAATGCTTAAAACACCAAAAGGGGTTCCCGCTCAGAATGGGTTAATCATGACATCTCTGCATCATGGTATAGAAGAGAGAGAGAGAGAAAAGTCAATGTCAGCAAAGGGGTTGTTATGGAGGGTTGTCACATTTTAGCCCATTACGCTCCGTATCTTTATCCCCTGGGGCTCTGCACAATCCCATCATCATCATTAGCAGCGCTATTTAGGTTTAGGTTCACTCGCTGTACGTGTTCTCATGTACTGCTCTAACCGCTATGAGGCTTCCACGTACTGTAATGGAACGGCAGCTTCCACGTACCGTAATGGAACGGCAGCTTCCACGTACTGTAATGGAACAGCTTCCACGTACTGTAACGGAACGGCAGCTTCCACGTACCGTAATGGAACGGCTTCCACGTACTGTAACGGAACGGTAGCTTCCACGTACTGTAATGGAACGGCAGCTTCCACGTACTGTAATGGAACGGCAGCTTCCACGTACTGTAATGGAACGGCAGCTTCCACGTACTGTAATGGAACAGCTTCCACGTACTGTAACGGAACGGCAGCTTCCACGTACCGTAATGGAACGGCTTCCACGTACTGTAATGGAACGGCAGCTTCCACGTACTGTAATGGAACGGCGGCTTCCACGTACTGTAATGGAACGGCTTCCACGTACTGTAATGGAACGGCAGCTTCCAACGTACTGTAATGGAACGGCAGCTTCCATGTACTGTAATGGAACGGCAGCTTCTAACATACTGTAATGGAACGGCAGCTTCCATGTACTGTAATGGAACGGCGGCTTCCACGTACTGTAATGGAACGGCAGCTTCCACGAACTGTAATGGAACGGCAGCTTCCACGAACTGTAATGGAACGGCAGCTTCCACGTACTGTAATGGAACGGCAGCTTCCATGTACTGTAATGGAACGGCAGCTTCCACGTACTGTAATGGAACGGCAGCTTCCATGTACTGTAATGGAACGGCAGCTTCCATGTACTGTAATGGAACGGCAGCTTCCACGAACTGTAATGGAACGGCAGCTTCCACGTACTGTAATGGAACGGCAGCTTCCATGTACTGTAATGGAACGGCAGCTTCCACGTACTGTAATGGAACGGCAGCTTCCACGTACTGTAATGGAACGGCAGCTTCCACGTACTGTAATGGAACGGCAGCTTCCACGTACTGTAATGGAACGGCAGCTTCCACCTACTGTAATGGAACGGCAGCTTCCACCTACTGTAATGGAACGGCAGCTTCCACGTACTGTAATGGAACGGCAGCTTCCACCTACTGTAATGGAACGGCAGCTTCCACGTACTGTAATGGAACGGCAGCTTCCACGTACTGTAATGGAACGGCAGCTTCCACGTACTGTAATGGAACGGCAGCTTCCACGTACTGTAATGGAACGGCGGCTTCCAGGTACTGTAATGGAACGGCAGCTTCTAGGTACTGTAATGGAACGGCAGCAGTGGTTCCCAAACCTTTTCATGTCAAGGACCCCCAAATTGACACTAATAAGCCCCCATAAGAGAAGATTGTTATGTCTCTAGCAGTGATTTTCAACCCGTTTAATTTCAAGGACCCCGAGTTTGACATGCATTAGTCTATGAACGGGTCCATTTGGTTCCATTTGTACGCTCTCTGTACGACCCCGAGTTTGACATGCATTAGTCTATGAACCAGGTCCATTTGGTTCCATTTGTACGCTCTCTGAGTTACAGACCCATAAGGGTCCATTTGGTTACAAATTATCATCTTGCTGGGTCCCCCCTGGAACTCCCTCAAGTACCCCTGGGGGTCCCCGGACCCCACTTTGGGAACCACTGCTGTATGGAACGGCAGCCTCGGGCCACTGTGAAGAGTCAGACGCCACTCCAAACCTGGAGCTATAGAATCATCAAAAGCTGTGGTTTTCAACCAATGGTCCGGGGAACCACCAGTTGTCCATGAGGGGGGGTATAGTTAGGATTCAGCATGTCAGAGCTGAAATAGACATATGAATATGAAATAAATTCTTAAACATGTAGCTAGGCGTAATGTTAGAGACCACAGCAGTGAACCTTTCAAGCCTGTTTTCTCAACTCGCTGTTTCTCTGCAAGACATGAATTACTCTATAAGCCATATCTCCAAAACTGGTGGGTCAAACTGAACCACCAATATGTCAATTTGAAGCTATGATTCCCCGCTTTCATATGACATGAACAAAGACACAAAAAAACAAAAACAATGATAGCCTCGGTCAGAAACTGTCACAAATGATCGGAATTGGATCGGGAGCAAAGAAAACGTGAACGGGACATCCCTAACACTCCGATTGCCCGGGGTTATTTAATCCATTAAATCATAGCGCCCAGCGATTTATAGCAGCGGAGCACTTTTACAGACGGACCGGATGTTATCCCGGATGTGGATGTATACGTAGCAGCTAAATGTAGCCAAAACACTCTAGAGCCGATCGACAACAACGGGAGGTAAGAATAAATCTACCGCGACTAGCGACTGGACCGTAGTGGACCGTCTAACACATGATCCTTTCTTAGAATTGGACGGGATGATTTAGATCGCGAGGTATTAACGTTTTAAGATTTTCGATGACGTCCCACTGTTACGCAACATCGAGTATTGCGCAACAGGCGCTCCTAGGCTGTGGAGCGATGCGATCGGTTTTCATATCAATAAACTTCGTCTTTTGGATAAAACTTCATCCTGGGCGCTGGGTGTTACTAATGGAAAGGTCGGTGAACTTCGTCCTGTGTTAATAGTCATGTGATGAACTATAGAACCTACTCCCAATGATAGTATGTTCTTTAAACTGGAATCACCCACCTATACTTCAGGATGAAATTAAATAAAACACACAGCGGAGATCCTACGATTCCTACTCAAGCCCACCATTTGATTTACCTCTGAAAGTACAAATGTAACCAAATGGACTTGTAAGTGTCCCAAACATTTTGTACACTTAACAGTTACAATTCAATAAATGGACACAAGGTGAGGACGCGGGAGAGACTCGGAGTAGAGCCGCTGCTCCTCCGCCTGGAAAGGAGCCAGCTCAAGTGGTTCGGGCATCTGGTTAGGATGCCTCTCGGGCATCTCCCTAGGGAGGTCCTCGACGCACGTCTCACAGGGAGGATACCCCGGGCAGACTAAGGCGCAGATGGAGGGATTACATCGACTCACTGGCCTTGGAACGCCTCGGGATCCCCCAGGAGTTAGTCACTAATGTTGCTCTGGGGAGGGAAGTCTGGAGCTCTCTGGTGGAGCTGTTGCCCCCGCGACCCGACTACGGATAAGCGGTTGAAGATGGATGGATGGACACAAGGTATTACTGTGTATGCTTCCTGTATTCTCAAACGTTTAAACATTCCAATTATCACCACTTCTTCTCAAAAAGGTTAATGCATTTTTGTGTTCTTGTGGTTCTTCCTCAGCAAGCACGTGATCCATCTATGAATAGTAAAATGACAGCATCATCACTGTAATCGATCGTATGGAACTGTGCTCTCTGGGGGGTTAGAGCACATGTAATTGGAGTGCCGTCAGAAAATGAAAACCAATATTGTGTAGCTGTAAAGCTTTAAGCACTACAATTTCATGAATGAAATTTCCAGGTGAGATTAGTCGTATGTAAATGCGTAAGCCTTGCCCGAGCCTTGGGGCCCATTTTGCAAGAGCAGTCTAAGTTTTTGAATCAAGGTTTGAATCACATATGCATTAAACATAATGGTCGGATTACAGCTTTAACCAATTTAGACCTGTTACACCTATAAATTGTTCTACCTTTCAAGCCGAGAATGTCATTTTTGTTAATTATTTGTATTATTATTAAGTCAGGATTTAGAATTTAGACCGTACGACGTGTGGGAACTAATCCAACCGGGTTAGCGCATTTGCATTGATATCAAACGAGAGAAAAATATTCTGATTTTTTTTTCTTTTTCTTTTGAGTTGGCCTCTCCTTCTGCACCATACTCCTTGCTCTTTCGCGCATGAGCGTTGTCGTTCACTTCCCTGTATATACCGCTCACAAAGAAAGGCTCGGCGCACGTAATCTAAGGAGCTCTCCGTGGTTTTGACCAGATGGATATACTAAGCTCTTCATTTCTGACTTCAACATGCCTCTCGTTCAAAATATGAAGCGAGCGATCATCAGCGACGTTATCGTAATCTTAGCGAGGTAAGCAAGCAAAAATATGTCTCCCGGTTTTTGTCCGGAACGTTTTTTTTACAGAGTAAAAGCGGACATATCTTCCCGGCACCTCGAGCTTCTATTTTGAAAGAAATCCCAGTGCCGATTGTGTTAATGAGGTAAACAAATATGGGAATTGGAAGAAAATTAAAACTATATTTAAAAAATGTAATCGTAAACCCAGCATGCAACTACAGTACGTCAACATAGTACATCCGTGACCTATACGGAAGTTACCCAGGGACATGCATTGGCTGCAAGTGTCCTCATTAGTCAAAACAAACTGCGTGGAACTTCTCATTACAGCCGCATTCAGCCTGTCATAAATCAATGAGCCACTGTGCAGGTGGAAATGCCACAGCCCACCTCTCTATGCCAGCCCAGTCATTATCCACATGTGGTTTTTAATTTTAACCCATTTTGGCCTGACGTCGAAGTTTATAAAATGTCTTGTCTAAATCCTCCAGTTTTCTGAAGTACCCATGTTTCAGTGGTGCTCAATATTTCAAATCAAGCACCCCAAAAATTATATGTAATTGGACTCCAACCCCCATCTGAAAATATGTTGTTCCAGGGACCCCTCAGAAGCAAAGGTTCGAGTTAAAAACGTTCGCTCTGAAAAAAGATATATTCCACATTTTCACGATTTTTCTAAAATAGCAGACCTAAAAGCTCGTAGCGCGGCACTCGGTGGCGCGCTATGAGCTTGTAGATCTGCTATTTTTCAATAGCTAAATTATAACAATGCTCAAAACACCAAAAGGGGTTCCCGGCCCCAAAATGGGTTAAGAAGGGGGAACAGATTTCAATCAAGGAACAAAGCAAAGCAAAGAACCACAAATACAAATGAAATGTGTCTCTAAAAATATGTGGTTCTCAAAGGAGGGGTCCGGGAATGCCAAGAGCTCCTCCCCCAAAGCAAATCGGTTTAAAGAGTTTAACGGGTTAAACTTTAACCATAATTTTATACAATGATATGGATATTAAAAAACGTGAAAGGTCACACATAGTCTCTTATTCTCTTAGGGAACGTCTTAGGCAACGTTAAAACAAGGTTTAGAACCACAGCACCACACACACACACACACATCCTTGTGGTGGAAAGGATTAAGGATGACATCATCACCCCGCCCCATCCCAGCAGACATCAGTATGTGTCTGCCCGTCCGTCTAGTTGTCTAGGGCAGGGGTTCTCAACCCGTGGGTCGCGACCCCTCGGGGGGGGGGGTCGCCAAATTATTTTAGGGGGTCCCCAAATTATTTTCAAAAAAAAAAAAAAAAAAAAAAGATTTTTTTTTAAAAAAATTTTTCACGATTTTTCAAAAATAGCAGACCTACAAGCTCATAGCGCGCCACTCGGTGGCGCGCTATGAGCTTGTAGATCTGCTATTTTTCAATAGCTAAATTATAACAATGCTTAAAACACCAAAAGGGGTTCCCGCCCAAAATGGTTTAAGGTTATTGTAGCAGTCAATTTATATTGGGGGTCGGGAGGGGGCGGGGCGGGGGTCCCGAGACATTGCCAAAGAATTTCCTGGGGTCCCCGGCCAAAAACGTTGAGAACCCCTGGTCTAGGGGACAAATTGTTTAACCTATTAAACCCTCCTCCTGTCGCCTCCACTTATTTCCTTTTGAGAGGCGCTAGCCACTCTTATGTCCAGCTTTGAGGGTCTGTGTAAACACACACATTGTCCTAACACAAACATTGAACGCCATTTACCGTTATATTGACAATGAATGGCCAGTTTTGAGTGTTTGTGTGTACACACAAACATTGCGTGAATAGTAAATACAAACATTGAAGACTACGGTGAGGACGCAAATTCTGATTGGCCGTAATGTTGACAAGAGCGCCCCCCTCGGTGCCATAATAGGCCTATCTCACAGCCCGCTTTCCACGCCCACTTCCGGTAAATAGTGGTGTCTTTAACATGAGCATTTACACGTTTTTTTCTCTGGAGAATCTAAGTACATTTTCTAATGTAAAAATGTGACAGACCAATATTATTATGAAGCAAACAAGATGGTAAATCAGGTCGAACAGATAGAACAAACCTTACCTTGAGAAAACAAAAGTTGTAGACTTCTTAAATAACCTCGGTTAACATGTAGTGTCTATGGAGTTATGGAGTGACGTCGCGCTATCACCACTAACCCCGAAAGGGGGCGTATTTAGGGGGGCGGGGAAATTCTGTGAGATAGGCTTATAATCCACCATGCATGTTGCCAGTCGGCCACTAGCCTCGGAAACCCAGACGTTTTTATTTCCAGGGAGAAAAAAAAGAGTCTGCGTCCGAGTCCACTTCAATTCGGCATAGAGTAGTGCAAACATCGCTCACTCTCTGCTGATTTCTGATCGTCTGCACCTTTGTTAAATTGACACACACACGCACACATGTACACACACACACACTCCTCTCTCTCTCTGTCGCTCTAAGTAATTAGTCCCATTTTTGCGCAGCTGCGCATACTTTCTCCGGGCGGATCCTGCCGGAAGCTGCCTATGCCATAAAAAGCATAGGTGAGTTCCAGGCTAGTCGGCCACAGGAGCACCTCCACTATTTATAATGTGTGGTTATTTGTAAAAGTTTGGAAACATTTGACAATTTTTCAAAAAATGCCTATAGGGTATATATACTGTATGTGCCCAAAACAGGGACACCATATGCAGGTTGAAAGTGATGGTTTACTCCACTTTGAGAGGGATGTAAAATGACTGAAGGAAACAAAGAGACGCTTGACTTAACCCGTTTAGACCTGAGAACGATTCTACAAAATGCCTTCTAAATTCTGACAGTTTTCTAGAAAAACACATGTTTCTATGTCAGTCGTTCTCAAGCATTTTCATGTCAAGCACCCCCAAAAATGTATGTAATTGGCCGCAGACCCCACATCTGAAAATATGTTGTTCCAGGGACCCCCCCCCCCCCCCAGAAGCAAAGATTTGAGTTAAAAACGTTTGCTCTGAAAGAATATATATATTCAAAGACTTGCACCACATTTTCAAGACTTTTGAAAAATAGCAGACCTACAAGCGGCACTCGGCTTGTAGATCTGCTATTTTTCGAAAGCTAAAGTATAACATAATGCTTTAAAACACCAAAAGGAGTTCCCACCCAGGATGGGTTAAGTCCAGCCAGGTGAGACGTCCATTTGACACATGTTTTACAGATAGACTATAGCTGGGGAGCGTATGATGGACAACCTCATTCTCCCACAGAACTGGCGGGGAGAACGCTTTGACATAAAGCTCTCGGTGGGAGTGAGACTTTGAATTACGCCCGTCGTCTAAGCTCGGGTGATTGTCTTGACATATCGAGACTGCATGAAGTACACCACTCGGAAAATTACAGTCCCCCCTTCTCTCAAGAGCACATTGTGTCCATGCACATCGCAATCAGTTAACTGCAAAAACACTGACATCAAAAGGAAATCTGACAGAGATCCAGATAGAGAGAGGTAGGGAGGCAGGGAGGGAGAGAGAGAGGGGGGAGAGAGGGGGGAGAGAGAGAGAGAGAGAGAGAGAGAGAGAGCGAGAGAGAGAGAGAGAGAGAGAGAGAGATGTGGACCAGGGTGAAGCAAGAGGACATGCACAAGGATGAATGTGAACAAATGATTACTATCATTATTCAAAAGCCAGCGCAGTTAGTCTAGACACTCCATTACAGGCTGCAGGAAATCATCAACAAGTAGACCCTTTGGTACGCTCCCCAAAGAGACGGAGACAGACAGAGAGAGACAGACAGACACAGAGACAATACAAAGGGACGGAGATCATTTGGACGTCTCTATGATTCTCACTGCAACATGCCTGATTTATAACTTGGTAGTGTCGCCACGTCGCACACCGTAAATAGCATTCATGTGTGCAAATGTTTATATGTAGAGTCAGAATTATAGAAAGTGCGGGTGCATGCCAGTGTTGTGAAAGTATAATGTTAACCCATTTTGGCCTGACGTCGAAATTAAAACAATGTCTTTTTAAAATGTATCTTTTTTCTAAAAAACCTCATGTTTCTATATCAGTGGTTCTCAATATTTCATGTCAAGGACCCCAAAAATGATATGTAATAAGCCGCCGACCCCCCATCTGAAAATATGTTCTTCCAGGACCCTCCCCCAGAAGCAAAGATTTGAGTTAAAAACTGAAACTCCGAAAGAATATATATATATTCAAAGATTTTAGGCACATTTTCACGATTTCTCAAAAATAGCAGACCTACAATTTCATAGCGCGGCACTCGATGCTTGTAGATCTGCTATTTTTCAATAGTTCTTAAAACACCAGAAAGGGTTCCCGCCCAAAATGGGTTAAGATGTGAACATTTAAATGAACTAAAATATATATATACATATAGTTCTCTCCTCCAACAGCTGTGTCTTAGTGAGATTGACTGCATCATGCTCCGTTTATATTGCCTCGAAGGCAATGGGGTTTTTATTGTTTTAGTAGTCCAGATGGTCACTGCCTTTCCATTGACCTGTATGGGTTAAGCCATTTTGACCTGAGATCAGATTCTAAAAATGTCACACACACACACAAGCTCGTAGCGCGCCACTCGGTGGCGCGCTATGAGCTTGTAGATCTGCTATTTTTCAATAGCTAAAGCATAACATAATGCTAACACCAAAAGGGGTTCCCGCCCCAAAATGGGTTAAGGGGATGTGCTACTCTTGGGGCATATAAGCAGTGAGACCTTTTTTTTGTATGGTGAGCCATGCTGGGGGATTTGTCATGCAAGTCTTGGCTCCTTAGACTCAAGGAAAATGTCTCATACTTCTGAAGTCTGAATCCTTGTCTTGCGCCTCATTGTCTATATTATGTTTTTTTGAGCATGCACTGACGATTCCGCATTGACAGTGTGTAGGATTATGTTTAACCCATTTTGGGCGGGAACCCCTTTTGGTGTTTTAATCATTATGTTATACTATTGAAAAAATAGCAGATCTACAAGCTCATAGCGCGGCACCGAGTGCCGCGCTATGAGCTCGTAGGTCTGCTATTTTTGAAAAATCGTGAAAATGTGCCTCAAATCTTTGAATATATATTGTTACAGAGTGAACATTTTAACTAAAATCTTTGCTTCTGGGGGGAGGTCCCTGGAACAACATATTTTCAGATGGGGGGGCGGAGGCAATTTCATATAATTTTTGGGGTCCTTGACATGAAATATTGAGCACCACTGATATAGAAACATGAGGTTTTTCAGAAAACTGTCAGGATTTTGAAGACATTTTAAAAATGTCGACGTCGGGCATAAATGGGTTAAATTATGTAGCAGCTGTGGATTGTGGTGCGATTGTGGGTGTGTAAGCTGTCTGGGCATGCCTGCGTGCGTGTGTGTGTGTGTGTGTGTGTGTGTGTGTGTGTGTGTGTGTGTGTGTGTGTGTGTGTGTGTGTGTGTGTGTAGCAGGCAGAAAGGCAACAGTCTTTTGGTATCTTTTGTTCATGAACCTTATCGCCTGCAACTGCTTTATTTTCCCATTTCCTTTTCACTTTTTGTAACTCGACGCCGTCATAACGAGTCAGGTTTCTCGGGGTGAAGTAAAGGTTGAAGATGACTGCGAAAAGCAGCTGCCGACCTACAGCCAGAGTACAGCCGAGAGGCTGTTTTTAACCCATTTTGGGCGGGAACCCCTTTTGGTGTTAGCATTATGTTATGCTTTAGCTATTGAAAAATAGCAGACCTACAAGCTCATAGCGCGCCACCGAGTGGCGCGCTACGAGCTTGTAGGTCTGCTATTTTTGAAAAATCAAAGAACAACTGACATAGAAACATAGCTTTTTCAGACAGTCATTTTCAAACAGACATTTCTAAAATCTGATGTCAGGTCAAAATGGGTTAAAAAAAAAAGACGACTTTTCCTCGAGGCATTTCTTTCTTATTTATCGGACCGTGGCGGTGATCAAAACAGCAGGGAGAGAGAGAGAGAGAGAGAGAGAGAGAGAGAGAGAGAGAGAGAGAGAGTCAGTGAATCACACAGTCATGGAGTCCGACTCCAGAGGAAAACAGCAGCATCTTATTGGTATGATCCTCACATCACCTAAACCAATAAGGGCCTCTGCTGTAAGTCAAGGCATCATTAGTCCTGAGCCATGACATCACTCCCACCAGACGCCTGATTTATGCCGCTGGGGGTCTCAAACCCAACTGGAGGGAGAGTGACAAAGTAGTGTGAAGATAAATCAACAGAGTAGAGCCAGGGACCTGTTTTAATCCATTTAGGCCTGACCTCACACATTTAAAAAAAAAATCTTCTAAATCCTCCAGTTTTCTGAAATAAATATTTTCACGATTTAAAAAAAATAGCAGACCTACAAGCTCGTAGCGCGCCACTCGGTGGCGCGCTATGAGCTTGTAGATCTGCTATTTTTCAATAGCTAAATTATAACATAATGTTTAAAACACCAAAAGGGGTTCCCGCCCAAAATGGGTTAAATGTTCCCTGTGACCTGCTCTCCGTGGCCTTGTCTTATTTACTCTCTCTCTCTCTCTCTCTCTCTCTCTCTCTGTGTGTGTGTTAACAAGGGAATGACTTCAACGGACAGCCTCCTCCATTACAAAAAACAGCCTGATTGCTTCTATTTATTTTGTATTTATTGCTTCTTATTAATCGTATCACCAGTTTACCTTGACAATCCACCATGAGGCAGTTTGATGATCTTGTCTGGGGGGTGTAAAACATTCATTCATTCATTCAGTGATCATGATTTTACTCCACAAAATGTGTGAGACATCCACGTCACCGTCCCGTGTAGACTATAGTCCAAGTCTAGTACAGACTACAGCACGTTTCTGGGTTGTTTTTTTTTGTTGTGGGGGGGGGCTTGGTCTCGCTGCAGAGCAGCAGCAGAAAAGTAGAACCTTCTTCAACTTTTTCGAAACGATTTTTTCCCCGGCAATGACCTGCCACAGCGTGGTCGGTCATTGCTGGCGAGTTTCCGTTGGAAGTGCTGCTCAAGCCACACTGCGTACAGGGTTAAAAACCCCAAAAAGGATTGGGTTAAATAAGATTAATGGCAATAATTCATTATTCTTCCATTTACGGAATGGGGAAGGAATTGTAATAGGGAGAGAGAACTAGAGTGAAAAGAGTCAAAACAAAAACACATGATCAACTGACGCTTGACAGCATCACCCGAGCACTGAAATATGTTTCAGTCATGCTCGACAAAACTAAATAACCGTGAAACATTTTTTTGAGCACTCCCGTCAATCTCTGAACACGTTGTGTGCTATTTAATCTAGTGATCAGGGGGAGGAGGAGGAGGAGAAATGATGCCGTTTACTTGATCTAGCAGCAACGTGCAGATCAGAGACATGCACGAGGCTCTGATGTACCTACATGAACTGCATCAACGCGTTTTATCCTCGAGCTACAGTGCTAGAAATGAAGGAAAAGAGATAAGAGGGGGTGAGGAAAGGATGAGAGAGAGAGAGAGAGAGAGAGAGAGAGAGAGAGAGAGCAGCACTGTAGGCTGAAAGGTCCAGACAGGAGGGGGTATGATTCAGTTCCCACTGTTCCATGCAGTCATCCACAAAGATACAAGCCGTGATTAGAGATGCAGTAGGATGCTATGAAATGTACTTCCATTGTAATAGTATTCATTGAAAAACAAAAGGAGAGGAAAAGATTATGCCCAATGTCATATGGTCCGGGCTTCTAGGCTGTTGGGAGCAGCGTTATACAGTGTGTGTGTGCGTGCGTGTGTGCGTGTGTGTTTTTGTGAGCGTGCATGCATGTATGCGTGTGTTATGTGCGTGTAATGTACGAACCACAACATGAATTCAGAACCATGGACAGAGTCACACCTAGTCTGAATACCACAACATGAATTCAGAACCATGGACAGAGTCACATCTAGTCTCAATACCACAACATGAATTCAGAACCATGGACAGAGTCACATCTAGCCTAAATACAACATGAATTCAGAACCATGGACAGTCACACCTAGTCTCAATACCACAGCATGCATTCAGTACCATGGACAGAGTCACATCTAGTCTCAATACCACAACATGAATTCAGAACCATGAATTCAGAACCATGGACAGAGTCACACCTAGTCTGAATACCACAGCATGAATTCAGTACCATGGACAGAGTCACATCTAGTCTCAATACCACAGCATGAATCCAGAACCCTAGTCGCAATACCACACCATGAATTCAGAACCATGGACAGAGTCACATCTAGTCTCAATACCATAACATGAATTCAGTGCCATGGACAGTCACTTCTAGCCTAAATACCACAACATGAATTCAGAACCATGGACAGTCACATCTAGTAAGTCTCAATACCACAACATGAATTCAGGACCATGGACAGAGTCACATCTAGTCTCAATACCACAACATGAATTCAGTACCATGGACAGAGTCACATCTAGTCTCAATACCACAACATGAATTCAGTACCATGGACAGAGTCACAGCTAGTCTCAATACTACAACATTAATTCAGTACCATGGACAGAGTCACATCTAGCCTAAATACAGCAACATGAATTCAGAACCATGGACAGACGCTGCCTTTGCTGTATGCTGAGTTTACTCACCCTGCCTATCAGACAGACAGCCTCGGTTGATGGCTTCAAGAGACAGTGTGATGACCCATCCCATGGGTGTGTGTGTGTGTGTGTGTGTGTGTGTGTGTGGGGGGGGGGGGGGGGGGGGGGGGGGGATTGGTTACTAATTGTTGTTCTCTGTCCCTGTGTAGGAGGAGAGGGCCAGCCTGCTGAGGTGTGTCTTGGGGATTGACACACCTGGTCCCAATTATCCTCTTGGGTATAAGAGCAGGCTGGCCGAGGCCTCTCTCCCTCTCCCTCTCTCCCTCTCCCTCTCCCTCTCTTGCACAGGTCACACTGCCTGTTTGTTTTTGTTTGTTTGAAGTAGTTTCAGTTCAGTTGCTTTCTGCACTCGCACATACAGGCCATGTTCACACAGCCATACACACTTTACACTACTGATATCACTGACCATTCACACCTCATACCTTTTGCACCGTTCATGCCTTTTTTTGTTATAAATAAAATAATGTTAAGTCTCTTAAAGGTGTAGTGAAATGAAAAATACGTTTTTCACACTTTTAGACCATATCCGTGGTCATCATATGGTCATACCTAACAATGGATGCCAAAAAAATGAGAAAATTCTCATTTTTGTGTGTTTTTATATCAAACGTCCATAAAAATATATTTTTTATTACTTCCTGAAAACAAAAACGTGCTGCGTGATGACGTGTCGAGGCCAACATCGATAAAAGCCAATAAAAATGAAGCTCACCCGTTTAATTCCCCATATCTCCGCATCCGTCCAGCACAGGCTGCACAGCTGCTACTGATTACAGAAATCTTCCGTTTTTATTCCCATTCAAGATAACATCCAGAGAGTGTATTACTCGGTTTCAACTTAATCATCACGCTAAAAAATGTATCTGAAAACATTATAGGGTATAAATAAGCCACATAAGAGTAAACTGGTAAAGCTGGCCGACTATCAGATTTGTAAACAAACATCCACACGCTGTCCTGCGTAGCATAGCTACCCATAGCTACCGTCCCTAGCTACCGTCCCATCCCCTGAAGGGATGCGATAAAAAAAAATGTCCACCATTTCCGTTTCACTACGCCTTTAAAAGGCGTAGTGAAACGGAAATGGTGGACATTTTATTTTGAAGTTTCAGACGGTCTCAAGTTGAAACACCGCTATGAAGTTTCTGAACCAATCAGAGCGTTGCATCCCTTCAGGGGATGGGACGGTAGCTAGGGACGGGTAGCTATGCTACGCAGGACAGCGTGTGGATGTTTGTTTACAAATCAGATAGTCGGCCAGCTTTACCAGTTTACTCTTAATGTGGCTTATTTCTACCCTATAATGTTTTCAGATAAATTTTTTAGCGTGATGATTAAGTTGAAACCGAGTAATACACTCTCTGGATGTTATCTTGAATGGGAATAAATTGGAAGATTTCTGTAATCAGTAGCAGCTGTGCAGCCTGTGCTGGACGGATGCGGAGATATGGGGAATTCAACTGGTGAGCTTCATTTTGATTGGCTTTTATCGATGTGGGCCTCGACACACAGGAAGTAATACAAAATATTATTTTATGGACTTTTGATATAAAAACACACAAAAATGAGAATTTTCCCATTTTTTTGGCATCCATTGTTAGGTATGCCCATATGGTCTAAAAGTGTGAAAAACGTATTTTTCAT
>NC_136796.1:42943199-42998199 GCF_951216825.1 Electrona antarctica
TTCATTTCACTACACCTTTAAGTCTAATGTGTCGTCTCCCTTTTTGTCATGATGTGAGCCAATTCATGACAACACCTTAAAAACTCTAAGACCTTGCTTTTAACTGTCCTTTTAACTGTCCTTTTAACTGCCCCTTTTACATTTCACTGTTTTAATCTTACTACTGACTAGATTTGAACTTATTACTCTGTTTTAACCTGTGGATTTTAACCTGTATGTAAAGTGCTTTGAACTGGTGCTCTATAAATAAAATATTATTATCGTTATCGTTATCAATAATAATAATAATTATTATTATTATTATTATTATTATTATTATTAAACCTGACCTGGCGGAGACCTGTGCGCCGAGGAACACCTTTCCTAGTTTTCCATGCTTCCGTGCCTTTTAATTAGCAAAGGCAGCTGCACTTAATAATGAACTCCCAGTTCACTGGACCATAGCCTCTAAACTGGCCCAAACAATGGACATTGTGCAAACATGCGTGCCAGGATATTAACACAGGCTTATTAATATTATTATTATATGAATGTATAAACGGGTCAGATATAATCAAATGAGCACTGCGTTGGAGAATGCCACGCTAACTGTGACATTCTCAGAAAGTTTGTAAGGGAAACTAAGCCATATCTCCTTAATTCAGTTCCCCTACAATTGCTTGGCCAATTAAAACACTGAACCAACAAGACCTGGGGCCCGTTTATGACATTCTACCACAACACACAAACTGCATAGTGTGCCGTGCGATGCCTCGGCCAACGCCAAACCACAACAGAAACAAAATCTGCTCTGCTATGAAAAATCTGCATTTTATTTTATTATATTTTTATTTTTTGTAATTATGTATGCATGTATTTTGTGTATGTGTATATATATATATATATTTTTTTTTTCCCCCTCCAGACTGTTTTTCCGACTATCCTTGGGATTGTGGGTGGGGGGAGGGTGGGATAGGGGATTGAGTTTTATTTTTATATTTTATATGTCTGTTTAATACTTGCCCCTGGGCTACTGTTACAAAAACCTGAATAAAAAGATTTCGAAAAGAAAGAAAACACTGAAACAGTATGGATTTAATGGCCTTATGAGCAGGGTGGTACCAACATTGGAGTAGAGAAAAATAGAGTAGTAAATAGTAGTAAAATATAGAGAATGGAAACACCACACAAACAGCACGCACATAACATGCACGCATAGCCATGCGCAACACGCACACACGCACGCACGCACGCACGCACGCACGCACGCACGCACGCACGCACGCACGCACGCACGCACGCACGGGCATTCACTTCTAGTCATGTTTACTAGTTGACTAGTTGCCTAGTTTACTAGTCGACTAGTCGACTAGTTGTTTAACTACCTATTATGTAAAAAATAAAATAAATTAAAAAAATAAACTTTACTTTTTTTTCTTTTGGAAATAAATATTTGTACATTGAAAAACTGTGTACATGGTGACTATAACTATAATCTACCTGATCTTGAGGCCTACAAAATCGGGGGAAAAAAAACTAGTGGATTTACAACTAGTCGACTAGTTTACTAGTCGACTAGTTGCTTAATGCTCGCACGCACGCACGCACGCACGCACGCACGCACGGATTTCCGAGATTCAGGTTCTGTTACTTTTGCTCTTCTCTCGGGTACGCGGGCCTTTTACCAGTGGTCGACTCAAGAACACTCTTACCGAGATAAGAAACAGCCCCCAAATTGTTTTGTCCAATGCAAGGAAAATACGTTTTAAAAAACGGAGAAACATAAAAAAAATGCATGAATGTCATAACATAAAAAATATATATAAATTAATTAATCCATTTAGGCCTGACGTCGAAATAAAAAAAAACGTTCGCTCTGAAGGAATATATAAGTATTTGTGACGCATTTTTACGATTTTTCAAAAATAGCAGACCTACAAGGTCGTAGCGCGCCACTCGGTGGCGCGCTATGAGCTTGTAGATCTGCTATTTTTCAATAGCTAAAGTATAACATAATGCTTAGTTAAAACACCCAAAAGGGGTTCCCGTCCAGAGTGGGTTTAAAAGCCCAGATTTCCTTTGGCTTTGGTGTCAAAGTATCCTTGAGAAAGACGCCTAATAGCATGATGAGCAGGGCTAGTGCACTGCATGGTTGCATCCACCCTCAGTGTGTCCACTCACACGCGTGGAGGAATGTAATGCACATCGTAGGGCACTTTACATAGAGCCGCCATATAATTGCACCATTCACGGTTTTACATTTAGGCGTAATTATAATCATTGGGTTATTACATTCATGGGCTAAAGAAACACCGCTGGTCCACTGATCACAATTAACCCATTTAGGCCCGACGTCGACATTTTTAAAATGTCTTCTAAATCATGACAGTTTTCTGAAATCCCTATGTTTTCTATATCACTGGTGCTCAAAATGGAGCCAAGGAGCCCAGAAATGATATGTAATTGGCCTCCGACCCCCATCTGAAAACATGTTGTTACAGGGACCCCCCCCCCCCACAGAAGCAAAGATTTGAGTTGAAAACGTTCGCTGTGAAAAATAGCAGACCTACAAGCTCGTAGCGCGGCACTCGGTGCCACGCTATGAGCTTGTAGATCTGCTATTTTTCAATAGCTGAAGCATAACATAATGCTTAGAACACCAAAAGGGGTTCCCGCCCAGAATGGGTTAACTAAGACACTATTAAAGACCCTTGGATAATATTTGCATGCATTGCAATTATCATAATTTCGGTCTTGATCTCACCGATTTTGGGCCATGTTCCAGTGTTTGTGCCCAGCCTGCTGTAGTGCAGTTGTTTCTCAAAGTGATATCTTCAAAAAATAGCATACAAGCTCACAGCGCCTCATCTGCTTGTATACATCTGCCTTTTTTTAATAATTCAAAACACTTTAAATTTCTTCCGGGTTGTACATAAATGACAGTTCTTATCAATTCACTGCAAACTAGAAAAAGTGCCCTTCTGGGCACAGGTCTCCACCAGGAGGATAGGACTGTGTGAGATGTTTGGCAAAATGTTTAGGAGTAATATAAACATGTTTTTTTGTTTGTTAGTTTTTTGCAACAATTTTCTTAATTTTGTTGAGGAAATGCAGAGTGCCTGGTGGCACTATAATAGGCCAATGTGAAAAGGGTGCCATTTCTTCATACGCCTTTAATGGCAATTGGATGATTTGAGGCATTTTGTTCCAAAAATGTGTTTTGCAAAAATCAACCTGTTGGTGGCGCTATAACAGGCCAATGTGAAAAGGGTTCCTAAGCCTAGTAAGAAAATGTGTGAAAGATTTCACATAAATTGCATGCTGCGTTCATGATTTGAGGCTTTTGTTCAAAACGGGGCAATCTTGCAAACTGTGAAAGCCAATTATAGCCAATTAGGATGGAATATGAAATATCGGACAGATCCGACTTGAGCACATGACCATAGAGATACTGTGTAACGATTTGTGAGATTTTTGGACAGAATCTGGAGGAGTAATATAAAAAAATGTGTTTTACAAAAGTCGGCCTCCTGGTGGCGCTATAAAAGGCAGATGCGGAAAATGCAGGTCAAAGATTTGTCATTGGCCTCTAGGGAGTGTGCATGCAACGTTTCACGCAGATCGGTGCAGTTTTAGGTAAAACATGTGAAAAGCTGCCTCATGGTGGCGCTATAACAGGCCGTTCTGGAAAATGTGGGGCAGAGGTTCATCGTTGGCATCCAGGGAGTGTGTGTGCAAAGTTTGGCATCGACCGGGTTAACGGTGCCGGAGATTAGCTGGTAACAGACGGACGGACACACACACACAAGGACGGACACACGGACGGAGTGCAAAACATACTCTCTCCCCATGCCTTCGGCCTGGTGGAGACAATTAAGAGCGAGTTGCTACAATCAGTCTCTGTGTGATTTTTTTTAATCCTTTTTTTATGGAATTCTGAAATTCTTTTGAAAAATTACTGTTTCCGTTAAAAAAACAATAATAATAATAATAATAATAATAATAATAAATAAAATAACCAACCAACCAACCAACCACTCACCGTCGTTGATGTCCTGCAGGAGGTGCTCCTGTCCGGAGAAGTCCAGCTTGGCTTTGATGTTGACAGTGAGCGTCACAGACTGGCCCGGCTTCAGGGGCAGCTGGGACAGAGCTCCTTCCAGCTCCCAGCTCAGGAACTCTCCAAACAGCTTCTCTGGAAGACACCAGGACATCAACACGTCAGAAAACATCACATGAAGGTTGACCATTTTGAACATTTAGCATCCCTATCCTTGGGGAAACATTCACCGACAATGGCCAATCTAGAAGCTGTAGATGGTTGATTCTTGGGCTAAGAATTTTTATTTTTATTTTTTGAAAAGTGTGACTAGTATTAGTTAACATTTCTGTTAAAGTATATTTATCTGTAATCATGTGAAATCTGTGAAAATGACAATTTGTAATGGATAAAAAAAAAAGTCAAATGTCAAAAGTATGGATAAGTTTGGCAACTGGTTTGGCAACTGGTTAACTGAAATGTTCTACATCTGTCATTATTTTGAAGCCATTATTTTTTTTTTGGGGGGGGGAACTTTGGGCTTGCAGTTGCTGCCTCAGTCAGTGACCGGCTCGCCCGTCCATAACAAGTCTGGAGCAGAGTTAAGGACACACCCCTCTTAGTAGCCACCGACGCTAGCTCTCTTTCGCTATGAATATTGCAAAATTGGTCGGGTCAATTATTAAGAAAACATGACGTGTGATGTCCCTACATATCACTGGTCATCATGGTCGTGAACAAAGTTATGTATTAGTAGAGTGATTAATATTGTAATTCTCACAGTCATTTTGCAATGTATTTCTATGCGGGGACGTCTCGAGATACGTGGAATGACCTGGCTCTTGGGCCATAACAAAAGGAGGAAGATACACGGCTGTTTAAAAGTGCACAAACCAATATGTATTTACAAAATGATAAACAACTTAATCAAACAATACTAACATACTAAGTGGGGTGTGTTTTTTTTTTTTTTTTTTTTTTTTTAGATATTTTTTTTGCGGCTTACGCCTTTTATTGGTTTTTGAAGGGACAGACAGTAGGCTGACAGGAAACGGGAGAGAGATGGGGGAAGACATGCAGTAAAGGCCGTGTCGGGCTCGGGAGTCGAACCCGCGGCACACTGCGACTGGATTACCAGTCGGGTGCCCAGACGGTTACGCCACCGACTGGGCCCTAAGTGGGGTGTGTTAATCAGTAGATCAGTAGTGTAAGTGAGTGGATGTGTGGTGAGTGTAGTGTGGGGTGTTGAATGGTGCAAACACATGCTGCTGCTCTCATGGAAGGAGAGAGAGAGTGAGGCCGGTCAACTCCCAGCCCTTTAGAGAGCACACTGGGAACACTGGCCAGGTGCTCCCAATGCACTGATTGGCAATTCCTCAGGACCTGTGGGATGCAAAGACCTAGGTCTACAGGAATACACACAGGCCCTAGTAGGCCAACTACAGGGGCTGTGACACCATTATGACATTTTCCGAGGTGGCCGGGCGGTGGTGCTTCAGGAGCTGGACCTCCTTCTTATCTCAAAGTAGAGACATGGAGACTATAGTCGCACTGGCAAATGTTTTCACACTTATTAAGACAATTAGATAAAGAACATGGGTATTCTGGAACAACTTTAAAAGCATCAAATAATGATGTATACAAAACGTGCATGAAAAGTGCACTGAGGGCGAACACTCATTGTCAAATGGTGCCTGCTGGGGGTGTGGCCACAGACGCAGTCGCTGTCTGGGTGTTTTTTTTATGATATAGCCCCGACGATATAAATGGAACGGACAAGGAAGACGCACCACCATAAACACTTTTGGAACAGGAAACCAGGATGACATTTATGTGCCTGTATCCACCCAAATGCAATTTGCCCTGCATAAGCAAAGCATTTAGGCATGACTGATTGATCCAAACTCGCCGCCGGTCAGGGTGACACGGATCCAGGCCGGGGGGGGATATAGAGAGAGAACCGTATCATCGGTTAAGTGCTGCGGGGTCGAACGTCAAACCTGTGTAAATCTGGCGTTTAACCCGTTTTGGGCGGGAACCCTTTTTGGTGTTTTAAACGCATTACGTTATACTTTAGCTATTGGAAAATAGCAGATCTACAAGCTCATAGCGCGGCACCGAGTGCCGCGCTACGAGCTTGTAGGTCTGCTATTTTTGAAAAAACGTGAAAAAAAAAATCTTTGAATATATATTATTACAGAGTGAACATTTCAACTCAAATATTTGCTTCTGGGTGGAGGGGGTCCCTGGAACAACATATTTTCAGACATGGAATATTGATCACCACTGATACAGAAACATAAGGTTTTTCAGAAAACTGTCAGGATTTTGAAGACATTTTTGTAAATCGTCGACGTCAGGCCTAAATGGGTTAAACCTGCCGCTTTGCAATTAGCCCCCCGGGTCTTGGCAAATCGCTACCGTCGGTGATCTGCCGGCGGGTCACCTGACCTCTGATCACCTTTGCCGGCCAAGACTTGACAGTCTAATTTATGCGTTATTGGCCCCCTACCACCTGAGACGGATGACTCGGAGTCGTTAGTGGCCCCCCTACCACCTGAGACGGATGACTCAGCTGCTGCCACTTCAGCCCAGGAACATCAAATGAATGATGCAGCTGCAATGAATGTAGCTGATTGTTGCAGGAGTGGCACCCCCCTGGCTTTAACCCATTTTGGGAACTCCTTTTGGTGTTTTAACTAAGCATTATGTTATACTTTAGCTATTGAAAAATAGCAGATCTACAAGCTCATAGCGCTACGAGCTTGTAGGTCTGCTATTTTTGAAAAATCGTAAAAATGCGGCACACATCTTTGTATATATATTCTTTCAGAGCTAACGTTTTCAGGCCTAAATGGGTTAAGGAGTGAGAGGAATATAGGCAGGCAACACGAGCCACACAAGGCAACAGCGGTGAATTAATACAAATAAATAGTCTTGTTTGACCCCACGAAGCATCCGCAGGTCTAAAGTCCGCCTGGTATAATACATATTTCAGAAAGCATAAAACCTGAGTAACGACGATTTGTTGAGGTACTTCTGCGAGATTGGTGCAACAGTTTGAAAGATGACAGGGGTCTAGCGCATTGTAACGGGGACAGACTCCATCTCCCAGGGGTCTAGCGCATTGTAACGGGGACAGACTCCATCTCCCAGGGGTCTAGCGCATTGTAACGGGGATAGACTCCATCTCCCAGGGGTCTATAGCGCATTGTAACAGGGATAGACTCCATCTCCCAGGGGACTAGCGCATTGTAACGGGGATAGACTCCATCTCCCAGGGGTCTATGCGCATTGTAACGGGGATAGACTCCATCTCCCAGGGGTCTATAGCGCATTGTAACGGGGATAGACTCCATCTCCCAGGGGTCTATAGCGCATTGTAACAGGGATAGACTCCATCTCCCAGGGGTCTATAGCGCATTGTAACGGGGATAGACTCCATCTCCCAGGGGTCTATGCGCATTGTAACGGGGATAGACTCCATCTCCCAGGGGTCTATAGCGCATTGTAACGGGGATAGACTCCATCAGTCTATAGCGCATTGTAACGGGGATAGACTCCATCTCCCAGGGGTCTATAGCGCATTGTAACGGGGATAGACTCCATCTCCCAGGGGTCTATGCGCATTGTAACGGGGATAGACTCCATCTCCCAGGGGTCTATAGCGCATTGTAACGGGGATAGACTCCATCTCCCAGGGGTCTATAGCGCATTGTAACGGGGACAGACTCCATCAGTCTATATGACTCAAGTTGATTAACCCATTTTGGGGGCGGGAACCCTTTTTGTTGTTTTAAGTATTATGTTATACTTTAGCAGATCTACAAGATAGCGTGGCACTGAGTGCCGCACTACGAGCTTAAATCAAGTAAATCGATTAACGTGTTAAATTGTTCCACCCTTAGGACAGGCAGACAGACAGACAGACAGACAGACAGACAGGCAGGCAGACAGACAGACAGACAGGCAGGCAGGCAGGCAGGCAGACAGACAGACAGACAGACAGACAGACAGACAGACAGACAGACAGGCAGACAGACAGGCAGGCAGACAGGCAGGCAGGCAGACAGACAGACAGACAGACAGACAGACAGACAGACAGACAGGCAGGCAGGCAGGCAGACAGACAGACAGACAGACAGACAGACAGACAGACAGACAGACAGACAGACAGACAGACAGACAGACAGACAGACAGACAGACAGACAGAGCTTCCTTCAGAGCCACCGTTTGTTAGCGATAAATAGCTGTTCTCTTTGATGTGTCCCATACCGCGACCCGTTTCTAACAGGTATACGTACAGCCACCGGGTTGTAAATGCAGATGACAGCCAGGGCAGGATAGTAGTATCGCACCAAAGGGCTGCTGTGTGAGTCACAACGTGATGTCAGTCAGCCACAATGGGTAGTGTACGTGGGGCAAAATCTTATCCTCCTGGCGTTATTCAAAGTATCCCAGAGAGAGAGAGACTTGTCTACCCTTGGAGATAATGGTATGCAGACCACGCGGATCACAGCATCGCTACGGGGCTAGACTGGCTGACGTCAAACAGAGTCCATTTTGTGGCCCACAAACATTTAGCTGGGATTTCACGTTTCTGCCCTAAATGGTTTTTATTCTTTTGTCCTTCGTTAGAGACTACGTACGTGATGTGGGGGGGGGGGGAGCGCCACGAGAGAGGATGAAAAACGTATCTAGCCCATTCGGACCCTTAAGTCGAAATGAAAAATAAAAAAAGTCTTCTGAAAGAATATATATTCAAAGATTTGTGCCGCATTTTCACGTTTTTTCAAAAATAGCAGACCTACAAGCTCGTAGCGCGCCACTCGGTGGCGCGCTACGAGCTTGTAGATCTGCTATTTTTTCAATAGCTAAAGTATAACACGATGCTTAGTTAAAACACCAAAAGGGGTTCCCGTTCAGAATGGGCTAGCAATGTGCCAGGAGGACCAATGGAGACAAATGCCAAAGCAGCATAATTAAAATAATCTTTGAAATGAAAAAGTAGATAAATTATGGGAGATACTACTGTGTTATTGTGAATTATTGCAATTACACAAATGAAAAAAAAAAAAAGTACGGATTAACCCATTTTGGGCGGGAACCCCTTTTGGTGTTAGCATTATGTTATGCTTTAGCTATTGAAAAATAGCAGATCTACAAGCTCATAGCGCGCCACCGAGTGGCGCGCTACGAGCTTGTAGATCTGCTATTTTTGAAAAATCGAAGAACCCCTGACATAGAAACATAGCTTTTTCAGAAAGAAGACATTCTTAGAATCTGATCTCAGGTCAAAATGGGTTAACAATTCAGGAGGCTTGCACATCCCATTTCAGACCCAGTCAAAAAGCAATTAGAAAACAATAGGCTACACACGTACGCTTATGTGTGTACCCGATAGAAGGCGTCGATGTGGCGCTTGCAGTATAGGCTTGTTATTAGCCTAATGTATGCACGCGAGGAAACATGTAGCATGTGTCGGTGCTTAACAACGCTATGGGTGCACGACGTAATAAGAACTGGTCAATTCAATGGACTTCGAAAAGAGTAACCCATTTCATTCAAATAATCAATTTGAAAAAAATATCAAAAGTAGCAGATCAGATACAATTTGTCAATGTGTCACCATGCGACGTGGTGTGAGCTTGAAGATCTGCTATTTGCACTGTTTTTGGTGTTAACATTAGTGTAACATAGAACTTAAGTGGTTAATCAGACGATTTTGTCAATTAGAAGCGTTTCACTTTGATTAATAGGCCTATGTGAAAAATTAATGAATGACAGAATAATGGCTTAGAAGTCAATAGTGACAGCCCTACTAAACAGCTTGTTAACGAGTCCAGCCATGCAAACCTGTATAGGCTGCACTTCAAAACCCGCACGAATGCACAAGATGAATTACCCAACTTCCCCATGCCTCGTCAAAAGTTCTGAAGCAGTTAGTACATCAAACACCACCATGAGTTCCCTTTGTGATAAAAGACCGGGGGTCCTCTGGAGACCCATTTGAAAAGATAAGAGAGATGCGCTTCTTGATTTTCAGACGCTGCCGGTGTGCTCCCGAGTCCCGACAAACTCATCATTTGAACGATGAAATGGAGGTATATACACATGAGAAGAGTGAGGCTGCAGACATGGAGCGCAGGCTGATATATACGGACCAGGTAGTTCCAACAACAGCTATAGTTTCACTAAGCCTGCTGCTTCTGTTGTCCAATTTTACCCATCTTTTTTTGCCAAATCTTTCTCCCAATTTAGTAGTTCTGTCAATTCCACAAGCACTGTTGTACTGTAGTCCCTTAAGCCATTTAGACCCGCGTTAAAAACATTCACTTTGAAAGAATATATATTCAAAGATTTGCGCCACATTTTGACGATTTTTCAAAAATAGCAGACCTACAAGTTCATAGCGCGGCACTCGGTGCCGCGCTATGAGCTTGTAGATCTGCCATTTTTCAATAGCTAAAGTATAACAATGCTTGAAACACCAAAAGGGGTTCCGAATCCTAATCCGACCGACGGGTTGCTAGGACGTGTACAGTACACACTAGCACATTTTCATTGATATCAAACGAGAGAAAAATATTCCGATTTTTTTTGGTCTCTCCTTCTGCACCATATACTCCTTGCTCTTCACTTCCCTGTGTACGGATCAGAAAGAATGCCTCGTATCTGCTAATCTGAGGAGCTCTCCGTGGTTTTGACCAGATGGATATACTAAGCTCTTCATTTCTGACTTCCAACATGCCTCTCTTGTATATCTGCTATTTTTGAACAGCAAAGAATAAAATAATGGTTACGGTGGATACAATCTGATGTTTTACCGGTTTGAATGGGTTAAAGGTGGAAATACAAAGTGTCTGTGTTGCGCTCACGTCTAGTCCGGCTTCACACCGAGTGCCTTTTTCCCATTATGTCAGTTGGCAACGTGGATGTTTGCCACAAAGGAAGAATAATGTTGTTTGCTTCGCCACAGATCACACACCATTATGACACTCCATCTATCATTAATTTCTTTCCCAGAGTGTATATACTGGCTGTGAGGATTTACCAGGAGCCAGGACAGCACGCACACGCACACACACACACACACACACACACACACACACACACACACACACACACACACACACACACACACACACACACACGCACACACACACACACACACACACACACACACACACAGTAACATTTTGAAAACGAGACAGATTTTGAATACATCAGTCGTATTTAAATAGCCTACACTTAACTTGTAACAGAGTATTTCTACATCGTGGCACTTAACCAATTAAAACCGTGAAAGCATCTGTGTAATTGTAGATGTTGCGTTGGCTATTCAAAAATAGCAGATATACTAGGGATGCACCGAAAGGGAAATTATTGGCCGAAAACGAATATAGGAAAACAGTTGGCCCAAAACCGAATACGATTACTATTATATATATTTTTTTCCTACCATTGCTGTCATGGCCGTACCTTAAAGCAGGGGTTCTCAACGGGGACCCCCGGAAATGCTTTGGCAATGTCTCGGGACCCCCCCGCCCCCTCCCGACCCCCAATATAAATTGACTGCTACAATAACCTTAATAGAGACATATGTGTAGTACTATGTGTATGCATACGTGCTATGTAAAATAGCAGACCTACAAGCTCGTAGCGCGGCACTCGGTGCCGCGCTATGAGCTTGTAGATCTGCTATTTTTCAATAGCTAAAGCTAAAAACACTACGACAATCGCAACAATCAAAACAACAGGGCGGAGGAGGAATGCGCCCGCTGTGCGCCACCGCCGCCATTGCGATGGACTGGGCCTCAATTTCCAAGAACCCTTTGCATGCCAGTGCGACGGATGTTTTTGCGATGGTAAATGGTGCATTTATGGTAAATGGTGCATTTATATAGCGCCTTTTTCCAAGGTGCTTTACATAGATTGTGCATTACATTCACCCATTCACACACACACCCATTCATAACACCGATTGCGGCGGAAGCCATGCGAGGCACCAACCAGCACACCGGAAGCAATTTGGGGTTCAGTGTCAGACGACCTGCTCTACCTCCGGAGCCACAGTCGCCGCGATGACGTCATCAAAGTGTGTCACCTATCCCACTGTCTAACTGTCACTAGAATTATCTGTATTTGGCCGCCGACCCCCATCTCAAAATATATTGTTCCTGGGACCTCCCAGAAGCAAATATTTGAGTTAAAAAACGTTCGCTCTGAAAGAATATATACATTCAAAGGTTTGCGCCACATTTTCACAATTTTTCTAAAATAGCAGACCTACAAGCTATGAGCTTGTAGATCTGCTATTTTTCAACAGCTAAAGCATAACATAATGCTTAAAACACCAAAAGGGGTTCCCGCCCACGGACGGGGCTGCGCCTTCTCCTTGGAAATCAGCAAGAAGAGTGAAATGACCGCACCTAACTGAAGCAATTCAGACAAATACAAATGATGCGGTACAAAATATATGAATTATCCTCTCAAACACGCTCACATAGCCACAATATACTGTCTTAAAACATTCAAGACTGCCAGGGAAGTGGTAAACAAAACAAGAACAGAGACTGTGACAGAAACTATGAGATAAAGAAAGCATACAATTAAGATAACCCTCCATCCTGACTTTTGTCCCCTGTGGAAGCTGGTAGCATCAATTACATAAAACAGTGTACACCGTTCAATAGCATATATTTGAACTGTAACTATTTGGTATGATTGTATACGGAATATTAGAACTTGAAGCTTGGTTTACTGGATGAAATGTTTAAATGTCATGACATTATATTACCTATTAACCCATTTCGTGCGGGAACCCTTTTGATGTTTTAAGCATAATGTTGCACTTTAGCTGTTGAAAAATAGCAGATCTGCAAGCTCATAGCGCGGCACCGAGTGCCGCGCTACGAGCTTGTAGATCTGCTATTTTGGAAAAGTCGCGAAAATGTGGCCCAAATGTTTGAATATATTCTTTCAGAGCGAACGTTTTAAACTCAAATCTTTGCTTCTGGGTGGGGGGGGGGGGGGGTCCCTGGAACAACATATTTTCAGATGGGGGGGCCAATTACATATCATTTTGGGGGTCCTTGACATGAAAATGTTTGAGAACGACTGACATAGAAACATGGGGTTTTTTTTCAGAAAACTGTCAGGGTTCCTCTGGAGAAACTGACTCATCTCCTCCGTGATAACATGGAAGGGTTCACAAAGGTATGGGAACCAGTCTTAGATACAGTGGACCCTTCTAGACTGTGCTTCAATGTACCTTATTGAACGGTAGTGAATAACAAAGACTCTGGTGACCTGTAATGTAATCATGTCAAGACTGTGGTGTACTCGTTTTGTCTTTTTTTTTTGTGTGTGTGCATTGTAATGTCCGTATTGTGGTTCTTGTTGTTTTGAATTGTGATTGAACAGTTGTGAAATCTCAGAGCCTCAATAAAAATACATACAAAAAAAAAAAGAAAACTGTCAGGATTTAGAAGACATTTCGTAGAATCGTCCTCGGGTCTAAATGTGTTAAAGGCCTAATACACAGTAGCTCTCTTCCAATGAAAACACCGTGGTTGGGAAATCAATGGGAAAATGACAGCAATACCAACAACAGTATAAGTCTCTCACGCTCAGTGCTTGTCGTCGTATGATCAGTTGGCACTGCAGATACAATCGATTATGTAATGTGGCACAACCATTCTATGTCGCCCGCTCTGCAGGCAAATAGTTGTTGTTTTGATTGTGGCTGAGCTGTCATCCTGCGTGTTGCAGCTTATGGGAGCTCCTTTCAAGAGGGCTCCCATCAAGCAGCGGATCGAGGAACACTTGTAAGAGCTTGTCGTTCCAGACGAACAACAGTGGGAAGAATGTGGCGACCTTTTCTGCTGCCTAATGGAGACCGGGAAAGCACACACGGCGCAGTGTGAATGCAGAGTGAAAAAGGGAGCACACATACCAATTTGTGCTAATTACCCTGCCTCTGAGGCAGAGAGGGGAAGCAGACGACTATGCAGAGGAGTTATTTCAAAGGCAGCTCATCTGCATTGGCAACTGTGTCCAGGGGGGGTCACTGTGGCTATTGGTTAGCATCAATAGCACGAACCGACTGGGCTCAACTTGAACTTTATTCATGAAGTGTGCTTCAAATTATTTTGGTGGAACAAAAGTGCCGTACAGATAGCCTGGCTAATAAGCCAGACTCAAATCACACTGTCGTGTGGTATTTGAGTCTGGAGATGCTGTGTATGGATCTTGTTTCCCGGGGGGCGGGTTCAAACATTTTCTCTTTGTCGCAATTGGTCAGAGCTACTGTCAGTCAAAGGTCTCAAGCATTGAACGTCACTGTACCAAAGCCCGGCCATATTGCATTCCGTGTCCCGATTGGCCACACCAGTTCTCTGGTGTAGGAAATGGGCGTACAATTGAGCCTCTCCAGACCGTAATCCGCCGGCAGGCAATTTTTTTTTTGCCAACGGCTGATTCGGTCTGGCTTATTAGCCAGGCTACCGTACAGATCCCCTCAGAGATGAAAGAATAAATCAGCAAATGAGAGAAAAACCAGGGAGACAAAGTGATTATTTCCACAAAGATTTGAAAACCTCTAGGGGTCTGGGCAGATGTAATATGGAGGGGTTCCAGAGCATATAAGGGGCAACTGCCACAAAGGCTCGGCCACCTGGGGGCACGGTGGCACAGTCGGTAGTGCTGTCGCCTCACAGCTAGAAGGTCCTGGGTTCGATTCCCGCTGGGGACGCTGTGGGTGCTGGCGGCGTGTTCTCTCCTCCGCGTCATCAGTGCCCATACCCGAGGCGGGGTTGGCGAAGGGGCCTCTCTGTGTGGAGTTTGCATGTTCTCCCCGTGTCCCCTAGAGGGTAGGTATACCCTCACAAAGAAACATGCAGTAATCCTGGTCTCTAAACTGCCTCCCCCTGGCCAACCTGATGGAAGGGAAAGGAACTGGTTGGAATAACGTGTTCCTTCCACGCGCTATACGTCCAACCAGGGAAACTCCCCCCTGTCAGGTGTAAAGGACACTCATGCATGAAGGAAGCATGAGTTCAAGTCCATTGCTCTCCCCAGGTTGGCAGAGGGTGTGTAGATCACATTAGATAATTGACACAGGGGTTAAAAATGGGTTACAAAATTGTGGGATAAGAAAAAAAAATAAAAAAAGGCTCTGCCACCTCTGGTTTTCAGCATAGTTCTAGGCACATTCAGAAGCAAAATTAATGGTCAGCTAATCTCAAAGCTCTGGCTGGGGTTGACAGCCTGCATGGAAACCAGACTAATCTGCCAGTGCAAAACATGGCAGATATATTATGCTACTTTGGATGCTTGTATGTGTGATGCTGTAGTATGGACGAAGTAGGGCGTTATTTTTTTTAAGAAGAAACTCGAGAAGTTAAAATAGGGAGATAAGATGTTTCTGCCCGACAACAGTGTTACCTACTGTATATAATTATAGCAACAACTAAAATAACACAGAGGTGCTTGAAAGGTATAGAACAACGAATAGGTGTTAACAGGTCTAAATGGGTTGATACAATACGATGTACCAATGTACAAATGTACAATGTCCGCTCATAGACTGCGTGTGGAAATGGGAAGATGGAGCCGCATACCACCTGAACAGCGGTTTTGCCAATGTGAGACTGGTGTACAAAACGAACAGCACATACTGGTGTGTCCCCTCACACAAGATATCAGAGTGAAATATGGACTAACAGAGAGACTTTGCGTATGCTACATGCCTGCCTGTCACTTGTGGAGCAATAGAAAGTTCCTGTTGTAAAGGGATTGTGTATTGTATATTTTTTAATGTATTGTACCTTTTAAAGTTTTTGATTCATGGGTTTTTTATTATTGTTTGGACCCAATGTTTTATACATTTGTGTCAATAAAGTAACTAACTAACTAACTAACTAACTAACTAACTAACTACCTCCGATACACGAGCAGATCCTCAGGGTTCTTTTAACCCATTCTGGGCGGGAACCCCTTTTTGGTGTTAGCATTGTGTTATGCTTTAGCTATTGAAAAATAGCAGATCTACAAGCTTGTAGGTCTGCTATTTTTGAAAAATCTAAATTGAACGACTGACATGGAAACATAGCTTTTTCAGAAAAACTGTCATTTTCAAACAGACATTTTTTAGAATCTGATCTCAGGTCAAAACGGGTTAACTCCAGCAGTAATACAAAGGGTATATGTTTACACACTCGACGCTGAGGATTTAACCCATTTTGGGGGGGGAACCCCTTTTGGTGTTAGCATTGTGTTATGCTTTAGCTATTGAAAAATAGCAGATCTACAAGCTCATAGCGCGCCACCGAGTGGCGCGCTACGAGCTTGTAGATCTGCTATGTTTGAAAAATCAAATTGAACGACATAGAAACATAGCTTTTTCAGAAAACTGTCATTTTCAAACAGACATTTTTTAGAATCTGATCTCAGGTCAAAACGGGTTAACTCCAGCAGTAATACAAAGGGTATATGTTTACACACTCGACGCTGAGGATTTAACCCATTTTGGGCGGGAACCCCTTTTGGTGTTAGCTATTGAAAAATAGCAGATCTACAAGCTCGTAGCGCGCCACCGAGTGGCGCGCTACGAGCTTGTAGATCTGCTATTTTTGAAAAATCGACTGACATAGAAACATAGCTTTTTCAGAAAACATCAAACAGACATTTTTTAGAATCTGATCTCAGGTCAAAACGGGTTAACTCCAGCAGTAATATATGTTTACACACTCGACGCTGAGGATTTAACAATATGCCGTCGACGTCACGCTCACGTACAGTACAGTATACACTGACTGCCTCTTGCACTTCAGCCATGGTCCTCAATGGACAAATGCAAATCTTCGCTTATCTTTACCACGGACAAGCCACTTGGCATTTGGCAATATATCATTGATATGTACGTATATACAACCACTTGACAGAGAATTGCCCATTTTGCCTCAAGTGAAAAGGATGAATGCATCTATTCACGCGGACCATTCACAGCTTTTGACCAGCCGTCAGTGGCAACAGAGATACCCGCATTTCTTATTCGGTGTATAGAAGGTTGCCAAGAGCCAAGAGTGCGGGCGAAATGATTTTTTTTCTTTTTTTACTCACTCCTGTGACATATTTCAGTCAACACGTCTGAGTGACACGATGAAAACATGGGTGAAAATTGTGTGTGAGACAGACTCCAGAGGTGCGCTTTCGTTTATCTTTAACCCATTTAGACTCGACGTCGAAATAAAGAAAAAGTCTGAAAGAATATATATTCAAAGATTTGAGCTGCATTTCAAAAATAGCAGACCTACAAGCTCGTAGCGCGCCACTCGGTGGCGCGCTATGAGCTTGTAGATCTGCTATTTGTCAATAGCTAAAGCATAACATAATGCTTAGTTAAAACACCAAAAGGGTTTCCCGCCCAGAATGGGTTAACACAGAATGACCGAGATTATCACACATACACACACACTTGTGAGAAGCTCAATTGAAAATGAAAATATTTGAACAGGCATAGACTGAAAAGCCACCTCTTCAGACTCCATCTAACGGCCGGGCTCCACCGGGCGCGTCAGCGTCGCGTCTCCGTCACCGTCAGGGAATGTTCCCTTTTTAATCAATGAAGGGTGGCTCCACTGCCCGCGTTGACGGAGACGCGACGCGTGCATTAAAATTGAACCGGTGCGTTTTTTGACGCGACGCGACGGAGACGCAACGCGTCCGGTGGAGCCCTGGCGTTAGCCAGTAGCACTTGCCGTAGCACTTGCCCTAATGCCCTAGCCTCGACGGCCTTACAGGCGTATATGCAAAAGGCTCAACTTATGTAACTTAGATAGCATTTTACGTAGACATAGCGCTCTATAGTGTATATACGCATACCGTAGATCCATTATATAGACATTCCACTGTTAGGTTCTTAGCTTACATTATGATTCTTGATGGCTATTTTTATGTATTTGATGCATTACCATGTTTTGTTCTTGCTTACTGTAAATTGCTCTGGAATAAGAGTCTCTGCTAAATGCCTAAATTGTAAATGTCATGAACCATTTGGCCGACAGCAATAAAACCTCAATACACATGTGCTCCTCATCCCGAACAACTTTTGTGCTCCGACGTTTGACCTCTGACCTTTAGATCACCCACTATTTTGAATAAGGGTCTTTCTCGGCCCCACCTCTCTCCCTGTGTTTTAGGATCCAAGATGGTGAGCGGGCGGGGTCGACATATGACCTTACTGGGCTGCATTCAAGACACTTGCCTTGTGTCTGACACCTGACTTGTGTCTGAACACAGCTTTGATGGATGTGTTCTGCCCCCCTCCCCCCCATCAAACAAAATGTTTGGTCAAACCATATGGGGTTCCATTGGAAATGCATTGGAGTGGCCATTAAACACAGACACAAGACAAACGCAAGACAGGTGTCTTGAATTTGTGAACGCAGCCACCCCCTCCTGGTGCTGCGGCCATCTTGGATCCTAAAATAATAATTAGGATAATAATAATAATTTCTTCTGTCTGCGCTCCAGGCCCAAACCGCGCAGTCCTTACGGAATGTGGCAATAATGGTAGAGGGCTATGTCACCCTGCTTAAGACACGAAACCCACAAGAAAATAATGAAGATAAACATGATTTCCCCCATCACATGAGCCCCAAAAGGAAACAGATCTGGCATTAAATGCCCTTCAAAGGTCTCGTAGCTCCGCTGTGTAGGAGCGCTTAATTGCTTGTGGTTTTCCCTCTCCTTTCGCTGTAATGAAGCACACTTCAGTGGAAATGGCAGGCGGTAATATACGCTTCTCAGCGCTCCGTCAACGAGCTGCCGAGGTATGCATTTGGAATTACATTTAGCTTCATGTGTTTTTTCTAAGTGTAATGAAGGCCTGAACATATGGGAGTAAATGGAAGAAAACTCGAGAGACTTATGGAATCCGCCTGTAGTAGCGGGTTAAACTGACGGAGCCCGTCTCACGAGGCAAGGCTGTTCAGAATTAACCAATTAATCCATTTCTGGGCGGGAACCCCTTTTGGTGTTTCAAGCATTATGTTACACTTTAGCTATTGAAAAATAGCAGATCTACAAGCTCATAGTGCGCCACCGAGTGGCGCGCTATGAGCTTGTAGGTCTGCTATTTTTGAAAAATCCTGAAAATGTGGCGCAAATTTGGAATATATGTTCTTTCAGAGCGAACGTTTTTAACTCAAATCTTTGCTACATATTTTCACATGGGGGTCGGCGGCCAAATACATATAATTTTGGGCGTCCTTGACATGTAATATTGAGCACCACTGACATAGAAACATGAGGTTTTCGGGAACACTGTCATGATTTAGAAGATTTGTTTTTAATTTCGACGTCAGGTCTAAATGGGTTAAACCCTATATACTTTGTTGACCGGGGTCCCCCCGGGCGTCATAAGCAATTTAACCGTCTCACTGCCACCTGGTGGACGCAAGAGCCAACGCTTGACTGCCGACCCGGATCTACTTCGTTTTAGCGTGTTGCACGCTGGACGCATGTCCGGTTTAGGCGTTCATCTTAGATGCTAAATAATTAGCGTCAATGCTAGGGAGCTAAAATGAGTCCATCCTTGCTCTAGAAAGCGCCAATGTTCCAATCGAGATCACCGGATAATCAGAAAACTGATTATCGGAGAACTCCGTAGATTTAGAGTTATTCAGCATATATCAATAATAAAGCGTATCGACGTAACGTTCCGCCAATAGCGGTTGCCGGTTGGATTCTAATTGGCGGAACGTTCCGTCACAAGCAGTTAATTTGTTAAATTGTACAATTTAGCCATTTAGCAGATGCTCTTAACCCATTGAGACCTGAGGCCTCTACCTTCTAAATCAGTAGTTCCCTCACTTTCAAGGATCCTTTTCAAACATGTTCAAAAATAGCAGATGAACAAGGTTGTATATCTGCTATTGTGTTTAATAGCTAATGCTAAAGGTTGAGGTATAATATTAGATAAATTGATTTCCATAGTTTTTCATATGATCCACTGTCTTTATGCGACCGAAGGTCGCAGTTAACTATGGAATTGTGTGTTTTTCGTCACTAAAAATCCCCATACATGGGGCATTTTTTTGTCACTCAAAATCCCCATACATGGGGCGTTTTTTGTCACTCAAAATCCCCATACATGGGGAAAGCCCTCATATATTGTACCCAGGTCTCATGACATCACTATGACGTCATCTCCATACATGGGTAAAGGCCCCATATACTGAGCCCAGGTCTTGTGACATCACTATGTGACATCACGTCTAGAGTGACATCACTCTAGACGGGCCTGCCCCCAAAGTCATTAGTGCAGCCGCTCCCGGCAGCCGGCGAAAACTAGAGTTCTCAACAGGCCCGAAAATGAAGGCCCGGCCCTACCTGGGCCCTCATCAAACCCTGTACACTCAAGACACTGCCCCCGCTGCCACCCTTAGATCTCCATATATGGAGCTGACCTGTTCTGATCATTCCATATGTTGATCTGACCTCATCACACCCTGTACACTCAAGACACGCTCCATATATGGCCAGTGCCCTTTTGGGGCGAGGTCGCTTCTCGCCCTCAGGCGTCTTACTGGTCTTCTTTAATCTGTAAAGTGAACTGAAGATGTGTATTAAAACTCAATCTGTGCCAGGAATGTTTGGTTACGTTTTAACTCACTCAGTGCCACAGGACGCCTTTGGACACCCCCCCCCCCTTATGTCCTAAAGTGCCATGGGCGCCTATATTTGGAATTATTATATTCTTTTTTTCCCCTTTTTTTTATTCCATATTTTCAAAATAGCCTACTTCTAATCCGGTGTGCAGGTGATGACATGCACATGGCATGCACAATAGAATTTAATTTTCTTTCTTTTATTTATAATGGGCTTCGGTGGCAACGAGGGCCAAAACTGGTGTCCACCAGGTGGTTATTTAAAAACAAATATTTTTCTTTAAATATATATATATATAAATATATATATAAAAATATATATATATATAAATATATATATATATATATATATATATATATATATATTTATTTTTATTTTTTATCTGACGTGCACGCGATGTGCACATGGATGCCCCCGTGGTTATTCATTATTTCATTTGTCCCATATCTCTGGCACCTGGCCAGCGTTTTTCTTTTTCTGTTTAACAGGTGGCATGGATTGAGGAGAATGTCACTTAATCAAAATGAGATCACCACCTGCTGGGTCTCATCCCTATATCAACGAGGGAGCTCGTGATTGGTTGTTGTGGATCTGTGTGTATGTATACAGCTGTGGTGCTACTACTGTAGCTTTCAGCAGATGCCTGAAGGTCTTTGACCAAAACGTTGCTTAAACACGTGTTCATAGTGCAAGTGCAGGCGGTGTGCGGGTCATTGTGTACTTAACAGTATACACACAAACCCGTAGTGCTGCCAACGAATATTCCATATTCGAATGAATATTCAAATGTAAAAAATAAAAGAATAATCGAATATTTTAAATTAAGATTCGAATTAAAAAAATAATAAAATTGCTGTGCGAGTTCTGGCGAGACTCTGTGCCACGTAAACTAAAACATTATACAAAAATTAGGCTATTAAGATAATTATGAATCATTCATTTGATCTTGCAAGACTCAAGAGAGTGCATTTCTCAGCACCAACCACGGCCCATACAGGACCGGACCATATAGATAAAGAAAGAGAAAGTTGTACAGCATATTATTCTGCAATATTCATATCTTATTCATATTAAAATCATATACATTCGACATTCAAAATCATTCGAAATTTGTTCGAATACATGTGGTGTTTCAAAAGGAATATTCGAATATCATTTTTGGCCAATTCTGGCAGCATTAGACTTGTTTCCTATGAATAGCTAATTCTAAGAACTAAAATGACAAAGATTGCTCTCTCGGTTTTAATGGGTTAATCCATAGTGATTTACAGTAAGCTAGTTCAACTCAAGCCAAGGTAATAGTAATGCATCAAATGCATACACATACTGTAGCAATCTATAGGATCATAGGTAAACCAAGAACCTATCATCAGAATGTCTAATCTAAACGGTATAATATCCAAAAATAAATAATGTGTACATTTGAAACTATACAAACTAGGGTTGTCCCGATCCGATCACGTGATTGGAAATCGGGGACTATCACATGTCATTTTCAAATGATCTGAATCGGATCAGGAGCAACAAACAAAAAAAGTGATAGGGACATCCATAGTATCAATATTACGGACATGTCATGATGTTAGGCTGGATATTGTCTGTGATTTCGGATATTGTACTATTGTGAGATGGCATAAGTGTTCTATAAAAATCACACCCGTGTGAACTGAGTGGTGTAAGGTATTATATAGCCTGATCAGCTGTGGTCTGACGTAATGTCTGACGTAATGAAATCACACCTGTGTGAACTGAGTGACCATAGCAACCATGCTCATTTTTTTGGTACAAACAAACACGTGAACACGTGGACACGTAAACTAACAAAGCCAGTTGTTGGAGTGGTTTACACCACTCAAAAATATAAATATCGGATCGGGAAAGATCGGTATCAGCAGATACTCATAATAAAAAGGATCTGGAGCAAAACAAATGTGATCGATACAAACTATAGGATGCCAAGTCAACAAATGAATCTGGCATCAGTCTACAAAAAGTCATTTAAATGACATTGTAACCTTTGCATCTATACATGGTCCCCTCCCTGAGAGTTGAGGGGCAAAGAATAGCTAAACAAACATATATATTTCTCTTGGGTGGTGTCGTGGTGACTTGATATATTATTGCCACCCTATATAGCTTCAAATGAAGCAGGCAGACACTTCACTCCACACAGGTCTATTACCTGCGTTTCTGTGAATAGCGGTTCAAGACCTTTCATTGCTGGGTCTTTGGAATTGGTTGACAGAGTGGGGACAGGGGCAGGGTGACACACAGAGAGACAGGGGGGGGATTGACACTTGAAAAACAGCTTCTTCGTCTGGCGGCTCCACCGCCACCCAACGCTAAGCGTGGTTAAAAGTTCAAAGTATAAAGTTACAAAGGCAGCAGGTCCAGGCAGACAGGATGAATGCACCGTGCACTGGTCACAATATGGTAGAGTGATATCGATATTAACCCATTTAGGCCTGACGTCGAAATAAAAAAATATAAATATAAATATATATATATATCAGTGGTTCTCAATATTTCATGTCAAGGACCCCAAAAATTAGAGAAAGAATATATATTCAAAGATTTGTGCCATATTTCACAATTTTTCAAAAATAGCAGACCTACAAGTACATAGCGCGGCACTCGGTGCCGCGCTATGAGCTTGTAGATCTGCTATTTTTCAATAGCTAAAGTATAACAATGCTTAAAACACCAAAAGGGATTCCCGCCCAGAATGGGTTAAATAGATTTTTTGCGACCGCAGTTCGCATTTACTATGGAAATCGTAAATTTTTGTCCCGTCAGTCAGTCACTCAAAATCCCCATACATGGGAAAGCCCTCATATATGGTGCCCGGAGGTCTCGTGGAGATCCCTGATGTCATAGTTAGTGGCTTAATTGTGAACTGCTGTCGCAATAAAGCCCATATATGGAGTTCCCTGATGTCATCAATATTGGCCAGCAACTCTAAATCTGACCTCAAACATCAAACCCTTAGATCTCCATATATGGATACATGTCAGAACCTGTTCTGACATTCCATATGTTGATCCTTCCCCAATCTCCATCCATCCATCCTATTCGATGTCTCCATTCAAACCCCACCCTTAGATCTCCATATATGGAGCTGACCTGTTCTGACATTCCATATGTTGATCTGACCTCATCAAACCCTGTACACTCAAGACATGCTCCTTATATGGCCAGTACAGAATTCATTCCATGTTGATCTGACCCCCCATACCAAAGCACCAGCGCTCGCCCAGCATCGTGCTGTCACCCAGGCGGATGCGTGCACGCTCGCCCTTAGGCGTCTTCCTGGTTATATAAGACTAGATATCGTCTGGGATTGTGCTATATGACATCAGTGGTATCTTTTTGTGGTGCAAACCACTCCAACAACCAGCTTTGTCTGTATCTATGTGTCCATGTATGTGTGTACCTGTGGGGTCACCTGTACGTGGGGGCCACGTACAGGTGAGCATGGTTGCTATGGTTAGTGTGTGACGTAGTGTGTGAACAGTTGCACCACTCAGTTCACACGGGTGTGATTTTTTTGTTTTATTTTGATAATGCTGGTACGAAAACTCGGACAGTTTTACAAGCACAGGACATGATGTTATTATCCAAATAACATATGTATAATCGAAAGTTCTTCCGAAACTTCACTTCATCACTCACTTCCCCGGGGACAGAACGGCGATGACGAGAGGGTGTTGTTGGTGGAATGTGGGGGATTTGGACCGGACCCTAGGGCCAATCACAGTGGTGTTCCGCTGCGATAAGTGGAGGCGTGCGCGTCGTGTACGTTTTTGAAACGACGGACGGATTCCATCGCTGATTGAACCGCTGTTGAATTGAACTTTCAAGAATGTAAAGCTGCGTGACGACGGGTGACGATATGAGGAAAATGCGGGGAATGGAGGGTGAGAAAGGATAGAGGTGTATGAATATACAGAGAGAGAGAGAGAGAGAGAGAGAGAGAGAGAGAGAGAGAGAGAGAGAGAGAGAGAGAGAGAGAGAGAGAGAGAGAGAGAGAGTAGAAGCAGCAAGCAGACAGAGAGTAGATTCTAACTTTATATCTGACAATGACTGATTAACCTATTTTGGACTGAGGTCGATTAAAAAGAAAAAGGCTTCTAAATCCTAAAAGAAATCTGAAAAACCCGTGTTTCTATGTCAAGGACCCCCAGCATTATCTCTATTGGGCCACGGACCCCCATCTCAAAATATGTAGTTATCCAGGGACCCCCCAGAAACCCAATAGTTTAGTTAAAAATGTTTGCTCTGAAATATATATTCAAAGATTTGCGCCACATTTTCACAACTTTTCAAAAATAGCAGACCTACAAGCTCATAGAGCGCCACTCGGTGGCGCGCTATGAGCTTGTAGATCTGCTATTTTTCAATAGCTAAAGTAGAACAGAATGCTTACAACACCAAAAGGGGTTCCCGCCGAAAATGGGTTAAATAAACAGAGCACAGTACAGTACTGTACACTGTACAGTGTATCTGCTGTTTTCTACTGTCATTTTGTACTCACTGGGTCATAACGGGGTCAATACATGTCATTGTCTAATTGACAGCTTCGTCCATATACACATGCTTTATTTTCCAGATGTCAGGTTTGTTTACATTTCAGTGGAGTTAACCGAATGGGAGGTTCATTTTACAATTCCCGGGTTTCCCCAGCCGACAGAAGAAGTCTCGGCACATCCTGTCACGTACAGTAATACAACAGGCGGCTGAGGACCACCTAGAGAGAGCAGAGCGGCCATGAAGTGACGTCTCACTCTCGTCTCGCTCTCGTCTCACTCTCAAGTGGCATGTGCACCATTGTAATACTAATAAACAACGGCAACCTTACTTGTGTTTTCATGGCTTCCCGATAGTGACACAAATTGAAAGGCAAGAAGTGGAGTCAAGGAATTTGATAAACTTCAATAACCCATTTAGACCCGAGCACGATTCTACAAATGTCTTCGAAATCCTGACAGTTTTCTGAAAAACCTCATGTCTCTATGTCAGTCGTTCTCAAACATTTTCATGTCAAGGACCCCCAAAAATATGTACTGTATGTGATTGGCCACCGACCCCCCATCTGAAAATATGTAGTTCCAGCCACCCCCCCCCCCCACCCCACCCCCCACAGGAGCAAGGATTTGAGCTAAAAAAAAAGCTCTGAAAGAATAAATATTCAAAGATTTGCGCAACATTTTCACGATTTCTCAAAAAATAGCAGACATACAAGCTCGTAGCGCGGCACTCGGTGCCGCGCTACGAGCTTGTAGATCTGCTATTTTTCAATAGATAAAGCATAACATAATGCTTTTAAAAACACCAACAGGGGTTCCCGTCCAGAATGGGATAATAAAGCAGAGTATTCTCAAACTATACCGGTCGGGGCGATGCCGGTGAGGTCGTCGTGACGTTGGTTTCGACCTTTCTCTGAAAGCATGGCGGCATAAAGACATTTCATCTGCAGGGGTATAACAGCCATAACCTGACTCCGCCAGATGGGGCAGCAGAGAGTACACTGGGTTCCCCCCTCCTGCTCCCATCTGGGAACTCTCAGGCAGACTTGATGCCCGGCCACAAGGAGGGGGGAACCCAGTGTACTCTCTGCTGCCCCATCTGGCGGAGTCAGGTTATAACAGCCAGACAGCCGTATCAATGACTATACGCTGCTGCTCAGTCTCTGCTCCAGTTATAGCTACGGCGACGCACCAGTGAACTGTGATTCGTCAAGTAGGCTATTTTTATTTTAAAATCTGTCTGGTTCCTTTTTTTTAATATCTATTTATATATATATATATATATATATATATATATATATATATATATGCATGCTGTCAACGATTAAAACTTTGAATCACATTAATTAATAACGAATTGATCATGCTTAATCAACATATGTAACAATTTCTCAGGAGGGAAAGTGTTTAACAAATATCACTTCCCAATCCAGATAGGCAGGGCCACACACACAGGTTTCATCATTTAGCATTGTTTAAAAAAATATATATATATATATATATATATATATATATACAAACATATATGTTTGTATAAATGTTTGTGCCCATTCTGGGCGGGAACCCCTTTTGGTGTTAGCATTATGTTATGCTTTAGCTATTGAAAAATAGCAGATCTACAAGCTCATAGGGCGCCACCAAGTGGCGCGCTACGAGCTTGTAGGTCTGCTATTTTTGAAAAATCGAAGAACAACTGACATAGAAACATAGCTTTTTCAGAAAACTGTCAGGATGTAGAAGACATTTTTAGAATCTGATCTCAGGTCAAAATGGATTAATAGCATAAGGTTTGCCACTGTATTGCGTAAGTACTCATACTTCTAAGTTATCTTAAATTTAGAAGATTATACCCATTATGCTAATACAGTGCCTTTTGAGGCTTGCTAAATAAATCAAACTTTTCTCTTCTACCCCGGATTTGAAGCCGGCTTCCTGCACAAGTGCTAAAGTGACCCTTGAGCTAAACAGAGCCTGACTGCTTGCTCAGGGGATACATATTAAATATACAATAATGTAAAAGGAACCAGACAGAATACATTATATTGTATCAACATAATACAGATTTTGACGTAAATACTTTGTATTAATGAAAACTAGACCTGTACGTGCCCGTCGGCTACCGGCCTACTTGAGAACGATGCAACTTGGGAACCTAATAATACCCGTTGTCAACTTGTCATAGCACCCGTTTGAACTGTCTGTCTGTGTCCCACATGGAGATCTCTGTATCTGCCTGTGTGTGTGAACTGTGAAGAGGGCAAACTGACTGACTGACTGTGAAAAGTGGACTGGTTAAGTAGGCTAATCAATTGTCAGGTGTGGGGTCGCCATGGGAATCAATTGGCTGAGGCAGAGGCTGGAAATTGCACAGGTGAGGGGATTTAGGCTGATTAGGCCCACTGGCAGAGCCTGACCAGAACCTGTGGTGGTTCTGGAGAACAGTGGATTCCGACCGACTCGAGTCCGGGGAAATGGATTTTGTGATTTGATCAGCTACCAGTACTGAGTTCTATGCGAGATTTACTTCAGTACAGCTTCATACTGGTCGAATACGCACTTTTTTTGTCTTGTATGTGATGTATGTATATGGTGATGCCTGAAATCTCTCCGACAGCTTTAACCCATTCTGGGCGGGAACCCCTCTTGGTGTTTATAGCATTATGTCTTTAGCTATTGAAAAATAGCAGATCTACAAGCTCATAGCGCGGCACCGAGTGCCGCGCTATGAACTTGTAGGTCTGCTATTTTTTTTAAATCGTGAAAATGTGCCTCAAATCATGAATATATATTCTTTCAGAGCAAGTTTTTAACTCAAATCTTTGCTACTGAGAGGGTCCCTGGAACTACATATTTTCAGATGGAGGTCCACGGCCAATGTCATATTATGTTTGGGGTCCTTGACATTCCCAGAAAACTGTCAGGATTTAGAAAACATTTTTTTAAATTTCGATGTCAGGCCTAAATGGGTTAAACACTTTCACCCTGGCATGATCCCCGTTTTGGGCATGGGGTGACAAAATGTAAAAAAAAAAATAATAATTAACATTTTCAAAATAGCTACATGTACAAGCTCACAATGTGCTGTATGTCCTGTTCGTACATCTCAGTTCCAGATCCCGTACATACTAGACAGTCTTGGCTCTATTGTATGTCTCTATGTGTGAAAGAAAATATACAGTATATATATTGGGTTGTTTAAAGATTTCATGACATTCATTTTGATTAATTTCTGTGGGCTGGGGGTTTCTCTGTGTTCTGAAGCCTTTTGAGCTGCAATGAAAACAGGCAAATTAATCTCAACAGTACCGTCTGCTGGCAAATTGTTATGTCGTATATATGGGATCCGTGGACTCTTACATCACAGTCCACAGGAAAATCAGAGCACTTGTTTCAGCCAGAAGAACCCCAGACCACTACTGAATCTACTGAATGTAAAAAAACTGCATACGGTACTATATGTATGCATATTTTTAGCGTTGATTAGTCACCTTTACAACAAGGTATGACTTGTAAGGAGCGTGCAATCGCAGGATGAGCAACTCAGTTAAAACAGTTTAAGTGCCAGGGACGTTAAGACGAGCCCGTTTTCACTATGTCCTGAGTGCCAGGGACGTTTAGACGTTTGGGACGTTTTTTTTTATTTTTTTAATCCATGTTTTTGAAAATTCCTCTAATCTGGTGATCAGGTTATGACATGCACATTACATGCACAATAGAATTACATTTTCTTTCTTTTATTTATAATGGGAAAAGTGGCACCCAGGACCAAAACTGGTGTCCCTGGCACCCAAAGAGTTAACCCATTTAGACCTACCATCGATTCTAAAAATGTCTTCTGAATCCTGACAGTTCTGTGAAAAACCTGCATGTTTCTATGTCAGTTGTGTTCAAAAGGTTTCATGTCGAGGACCCCCAAAAATATATGTAATTGGCCGCCGACCCCCATCTGAGTTGTTCCAGGGACCTCCCCAGAAGCACAGGTTTGAGTTGAGACGAAACGAGTGAGTTGAAAACGTTCACCCCGACAGAATATGTATTCAAAGATGTGTGCCTCATTTCCACGATTTTTCAAAAATAGCAGACCTACAAGCTCGTAGCGCGCCACACGGTGGCGCGCTATGAGCTTGTAGATCTGCTATTTTTCAATAGCTAAATTATAACATCATGTTTAAAACACCAAAAGGGGTTCCCGCCCAAAATGGGTTAATTTAGAGTAGCCAATTATTTTGTACCCCCTTTTTTCTACCCAATGTATGCCAATTAATTCCTCCCCACACGTTGCTGTGTTGTCACTGTTGTTGTATCCTACTGGCTCACCAGTGAGGAGACCCACAGGGAGAATGTAGGGCCTTCGCCCTACTCCTTCCGCCCCCAAACACTCACCGCTGGCAAGTGGTGAGTCGACACACTCGACACAATCTACCACTCTGCCCTCCGGTTTATAACTGGAGATGGGTTCCTCACCCGTCACTGTAGGTTGTATAGGTTGTATGAAGAGGTTGGTTGGCCTTCATTGGCTAAGAGACGAGAACAGCACTGCACTGTTGTTATCTACAAAGCCTTACTTTAGGCCTGACGTCGAAAAAAAAAAAAAAACGTTCGCTCTGAAAGAATATTATATTCAAAGATTTGTGCCGCATTTTTACGATTTTTCAAAAATAGCAGACCTACAAGCTCGTAGCGTGCCACTCGGTGGCGCGCTATGAGCTTGTAGATCGGAACGGGTTCCCGTCCAGAATGGGTTAAATAAATGCCTACATAGCTTAGCAGCCTATTACATCCCAAAACTGGCCAACATCACACCCGCTCCCAAAACGACCTCATGTTAGAAGTCCCCATTGTGAATTCCGAATTGGGTAAACCAGCCTTTCATTACTATGCACCTCACATGTGGAACTGTCTACAATCAATCTTAAAACATTGTGCGGTTTTCCATTGGAAATAATACAAGTTGACTGTGGGTGGAACCTTGATGCTCTCTAGCGGCGAGAAGGTGCATCACATTTATGAAGGAGGAATCTGTTTTCAACACGGTACAGGGTAGATGTGCGCATGCGTGAAGACCCGTTCGTGGTTCTATTTTATTTGAGTCGCTGTGAACCTCGACGGTCTGTCGGTACGTATACGAATGTGCCTGTAAATGTTGTTATTATGATGTAAAACTTCTTTATTATACTCATTATATATAGATTATTTTAGTCGCTTGTATGTTCTGCTGTTGATGGTGTGTTTTGTCTGTTTCTTTGTTTGTTACAGTAAAATTACCTACTGCTTTTCTACTACGTGCTTCGACGAAGATGCTAACAACCAATCCATATTCTAGTTAGCTCACGCATCGTGCGGGCTGGCCTACATTATTATTATCACAGTTTAGTGCAGTGTGTGCGTGTACGTGTATGAGTGTGTTTTTTCCTATTTTTTTTATATAAAGCTACAAAATACACTTTCGTGTGGTTTGTGTGTTATTGCATATAAGTTGGAGTGGAGTAATTGCGCAGTATTGTCGGGTTACAGCGAGCCTTTTCAGAGGGAAATCACTTGATTAAACTTCTAGATCAAGTGATATCTGAACAGTAATTTTACGGACCAGTAATTTTACGCTACCAGTAATCTTACGTATTTTTGTAACCCTGTGATCAAGTGATCACAGTGAAGTGAGGGTATTTAGCATTTGGCCAGTCCGTGCTCGTGAAGCCTTTGTTATATACCAGTGGGCTAGCCTTTGGCTATAGCTGAGGAAGAGGAGGAAGAGGAGCGGGACTGGCGACGTCGCCTTGAAGTGCCGTTCTAACACCGGAGAGGGACTCCCAACTCTTCGGATCTCAGGAGCCAGAGGCTACCAAATCCAATCCGTTTCGTCGCTTTCCGAGAGTGACAGGTCGGCGACGACAACGACGGAGGACGGACGTCGATGCACCGCAGCCCCGAGTGAAGGACCTCGTCGCACGGTGGAGCGTCGCGTGCAACCACACCACGCAATATTGTTTAAAGGGTCGGACGTTCTAATGAGCCGATCCCTGGAGTAACTGTGTGTTGTGTTTATTGACTATGTGCTTTGCATTGCTGGGACAACATTGTTCACTTTGGCTAACTTGCTAACATCATGGGGAACTGTTGCTAAGTGCTAACTTTGTGCTACAAGCTAAAGTGCATTATTTTGCCGTCGGAAAGCCATTTTCTTCTAACGTAAACAAGAAGACCTGACGTCACAAAGGAAAGGAACGGTGAGTCAGGAAGGAGTGTGTTGGCGGAGAATAACCACTTGGCGGCGGTATTGACTTGTGATTGACATTGCATTCTTTTAAAGAGCACATTGAGTGTACTGACGGGGTTTGACCACAGTGGGTCGCCATGGCATCACTTGATGACCTGAAAAAGAAACGCACCAATGCACAAAGGGACTTTTCAAGGAGAGTCAATAAAATAACTGACAGTTTGGACCTTTTAAGTGGAGAAGAGCTACTTAACGAGCAGAGGGGACTTCAGATGGCTTATGATGTGTTCTGGGGCATTAATGATGATTACCTAGATGCAATGGAAGAGGATGCAGACACAGACCATCAAAAGGAAGTCGCTGATGTTAGAGGTAAAGGTGAAAGCTGTCGGCAAAAATACAGGGACACCATGCTGCAACTAAAAAGCACAGTATGGAGAGACAATGTTTCGATCCAGTTCGAGAAGGCAAAAATAAGACTTGATGGTGAGTTTGAAAAAGCCAAAGGTCTTAAGCAAAGTGAGATCACCTCAACTCAGTGTGAGGATATGTGCGAACTATTAAACACCACTGCCACGGACCTTGAGGTAATAGTGGACAAGTGGGCCCCTTTCGTCCCCAAGGAGGAGGGTGCTAATATACGGGAGAGCATCAAGGACTACGACCGTAATTTAAAGGTGCATATCAGAGCATTGAAACGCCAAGTGCGTAAAACAGGTAGTGAAGGAAGTGACATTTTTGAGGAAACCTTCGACCTCTCTTCGCCTGCTAATGGAGTGCAGGGTAAAGTCATGCAAAGCGAGGCGCCAGTCACAGGCGGGGCTTCAGGTGAGCAGGACGACTATCTTGACGGTGCTCAATTGGTTAATCCCCCAGGCCAGTCTCGGTTGCCATCACTGCAGGACGTGAACGTTAAGAGGGAAGCACGGGATACGTCGAGCAGCAGTGGAGTGAGGTGGGCGAGCGCTGGGTCTGGTGTTGTGCCAGGCGTGTCAGTCCCAACAGTAGGTGTGGTGGCGCCAAAGCTGACGCTGGCTCCTCTGAGTCTTCCAAAGTTTCACGGGGATAGGAGGAACTACATGCGTTGGAGAGAGAACTGGATCAAACTGCAACGTCTGGCTGAGCCATCGGGCTTACCGGAATTGCAGCTTTTCCACCTGCTGGACAGCCTTGACAAAGCGGTAAAAAGTGAACTCAGGCTGGAGTATTATCGCGATGTTACTGACGTTTTCAATGCGTTGGACGATCGGTATGGGGACGTCTCCTTGATCGCTGATGACATCGTCATGGAGTTGCAGGAGATGCCGGCAGTGCGTGAAAACCAGCCAAGAGAGACTTTGCAGTTAATCCAGAAAGTGGAACGCGCTCTGGATGACCTGACTGACTTGAAGTGTGCCGGGGTTATTAATAACCCGTTGGTGGTCCGTGCGCTTGAAAGCAAACTACCTCATGATCTGCAGACACGGTGGCTTGTGTTTCAGTCCGATCCATTGAACCGGATCACTGCATTGAACCGGTTTAGTGGACTGTTGCACTTTCTTCGGTGTCAAAAGACTGTCCTTACACGGCAGGAGCAACTGCAGGCTAAGCGGCCGGACAATGCCAGGGCAAGTGAGCCACAGCCTCGCAGTAAGCAGACGGGAGACAAAGCACAAGAACGGCGGGCATTCACCAAGGCAACAGTGAGCGGGGAGAAGAGCAGCTCGTCGCGGGGCTCCTGTGTAGCCTGTGGAGAGGAAGGACATTCGACGCAGTTGTATCGGTGCAAAACATTTCGTAAGGCCAGTGCTCCTGACAGAAGAGCCTATGCAAAGAAGGTGAAGGCATGTCTGAAGTGTTTGCATCCCCATGAGGGGACGTGTCGGAGGAACTTTTTATGCAGAAACGACGAGTGCAAAAAGGGGGATAATCCTTCGGATCACCACTTCCTTTTGTGCTTTAGACCACGGCCCGCCAAAGACACTATTTCCAGTGACAATGTGAGGGAAGGTGCAAGAGGGGGGCCCAGAGTGGATCATGACAGAGAGCCTCGGAGCCCAGCTGCACAGCAGGGGAGTGTTTCCGAGAAGATCAGCTCACTGGAGAAACAGTTGGCTGAACTCAGGCAGGCCCACACACATCAGGTGAAGACAACTGTCTGTGTGGGGACAAGGGGGCCAAAAGTACACCCGGTCCTCATGATGTTAATCAACGTCGAAACCATGCGAGGGGACTGGATCGGAACGTTGATTGATTTAGCGTCCGATACCAACTATATAACCCACCAGGCGGCAGAGAGGCTGGGGTTGTATGGTGAACCTGTCACACTATCTGTACATGGTGTGGCTGGGATGAAGACTACAGTGAAGACAAGGAAGTACACTGTGGAGTTGAATGTGGCAACGAAGAAAGGGTCTCGGCCAGTTCACAAGATGGACTGCTATGGACTAGATGAGATTGCCAGGATCGGTTATGCAGTGGATGTGAGGCGTTTGGAGAAGCTCTTTCCACGAGCTGGAGATCTCAAGCGTCCACATAAAGTGGAGCTGCTCATCAGTGCCAGGGAGGGTCGCCTCGCTCCTCAGCGTTTGAGGAGGCGTGGTGATTTGGTCCTTTGGGAATCGCCGTTGGGGAAAACGGTCACAGGTGTTCATCCTGACTTGGCTGAGGACGTGGAGGTGACAGCACAGGTGGCTACACATTGTGCTCTGACTATGAGAGCGGAGGCTGTGAGGGTGGAAATACCTGTTAGCTGTCCGGAGCAGAGCTGTGGAGAAGGCTCGACTGCTGCCTGCAACGCTGATGTCATGGAGTGGCTGCGGTGGGACAGTATTGGAGCTGCCTGCAATCCTGTATGCGGAGGTTGTCGGTGTGGAAAGTGCGCTCCAGGGGGAAAGGAAATGACTCTTGCTGACGAGAGAGAGCTCGAGATAATCAAGAGAGGCCTGACCTTCAGAGTGAGCGACGCGCACAGTGACAAGCCACATTGGGATGCCAGCTACCCATGGAAGGAAGACCCATCTACCCTGCCAAACAATCGCAATGCAGTCAAAGCTACATTCCTGAATTCCGAGAGGCGTCTCGGTCGCAATCCGGAGTGGAAGGAGACGTATGCGAGGCAGGTGCATGACATGGTCGAGAGAGGAGCTGCTGTCAAGCTGTCAAAGGTTGTGATGGAGGAGTGGAGCGGAGCTGTGTGGTACATCAACCACCTCATGGCGCCTAATCCGCATTCAACTTCCACGCCGGTGAGGATTGTGTGGGACAGCAGTCAGGAGTTCCAGGGGGTGAGCATGAATAGCATTCTGCTGAAGGGCCCGGACGTTCTGAACTCCATCCGTGCGGTGTTGCTGCGGTTTCGTGAGGGGGAGTATGCTGCCATTGGCGATATTTCCAAGATGTACAATTCTGTCTGGTTGGAGGAACAGGAGGTGCACGTGCATCGGTTCTTGTGGAGGGACTCCCCAGAAGAAGAGGTTGAGGATTACGCCGTGGTGCGCGTGAATATGGGAGATAAACCTGCTGGGTGCATCGCACAGGTTTGCATGCGTGAAACTGCTTGTTTGCCACAGTTCAGTAGCATGGTTGAGGAGAAGAGCGTCATAATGGACGGCTCATACGTCGATGATCTTTTGCTTTCCCATAATGTCCCCGAGAGACTGAATTACATTTTGGCGGGGGTCAAGACCATTCTGGCCACTGGGGGGTTTCACCTGAAGCCTTGGGTGCGGTCTGGCCAAAGTGGGAGGCAGGAAGTCGGCGAGGGCAAGCGAGAGACTGTCTTATTGCCAAACCAGATGCGTGAAGAGGACAACAAGGCACTTGGGGTTGGTTACCACGTGGGGGAGGACAGCCTCTTCCTCATGGTGGCAATCAATTTCTCTGCGCGGAAGAGGAAACTGCGCACAGGGCTTGACCTCACCGTGGACGAAGTGGAAAGAGAGACACCAGACCCTCTTACTCGTCGTGAGCTACTGAGTCAGGTGGCTGGGTTGTATGACCCTCTTGGTCTTGCAACGCCTCTCAAGCAGAAGGGTATCATTCTGGTGAGGAGAGCGTTTCAAGAAGCTGGAACATTGACGAAGGACACCTGGGATAAGCCTCTTTCCGACGAGCTTCGAGGGAGAGCGATTGAACTTTTTAAAGAGTACGCTCAGTTGAGCTCTGTCACGTTTCCCAGGTCCATTACTCCACCTGGCTGGGTGGGTAAGCCATGGGGAATCACCTTCTCTGACGGAAGTTCAGAGTCGTATGGAGCAGTGCTTTACTTGCGCTGGGAGACAGCGAGTGGAGTCGAGATCCGGCTAGTGGAGTCCAAGGCTAAGCTGGCTCCCCTGGATCAAAAGGGTGACCCAGTGAAGGCGGAGATCTGCGGGGCTGTCTTTGCCTCCAGGTTGAAGGGGCACATGTTGAAGCATGGCCGGTTGGAGGTGGAGAAATGGTTCCACTTCGTGGATAGCCAGACAGCGTTGGGCGCTATACAGAGGGACAGTTACGGGTTCCAGACCTTTTTTGCCAATCGGGTTGGTGAGATTCAAAAGGCCGGGCCTGTAACGGACTGGTGGTGGATTCCCGGCGAGGAGAACATAGCTGACCTTGTCACGAGAGGGAGCACTCTTGAACAGCTGAGCAGTGGTTCTCTGTGGCAGCAAGGTCCCAGGTTCCTTACAGCACCAGTGGAGGAGTGGCCAATGAAGTCCGCTGCGGAGGTGGCTGCTGGGTCCAGGGAGGCTGTTGGAGCACTGCAAAGGAAGGCGTTTTCTGCTGTCACTACTAGGGCTCAGGCTAAGCGCCAGGGTCCTACGTCAGGTAGTGATGGTGGCTCTGACTCGTCTCCAGGCGGTGATGGGAGGTCTTCGCCGATCAACGACGGTGGTGCACCAGCTGCTGCTGATGTGGGGTCTGTGTCAGACTCGGATGAGGAACCTGCGGTGACGTCTATTGACTGGACGAAGAAGCTGTGGGGGTCGGCTCTCATTGACCATGTGGACTTGACACGTAGTAGCACGCTAACCAAGCTCTGCGGTGCGGTAGGCTACTGGCGCCGACTACTACGGAACATGATGGATCGTGTGGCCAGACAAGGAGAACAGGAGGTTGTACTCTCAGTCAAAGAGCGTGAAGCAGCGTTCCTTGACTTATGTCTTGCAGCCCAGGCAGGAGCGTCTTTTGCCACGACGACTCTCAATCGTCTGGTAGTGAGCAAGGATAAGGAGACAGGCCTGTTGCTGTGTCATGGTCGCGTTCAGGCTGTGAATGGAGGAAGAGATGGGGTTCCATTGATTCCCTACGGAGAACGCGTCGGTTATCTTCTGGGCGAGGAGGCTCATCGTGCGAACCACGAGGGGATCGCTGGGACACTCCTTCGAATGAGGAAGAGAGCCTGGGTGGTGCAGGGGTCGAGAGTCGCCCGCAAAGTATGTGACTCATGCCTGCTCTGCCGGAAGAGGAGGGCTAAGTTGGGCTCTCAAGTGATGGGCGATCTCCCTACGGAACGAACAACGCCAGCGGCTCCTTTCGAGTTCACAACACTGGATTTGTTCGGCCCCTACATGATCAGAGATCTGGTGAAGAGACGGACAAAGAAGAAGGTCTGGGGTGTCGTTTTCAGCTGCATGGCCTCACGCGCTATTCACGCAGACCTGGTAGAAGATCTATCTACTGAGGGGTTTCTGAAAACGTACCTGCGCTTCACAGCTCTGAGGGGTCACCCGAGGAAGCTCTGGTCTGACATGGGGACTAATTTTGTGGGGGCTAGACCAGCCCTGGGAGCCCTCTATAGTTTCCTGGCGGAGGTCGACAAGGATGATGTCCAGAGGAAAGCGGCCGTGGCTGGAACTGACTGGGTGTGGGTGTTTAGCCCAGCGGATTCGCCACATCGGAACGGAGCGGCAGAAGCAGCTGTCCGAGTTCTGAAGAAAGCCATGAGCAGCGTTGGGGAGGACGAAGATTTGACTACCCTGGAGTTCCAGACACTTCTTTACCTCGCGGCTAATCTGACTAATGAGAGGCCCATCGGCGCCAGAGCTCAGGTCCAGGAGGAGTCGGTGGACGTCATAACTCCCAACTCTCTGCTGTTGGGGCGAGTGAGACCTGAGGGAGATGTCTTGGGGTTTAATTTCCCCTCGTATCCCTTCAGTCGACTTCGGGCGGTCCAGATCGAGGTGGACAAGTTTTGGAGGCGGTGGAGTCAGCTGGCGGGGCCTCAACTGTTCGTGCGGCAGAAGTGGCACGTTCCAATCCGGAACGTTGCTGTCGGCGACCTGGTGTGGATGGCGGACCAGAACGCTCTTCGTGGTCGGTTCCGGTTGGGTCGAGTCGGAGAGGTGTTTCCGGATGGCCAGGGCGTCGTGCGGGATGTCATGGTGCGGACGTGTCCGTGTCAACCAATCAGCTGGTCGCAGGTGCGGAAAGACGGGGCGTCGGGGCCGTCGACCTTGCTCCGGAGAGATGTGCGGCGGCTGGTGGTCCTAATTCCCGTGGAGGACCAACAACAAAGTCCTCACTGAGAAATACCCAAACAAAAGACTATTTGACTTTGTGTGTGTGTGTGTTTCCATTTAGTAAGTGGGTGTTTCTCTGTGAGGTGGCTGAGAGTGGGTAAATCTGCTCTCAGTTAAGGAGTTAGGTCGTCGTACTGACCTCCTTTAGTTAGTTTTACATTTACTGATTTTGCATGTCGGGTAAAACTTTGTTTCTTTATCTATTTTCTCTTTTTTCCATTGGTGAACTGTTTAAGGCTTGTTTATTTTTTACGTGTGCCAATTTAAGTAAATATCGGAAGTAGGGGTGTGTGACCTACTTCGTTCGTGTCACTCGTAGATCAAGTGGGAGGTGTGCGGTTTTCCATTGGAAATAATACAAGTTGACTGTGGGTGGAACCTTGATGCTCTCTAGCGGCGAGAAGGTGCATCACATTTATGAAGGAGGAATCTGTTTTCAACACGGTACAGGGTAGATGTGCGCATGCGTGAAGACCCGTTCGTGGTTCTATTTTATTTGAGTCGCTGTGAACCTCGACGGTCTGTCGGTACGTATACGAATGTGCCTGTAAATGTTGTTATTATGATGTAAAACTTCTTTATTATACTCATTATATATAGATTATTTTAGTCGCTTGTATGTTCTGCTGTTGATGGTGTGTTTTGTCTGTTTCTTTGTTTGTTACAGTAAAATTACCTACTGCTTTTCTACTACGTGCTTCGACGAAGATGCTAACAACCAATCCATATTCTAGTTAGCTCACGCATCGTGCGGGCTGGCCTACATTATTATTATCACAGTTTAGTGCAGTGTGTGCGTGTACGTGTATGAGTGTGTTTTTTCCTATTTTTTTTATATAAAGCTACAAAATACACTTTCGTGTGGTTTGTGTGTTATTGCATATAAGTTGGAGTGGAGTAATTGCGCAGTATTGTCGGGTTACAGCGAGCCTTTTCAGAGGGAAATCACTTGATTAAACTTCTAGATCAAGTGATATCTGAACAAACATTGAACAACTTGATTTCACTTGAACGTTTTTAAAAGACTTGTAAGGATCCATTTGAGATCTAGCTGTACTTGTTCACTCTGAATTGTTCCTTATCCTGTAATGTATTTGTGTTTATATTGTATGTTATGTGTACTGTAAACAGGGCGTTATTGGAAAAGAGAGCTTGCTCTCAACTAACTTCCCTGAATAGATAAAGGTTAGCAGGTTCCGTCCATCCGACGTGTCCACACGTCCTAGGGAATCCAACCGACGGATTCAAAGGACGTGTGTACACGTCCTAGCGCATCTTCAATATCAGGCGAGAGAATAATATTATGATTTATTTTTTTTGTTAGACCCTAAGGCCACCGTACGCTTCGCTCTTCACCATGCGGTCCCGGTTACTTCCTAGTGTACCGCAGGCAGAAATAATGCCTCGTCTCTCCTAATCTAGAGCCGCTCTCCGTGGTTTTCATCTGATCGATGTACTAAAGCTCTTCGTTTCTGACTTCTCAACTGCCTCTCGTTCAAAAGAAGAACGCGATGGATTATTTAGCGATAATATTAAAATGAGAAAACCAAGCAAAGAAATATCTTATCAGAAGGGGGGGGCTTTCCAGAGTAAAAGCGGCCATGTCTTCCCGGCACCCCAGAGCCCTTATTTTGAAGGAATCCCGGCACCGATTGTGTTAAAGAAAAGTGCCGCCCAGCCCGTAGGAGTACAGTACAAAAGGCTAAAAAGGCTTCAGAACACAGAGAAAACCCCAGCCCACAGTGCAATGACCAGTATCACCTTCCCCGCCTGGCTTCCCTTCCCCCGAAACTGACTCAAACTAAAATCACATTTTATTCAAAAGTTTGCTGTCAAAACTATCACTGGTACGAGGAGATCTGAACACATCACTAGTCTGATTTCAGCTGCACTTCACTTCGCTTGGCCAGTCAAACTAAGAAATCGACTCCCTGGTTTTTATCGGAAACTCATTGTGGTCTGGCTCCTAGCTACAGTAACCAAAGCCTAATTTGCAATGTGCGAGACAAGACACAGCAAGCTGGGCCATTTAACCCATTTAGGCCTGACGTCGAAATTTAAAAAAATGTCTTCCTTCTTTTTCATGTCAATGACCCCAAGAATTATCTGTAATTGGCCGCCGACCCCCATCTGAAAATATATTATTCCAGGGACCCCACGGAAAGCAAAGATTTGACTTAAAAACGTTCGCTCTGAAAGAATATATATACAAAGATTTGCGTCGCATTTTCACGATTTTTCAAAAAATAGCAGACCTACGAGCTCGTAGCGCGCCACTCGGTGGCGCGCTACGAGCTTGTAGATCTGCTATTTTTCAATAGCTAAAGTACAACATAATGTTTAAAACACCAAAAGGGGTTCCCGCCCAGAATGGGTTATTACCTAACACTCAGCTCGCGTGTGTCAACCAATCAAAGCTGTGAGACATTAATGACATGGTGTTGAGCGCTCAGAATTTTCAGGAGGTATGAGCCAAATGGCTCACAGCCTGCGAGATGTTCCAAATCACGTCAATAAGCCTAACAATCTGTCTCACCGGGCTGTTTCAGCATGGTATAAATTAAGCTTAACTGGTCTCCTAATCCCATACCGTATGTTCCATTTCATAACCCCGAGGCACTCTAAAGAATATAATAGACCCCGTATAGGTCTGTAACACAGAGTGCATACGGAACCAAACCATTGCATATGTGGCACCATTTGGTTCACTGGGATCCCCAGAGATAAAACAATTGTGTCAAATATAGGGGTAATGGTAAATGGTGCATTTATATAACGCCTTCATCCAAGGCGCTTTACATAAGATTCTGCATGGGAGGCATACTTTGGTTAGACGTAGCATTGGTCCGACTGGATTAACCCATTTTGACCCGAGATCAGATTCTAAAAAAAAATCTGTTTGAAAATGACAGTTTTCTGAAAAAGCTATGTTTCTGTGTCAGTCGTTCTTCGATTTTTCAAAAATAGCAGACCTACAAGCTCATAGTGCGCCACTCGGTGGCGCGCTATGAGCTTGTAGATCTGCTATTTTTCAATAGCTAAAGCATAGCATAATGCTAACACCAAAAGGGGTTCCCGCCCCAAAATGGGTTAAGGTTGGTGAGGGGTGCGTTAAGACGAGCGGATTATGGTCGGTGAGGGGTGCGTTAAGACGACCGGATTAAGGTTGGCGAGGAGTGCGTTAAGGGCTGGGAGAGGGTTAAGGTTAGGTTTAGATGTGCTGCCCCGTGGGATGTTAGGGTCAGGGTGAGGGTTTGAGATATTTACATTTTGTTGCATATCAAACTGGTATAAAATGGTTGAGAATAACTGCTCTAAAATGGCTTTACCTGTTCCTAAGGTTATTGTCTAAGTTGTTGGTAGGGATGTCAATACCAGGTAGCCGATCAGCCGCTTGTTGAGACATATCCGAGTATGCTTATCAGCTTTACGGTTAATTTGCATAATAATAAATGTGTGTTCTGCATTTTCCTGATGCAATTTGCGGTGTAATTTGGTTATGGAGATATGTCATTTTTGAGTGGTGCAACCACTCCAAGGAACAGCAATGTCCGTGTTGTTCACCTATGTGACTATGTATGTTTGTGTGTGACTCCTGTGTGACTCATGAGTACCAGTAGGGGCGCTGTTGTGCCAGAAACAGAGAGATAGTATTGCACTGTTGCCTGTTAATTACAGAGAGAGAGAGAGAGAGAGAGAGAGAGAGAGAGAGAGAGAGAGAGAGAGAGCGAGAGAGAGCGAGAGAGAGAGAGAGAGGGGGGGGGGGGGGGGGTGGAAGGGGGGGGGGGGAGTTGCACCACTCAGTTCACATGGGTGTGATTTTTCTAAACACACACAGGGAGGTGTGTGTCTACGTCGAAGAGAACACTAGATAGAATGAGAAAAATTATCATTTCCGCAAATTCCGCCGTTCCACAACGTTGGCTTTGCTTTGTTAGACAAAAACTAAAAGATTGAGTGACAGCGAGACGAGAGGACACATTCAGTACCGTTCCAGGCAGCACATGAGGTTCACATCAGGACCCCCTTTCCATTGTGCTAGTTTGTCGTACTCCCTGAAGTAATCCCACTGCCAGCGCTGACTGCCAGTGCATGACTGGCACAGTCCCATTGCTATGCACATGGGATGGAACCTCACGGCTGGCAGTGGTGGAAAGTAACTTAGTACGTTTACTTAAGTACTGTACTTAAAGGGGAAAACCACCCATTTTCAACATTTTACTATGTCATTCATATACCTTAGAGCTGTTGTGTGGAAATAATAAAAAAGTCCCCCCATTCTGTGTTTCCTAGAACTGTAATTATGAAAAAAAGCATTGACATGGTGAAACACATCTTGATGACATCATCAAGATGTGTTTCACCATGTTAATGATTTTTTTCAGACCTCTAGTTCTAGGAAACACAGAATGGGGGGACTTTTTTATTATTTCCACACAACAGCTCTAAGGTATATTAATGACATAGTAAAATGTTGAAAATGAGTGGAATGCCCCTTTAAGTACAATTTTTAGGTATTTACTATTTGTACTTTACTTGAGTATTTCTGATTTCCAATACTTTCACTTCTACTCCACTACATCTCAGAGGCAAATATTGTACATTTACTCCACTACACATTTATTTGAAAACGTACTAGTTACTTTGATTAATTATTATTACAAAACACTTCAGCCATATACATACGTTGGCCATTTGAAAATAGCCGATCTTACAAGCTCAATGTGTCGCGATGCGACACATCTGGTGGACACGTCCACGGTATGGATGCATCTACACATGTTCAGCGCTGTGAGCCCATCCAGTACATATAGGAATATAGAAGTAGGAGCCTTGTGCACAACACTTTCAAGCATCTCAAAGTGAAGTGAATATTAATGTGCACACTTTCTTTTTTTTGAGTGGTGCAACCACTCCCTTTCGGAGCTGTGTGTGTGGCTGGGTATCTGGCTGGCTGGGTGCGTCTGAGCACGAAAACAGCATGGTTGTTTTTCACCACCTGTGCGCAACCTAACACACACACAAACACACACTCACATATTAACTGTATATTTGATGATTTCGGGTGTGCCAGTACAGTACAGTGACAGTACAGTACAGTAGAGGGTACAGTAGAGGGACCCCCACACGGTAACTCATTTCGCAACCGTTTCGGACGTGGGGCGGCTCGTCAAAACCGGCCTGGCACCCTGAGTGCGTTCCTGTGGGTCTGGAACCCCCCCCCCCCCACACACACACACACACAGAGTTGCCCCACTCACCTCACACGGGTGTGATTTTCCTTACACTCTTAGTTTTGTTTTATTATCTCGAAGTGTTACTATTGTTGTTATTGCTGCTACAATGAAATCTTGAGTCTGCTGAAGCTTTTTTTTATGTCATTGCCCAAGGAACGAGACTGATGGTTGAGGGAATGATCCAGAAACAAATCACTAAACCAAACACACCTGAGGTGGTTAATCTAGGAAGGTTGACATTGTTGACATGTTTCCAAGTGACTTACAGTAACACACCAGGAATGTATAGTACATGCTGTATTAACACAATCAGTGCCGGAAGTCCTTCAAAATAGAAGCTCTGGCGTGCCGGAACAACATGGCCGCTTTTACTCGGAAAACCACGACCCGGAAACAATCCACTAAAAAAAGTTTACTTTACATAGCTAGCTTACATTGCGATCGTTTTAATTTATACGATATATGATCCAAAAAGCGTTCATATTTTGCGGGAGAGACGGATGAGGAGCAGAAATGAAGCACCAGTATATCGATCCGTTCAACACCACGGAGAGCGCCCTGGATTAGGAGAGACGAGTCATTCTTTCCGCCGCGCTAAACGGCCAAGTCAATGGTAAGCTAACAATTGCCTAGAGTGTAGCATACGGTAGCCGAAAGGCGAACTGACAAATAAAAAAAAGGAAAAAATTCAGAATATTCTTATCTCGCCCCGTATCATTGAGGATGTGCTAGGACGTGTGAGGACGTCGGATGTACGCGTCGATTGGGACCCCTAGGACGTGTGGCGACGTCCTATGTACGGAATCGGTTAAGTGTGAAAAAAAGACTCACATTCACTGGTATTAATTAAGTAATTATAATTCTTCCAAAACCGCCAGTGTTTTTTCCATGAAACCCTTATTTTGAATGTCCACCGGAAGCCAAGACGTGAACCGGATGTAGGAAAGCGCAACGTTTTGTGACAGAATATCGTCCTTTTCTTTCCCCTGGAAAATACATTGTGTGGCCGCAATCGCCGGTTCTTCCGGTTATGAGCTTGTTTTGACCAAAAATCCAATCTGGGAAAAGAATCCGACATAAATTATTTGCGTTTTTCTGGATTGATAACGTGGAGGCGGACGGCAAGAGAAAATGTTCACTTCCGGTTAATTTCCTTGTTGCTTAGCAACATGGAAAAGAAAGAATAAACCTGCACACTCATCTGCTACAAAATAAAGTATTGACGACGTTTCGAGCCGAGGCTCTTCATCTGGTCAAACTCAGCATTGTTCTAGTTATTGTCTCCACCAGGCCGAAGGCATGGGGAGAGAGTATGTTTTGCACTCCGTCCGTGTGTCCGTCCTTCCTTCCGTCCGTCTGTGTACAGCTAATCTCCGGCACCGTTAACCCGGTCGATGCCAAACTTTGCACACACACTCCCTGGATGCCAACGATGAACCTCTGCCCCGCATTTTCCAGAACGGCCTGTTATAGCGCCACCATGAGGCAGCTTTTCACATGTTTTACCTAAAACTGCACCGATCTGCGTGAAACGTTGCATGCACACTCCCTAGAGGCCAAGGACAAACCTTTGACCTGCATTTTCCGCATCTGCCTTTTATAGCGCCACCAGGAGGCCGACTTTTGTAAAACACATTTTTTGATATTACTCCTCCAGATTCTGTCCAAAAATCAAATCAAATCGTTACACAGTATCTCTATGGTCATGTGCTCAAGTCGGATCTGTCCGATATTTCATATTCCATCCTAATTGGCTATAATTGGCTTTCACAGTTTGCAAGATTGCCCAGTTTTCAACAAAAGCCTCAAATCATGAACGCAGCATGCAATTTACGTGAAATCTTTCACACATTTTCTTACTAGGCTGAGGAATATATCCCACCCTTTTCACATTGGCCTGTTATAGCGCCACCAACAGGTGGATTTTTGCAAAACACATTTTTGGAACAAAATGCCTCAAGTCATCCAATTGCCATCAAAGGCAAACATGTTTATATTACTCCTAAACATTTTGCCAAACATCTCACACAGTCCTATCCTCCTGGTGGAGACCTGTGCCCGGAAGGGCACTTTTTCTAGTTCCTAATGAAATAGCAGCCAGGAGAATGAGACTAGCAGGACACTGCCGAAGACACCAAGAGCTGCCAGCCAACAAAGTAGTGCTGTGGGAACCAACACATGGGCACCGGTCACGAGGACGTCCCACACTGACATACCGGTATGTGGATGTACTCAAGAACGACACAGGAGCGCAAAGTACCAACGAACTGGCCAGATGTATGGAGAACCGGGGTGACTGGAAGCGACGATGGAGGGCTCGTCTGAGGACGACCTAGAGAGAGAGAATGCCTCTCAGGTAGAGACAGGCAAGCCTCCACTTTCAACCGGTCCTATAGAGCGTCGCAGTCCCGCCCCCTTTCATGACGACGCCAGGCCCAGGAAATGAATCCCAATGCATTTTTCCCATAGACATTTAAAAACGTATTTATTTAAAGACCTTTTAAGCGTCGTACGAAGCCAACTCTTGTCGTGACAAATCATGACCACACACACAATATTTTGGACCAAACAAATAATTACAAAGAAGAAAAACAACTACTTTCTAATTCTTTGTTTGGCCCGAAAAATTGTGTTTGTTGTCATGATTTGTCACGACAAGAGTTGGCTTTGTCCGCGGCGTAAACGTCTTTAAATAAATACTTTCTGAAAAGTCTATGAGGAAAATGAACAGGGATTTATTTTCCGGGTCTCTTGAGGGGGCGGGACTGCGACGCTCTATCATGTCAGACGTGCTACAGTACCACCAACCTCTGGTGTTGACCGTCTTGGAGGCGAGTTCCAGCGTCTCGATGTCCTCGGTGCCGATGTTCTCCAGGGTGATGTGGAGCTCCTGGTTCTCTCCGTTGAACAGCTGGACGGACACACTGCTGGACAGCTCCTCTTTGGACATGGGCTGCAGCGTGTGGGCTGACCTGCGGCCACAGGACAGGAGCACACATACCGGTTAGTTAGCCACCCGCCATGAAGCCATGAGCAATGCACGACGAATTGCATGCTGCTTATATCGCTCTCCCTTAAACACATTGATTGCCAGGCATTAATTACCGTATTTTGTCGACCTACTGTATACGGGACCCACAATGTGTTATATTGAATATAAAATATTGAATTGAATAGTTTATTGAACATGAATGTAAAAACAGCAAGTCCACGATGTAAACAAAGGCTGTCTGGAGTAGCATCGTAATTTCTTTCACCCGGAAAATACATTTTGTAAACGTGATCAATAAAAATCAACGAGCTCCATCCCTAGAAAAGACGATAGGACGCAGTGTTGCGTGCTTGGCAGCGTTGGATTTGATGTGACGTTATATGACGTGCTTAGATACCACACACCGATTGATTTCCCCAGCTAGCAGAGACACTGAACTGCCAGCAAAAAACCCAAAAAACAGGTGGCTTCCGGGTAAAGTTCATGCCCACCAAATAGTGAGTTCAGGCTTGGCCGGGCATCAATACGAGCACAATTATCCGTGCTCATGGGAGGGAAGCCGGATGGACGGCCGGATGGACGGACGGACGGACGGGGGACAGTAATGTCGCTGCACCAGCTTCTCCTACAGCTTAGGCTGTCAGCAAGGACTTTATGTTGTGCGCGAGCTAACGCATGTGTACGTACATGCAAAAAAAAGAACCTAGTTTCGGGTGAAACTAGGTTGGTTTCGGGTGAAACTAGTTGGTTTCGGGTGAAACTAGGTTGGTTTCGGGTGAAACTAGTTGGTTTCGGGTGAAAATAGTTTGGTTTCGGGTGAAATAGTTTGGTTTCTGGTGAAAATAGGTTGTTTTTTTCAATTTACACATTTTGTCTGATTACTTTTATGATCAGTATTACAGTGACAGGCTACAAGAAAACTGTGAGGAGAGGTGCTATTTTTGCTTTGCTTCTTATAATAAACCATTTGAAAATGATCATTAGCAGAGAGAAATGTAGAACAGCCTACCGTACGTTCCATGACATCTACAAAATAAATGGTGTTGCCGTTCATTTTGCTCACATGTCGCAGTTCAGCGCACAGCTGCACAGCACTAATTCACCATGTGTCTGAAGCTACCATCCATGAATGATTATACGCACGCATCAACTGTAAAAAATTATTCCATGAAACGTTCAAGTTATTTTGAGATGCCGCTGCGTCGCCAGGCTATCTCTGCATAGCATCATGGGAGACGCACGAGTCCCTTAATTTGTCAAAACAGTGTGTGTGTGTGTGTGTGTGTGTGTGTGTGTGTGTGTGTGTGTGTGTGTGTGTGTGTGTGTGTGTGGACACATCTCCAGGAGGAAACGCAGCAGGGAGTCATCTACTCGTCAATACCGAGTTGAATTAACAGTTAGAAGTGTTCCATTGTCAAGCATGTTGGTGTGTAATAGTAAGACCACGGGAGGTCCAATCCGTGGGTGCACCCACGTTCAGCACCGTTCCCAAAATACATTTTGCGCTACGTTCTGCTGCTCTGATTGACTTGGAACTGCTTGCAGTTTGATCCCTCCTCCACTCCAAATGTTAAATGGTAAATGGTGCATTTATATAGCGCCTTTATCCAAGGCGCTTTACATAGATTGTGCATTACATTCACACACACATTCATACAATGATGGCGGCGGAAACCATGCAAGGCACCAACCAGCACATCGGGAGCAATTAGGGGTTCAGTGTCTTGCTCAAGGACACTTCGACACTAACTCTGGGGGAGCCCGGGTTCGAACTGGCGACCTTGCGGTTACCATCCGGCCACTCTACCCCTGAGCCACCGCAGTGTTGTTTGATGTCGTAATTCCTTCGCAACGGCAACTTGTTGTTGTGGAGATGTAGGCTTGCGACCGAACCGTTGAATGTTTGCTCACCGTTGAAATGCTCAGAGTAGAGTTGTAACTTGTCTCTGTATTTAGTGAGAATAGAGAGTTTTAAGTGGTTAACTGCATGCAGTCTATTGTACCGTTTGTGTTTACACAAGCTGGAGGACTGTTATGAGGCGGGTAAAGACAGCAGCAGCGCCCATGTGATCCAGCAAGGCAACTGCCGGCTGTCGTTACTGTATGCTCAACGCAACTAGCTCACCAGAAAGGAGAGAGCAGGCAGACTGTTGTTACTATGCTCAACGCAACTAGCTCACCAGAAAGGAGAGAGCAGGCAGACTGTTGTTACTATGCTCAACACAACTAGCTCACCAGAAAGGAGAGAGCAGACAGACTGTTGTTACTATGCTCAACACAACTAGCTCACCAGAGGAGAGAGCAGACAGACTGTTGTTACTATGCTCAACACAACTAGCTCACCAGAGGAGAGAGCAGACAGACTGTTGTTACTATGCTCAACACAACTAGCTCACCAGAAAGGAGGAGAGAGCAAGCAGACTGTTGTTACTATGCTCAACACAACTAGCTCACCAGAGGAGAGAGCAGACAGACTGTTGTTACTATGCTCAACACAAGTAGCTCACCAGAAAGGAGGAGAGAGCAGGCAGACTGTTGTTACTATGCTCAACACAACTAGCTCACCAGAAAGGAGAGACAGACTGTTGTTACTATGCTCAACACAACTAGCTCACCAGAGGAGAGAGCAGGCAGACTGTTGTTACTATGCTCAACACAACTAGCTCACCAGAAAGGAGAGACAGACTGTTGTTACTATGCTCAACACAACTAGCTCACCAGAAAGGAGAGACAGACTGTTGTTACTATGCTCAACACAACTAGCTCACCAGAGGAGAGAGCAGACAGACTGTTGTTACTTTGCTCAACGCAACTAGCTCACCAGAGGAGAGAGCAGACAGACTGTTGTTACTATGCTCAACACAACTAGCTCACCAGAGGAGAGACAGACTGTTGTTACTATGCTCAACACAACTAGCTCACCAGAGGAGAGAGCAGACAGACTGTTGTTACTATGCTCAACACAACTAGCTCACCAGAAAGGAGAGAGCAGACAGACTGTTGTTACTATGCTCAACACAACTAGCTCACCAGAAAGGAGAGAGCAGACAGACTGTTGTTACTATGCTCAACACAACTAGCTCACCAGAGGAGAGAGCAGACAGACTGTTGTTACTATGCTCAACGCAACTAGCTCACCAGAAAGGAGGGGTCAACCCTATGTTCCCCAGGTTCTATGTTCCCCAGGTTCTATTTCCCCCACTTACCTTAGGGTTTAGGGTTAGTGTTAGGTTTCTGGTTTAAGGACTTCAGTGTTTTGTACTATACAATTGTATATATAAGTACAGAACAAAGAATGTTTGTTTTTGCCATCTTTGTTGAAGAGTCTGAGCAATCATGTTTTCGTTTATTTTATGCCAGTGTTAATTTTTAGTTGGCTAAGACTAGATAGTTTAAGTAGCCTAGGCAGGCCTAAAGTGCAATGGATTGTTCAAAGACTGAGCTTAAATCAGAATTTGCTACTAAAAGTAACACTAAGACTAAGTTGCTCAAATACTTTGTCTTACTAGAATTACTAGGTGGTTTCTGGTTTAGGTTTATTTTAAGTGGGGAACAAAGAACCTTTTTTGCATGGTGGGGAACATAGAACCTGGGGAACATAGGTACGCTCCCAGAAAGGAGGAGAGAGCAGACAGACTGTTGTTACTATGCTCAACACAAGTAGCTCACCAGAGAGGAGAGAGCAGACAGACAGAGAGAGCACCGCCAAGCAGCGAGGGCAGGTTCAAAAGGGATACATAAATAAATGGTTGGATGTATTGGTTTTCCTCAGAATCATCTCACCGCACGGATCTGACCCGTCACCCGAACGGCCAGCGGGACGCCAGTTTGACACCCAGGGGTGTATAATAGGCTCCTCTGCTGAAGTGAATACAATACAAATGTAGTTTTAGTGGCGGTGATTGTATTGAGGAGTCTGTGGTGCCGAATCGGATACATAATAAAAGTATCCTTCTTCGATGAGAGATTATCTGCTACTTCAAAGCACAAAACCACTTGTGTTGAAGTGAGTGACAATGACACCACTGTGACAGATCTTACTGTAACAGCATGAACCCTAGCATTCCTATTCTGGGGGTGAACATTCTGGGAAAAGAAATAGCAGTTTCTACGAGCGCTGCAGCACTTTGTAGATCGGTATGTTCGGATAAGAGATTTGGTGTTGAAGGACGAACAATGCGTACGTACGTAGTGTTAAAATGCCCTGGGGTACTCCAGTCACCTACCTAGGGTCCTCCCTGATATCATATTTGTGTTCACATTAAAACACGCACGCACGCACGCACACACGCACGCGCACGCGCACACACAGCGGTGAGCTAGCGTTAGGGCTGCCCGTAGTTCTGAAGCTGCACGCACGCACCCACATGCACGACAATGCGCGTTGACGACGGCACGCTCAACACCTAAAACAAAGCAACCGGTGGCGCCGTCTACACCTGGCTGGCTCCTTTGTTATGCTTTGCATAACATTACCTGATGTTCTCACTTCTCACTTTAGTCACTTCACATGCTCTCAGTTTCGTTGTATAAACGGCCATGCAGATTAGCTTAGCCTACTATTATTCTGATGACCCACCGAAGAAGACATGCGTCCACACTTCAGAGGAAACGTTGTTTCGTGCCTAAACCTGCGCGCCTGTCGACTCCCAGCTGTTGGGAGTTATTTTTATCTTTCTGGAAACTGGAATTAGGCATATAATCCTTACAAATGATGAGTTCACGTGATCTACCAATAAATAGACCATAAATTATGAAAAAAAGGGATATATCAGCTCCTCGTGGCATTGCGCTAGTGTTGCGTTTTCTGTTATTATAGTGACTTAGACAACTTAAGTGAAAAAACAATAATAGTTTTTTCGATCAACAGAATTAATAAACATACTGTACATCCAAAATTATTTCTGGTTGATTGAAATGGCTTAGGCTGAAGCTCAAAGCGTTGATGCCTATCCTACATGTTGGTTTATTTACAAAAGTTTCTTTCCATTGAAATAAGAAGCTCAAAACCTGACACTCACATGGTTATCCCTGACCGTTGTTGGAACTTGTGATTGTTTTAAAACCACGGTTTTGAAAGCAAAATAATGTAAGGCAGGGTGAGTATACAATGCAAAGGGATTTTATATCAAACTAAAAAGGAAAAGAATGAATTGAAACAAAAATAGAAAACAACAAATGTACAATGGAACTAAATAATAAGAAATATAATTACATTAGAATAGCTGGTTTTCCATCATATAACTCGCACGAGCTGAGTGGCTATGTGCACATGCATGCGCGTGCATGTGACGTGCACGTGACGTCATTAAAATACAGTAACAGCCCTACTAGTTAGAAAATTCCACAGCGTGCACACACACACACACACACACACACACACACACACACACACACACACACACACACACACACACACACACACACACACACACACACACACACACACACACACACACACACAATGCTTTTCCATGAATAAATTTAGATGGCACAGCTGCTCCTTGCAAATGTTTGTTAACTTTTTTTAATAGCGACAACCGTGTTGAAGGAAGACTTCACCCCAAAATAACTTTTTCTATCAATTACTCACCCCGCAATGCCTTGAATTCATGGAGATTTTGTGGTGCTTTTCTCACATGTCTGCTACAGAGAACGAGGAATCCAGGAACAGGGAGAATACTTGATGAATTGCAGTAAATAGTGGGCCAAGTTTAACGACGTGCAATCCAAGTGTTATGTAACTATAGGCATTATGCTCAGCACTACACAAACATTTACACTCAGACTTGACAAAAATGCATGTGTTTTGGAAGTACTGTGCAAACGACACAAGGATACATTACACTCGGATACAGTTGGGTGCCACCGATATTGTCCCTTATCATTTGACCCATTTAGGCCTGACCTCAAAATTTTAAAAAATCCTTCTAAATCCTCCAGTTTTCTGAAATAAATATTTTCACGATTTTTCAAAAAAAGTAGACCTACAAGCTCGTAGCGCGCCACTCGGTGGCGCGCTATGAGCTTGTAGATCTGCTATTTTTCAATAGCTAAATTATAACATGTTTAAAACACCAAAAGGGGTTCCCGCCGAAAATGGGTTAACTGTCCTTTTGCGCAGATCACGCAAACCTCAGCAAAAAGAAAAGGACAATATCGATGGCCTCCAACTGTATACCCTAAGAGCTGTGTCAATTAGTATAGAGTTTTGCTGTTGTTGAAATTGGCCTCTTATTAACTGCAATTCATCAAGTACCGAATGTTCTCCATTTTTGGATTGTCCATGCACTGTGAATGACTGAGAAGAATAATACAATCTCCAGGAAATCCCATAAAAAAAGACGAAAAAAAACAAAACGTTAGGGAGCAGTGGCTCAGGAAGTACAAAGGTTCCTGGTTCGATCCCCGGCTCCTCCTGGCTGTGTCCTTGAGCAAGACACTGAACGCCTAACTGCTCCCTATGAGCAGGTTGGTGACACTGAACCCCTAACTGCTCCCTATGAGCAGGTTGGCGACACTGAACCCCTAACTGCTCCCTATGAGCAGGTTGGCGACACTGAACCCCTAACTGCTCCCTATGAGCAGGTTGGTGACACTGAACCCCTAACTGCTCCCTATGAGCAGGTTGGTGACACTGAACCCCTAACTGCTCCCTATGAGCAGGTTGGTGACACTGAACCCCTAACTGCTCCCTATGAGCAGGTTGGTGACACTGAACCCCTAACTGCTCCCTATGAGCAGGTTGGTGACACTGAACCCCTAACTGCTCCCTATGAGCAGGTTGGTGACACTGAACCCCTAACTGCTCCCTATGAGCAGGTTGGTGACACTGAACCCCTAACTGCTCCCTATGAGCAGGTTGGCGACACTGAACCCCTAACTGCTCCCTATGAGCAGGTTGGTGACACTGAACCCCTAACTGCTCCCTATGAGCAGGTTGGCGACACTGAACCCCTAACTGCTCCCTATGAGCAGGTCGGTGACACTGAACCCCTAACTGCTCCCTATGAGCAGGTTGGCGACACTGAACCCCTAACTGCTCCCTATGAGCAGGTTGGTGACACTGAACCCCTAACTGCTCCCTATGAGCAGGTCGGTGACACTGAACCCCTAACTGCTCCCTATGAGCAGGTTGGTGACACTGAACCCCTAACTGCTCCCTATGAGCAGGTTGGTGACACTGAACCCCTAACTGCTCCCTAGGAGCAGGTTGGTGACACTGAACCCCTAACTGCTCCCTATGAGCAGGTTGGTGACACTGAACCCCTAACTGCTCCCTATGAGCAGGTCGGTGACACTGAACCCCTAACTGCTCCCTATGAGCAGGTTGGTGACACTGAACCCCTAACTGCTCCCTATGAGCAGGTTGGTGACACTGAACCCCTAACTGCTCCCTATGAGCAGGTTGGCGACACTGAACCCCTAACTGCTCCCTATGAGCAGGTTGGCGACACTGAACCCCTAACTGCTCCCTATGAGCAGGTTGGTGACACTGAACCCCTAACTGCTCCCTATGAGCAGGTTGGCGACACTGAACCCCTAACTGCTCCCTATGAGCAGGTTGGTGACACTGAACCCCTAACTGCTCCCTATGAGCAGGTTGGCGACACTGAACCCCTAACTGCTCCCTATGAGCAGGTTGGTGACACTGAACCCCTAACTGCTCCCTATGAGCAGGTTGGTGACACTGAACCCCTAACTGCTCCCTATGAGCAGGTTGGTGCCTTGCCTTCCCCACTGTCAGTGTGTGGGACAAGTTAATGACAGGAACAGTAGCCTGGGATCAATACCATGTTCACGTTTCTGATCTGGTCGGAGCAGAAATAACTTTACGTCATCAGTTGAAATGCAATGCATTTCTTCTATGTAACTGTACTATGGTCCGAAAGTACATTATGATCAGGCCTGCACATAACTGGTACGCCAGTGCGCATGCGCCATGCGTCGTCAAAAAGTTATGTGCGCGACAGATCAAAAGGCATGCCAAGCACATTTGCATACCGACAGCTGATAGGCAGGAATGTAGAAATTCCTCCTCCTGACATGACATGTCAGGTGCCTAACGTCCTGTAAGCACTACTTAGAAATAAAACTAGTGTTGACTAATCATTACAAGTGGCTCTTATTTTGAAGAAGTCAGATAGACTTCCCAACCACTGGTACTGGTACCACTGTGGGCGGCTGTGGCTCAGGAGGTAGAGCAGGTCGTCCAATGATCCGTGGGTCGGCGGTTCGAATCCCGGCTCCTCCTGTCCACATGTCGAAGTGTCCTTGGGCAAGACACTGAACCCTACATTGCCTCCAATGAGTTGGTCGGTGTGAGCTCGCCACCATTGGTGTCTGAATGTGGGAAGTGAGGACGCTGGCGTCGACTGTTCGCTGCTTCACCTCCCAATGTATGAATGAATGGACCATTGTAAAGCGCTTTGAGCACTTGGAAAAGCGCTATAAAAATGCAATTCATTATTACTTGAGTCCCCTTCTGGTGGTACTCAGCCGTGCTGAAATGAGCATGACGGCACACCTAGCCGTTAATATAGAAGATTTGAGAACGGATCAGTCACATTAGAAATATCATCAGTTGTGCTGATTAGTGATTAGACAGAGTTTTGTCAGAGCAGCAGCATTATTGGCTTAGTTAGGAATGGAACAAAAAGGGCAGGTTATACGCTCCTGTATTTTAACATCAGTTAATTACTTGGAGAGTCAAATATTTTCTGAGGTGGTACTTCAGTATAAAAAGGTTGGGAACCAGATAGAGGAAGTCCGTTTAGATTGTAAACAAGCTATAGGTGCCATGAGAGTTTTTGAAAGTGAAAGTGAAAGTTTTGTTTTGATTCCGTTCAGTGC
>NC_136796.1:43003199-43263199 GCF_951216825.1 Electrona antarctica
AAAAAACACTGAAAACATGCAAAAACTACGTTCACTCCAATCCCCACATGAAAAACAACTACAAGATCAAAAAGAAACACAATCAAAAACACAGGCCAGAGCACAGAAGCAACAACATGTGCCAACAGTTGAGGAAGCTGGTGCTGAATTCTTAAAAAAGATTTCAGAAAGTGGACCCAATTATGTCTGCTATTCATGCGAACGCTTGCTTTACAGAGAGACAGTGGTGGAGTTAAAACTTGAAAGATACACTGCTACAATTGATACTGCAAATCTCCTTGGCAAAGAGCCAACTGTCACAAATCAAAACAAAACTTGGATCTGCCACACATGTCATCACTCCCTTAAAGTAGGTAAACTCCCCACACAAGCTTGGGCCAACAACTTATTACTGGATGACATTCCCCCAGAACTGCAGGATTTGCACCCTTTAGAAGAAAGGTTAATTAGTCAACGGATTGCCTTCATGAAACTTGTGGGCTTGCCAAGAGGCAGACAAAAGGCAATCCACGGTAATGCAGTCAATGTGCCATCTGACTTACACACCATTATCAAGTTACTGCCAAGACTTCCTGACACTGCTGAAGTTGTTCCCCTGAAACTTAAACGAAAACTTGCCTACACTGGACACTACATGCATGAGTATGTGCGTCCAAAGAAAGTCTTTGACGCCCTATCCTGGCTAAAGCAACACAATCCTCTATACCATGACATTGACATCTGCGATGATTGGGAGGACCGCTGGGTCCAAGACAATAATGAATTGTGGGAAGCCATGACAACACCACAACATCATTACCCAAACAACAATGCAACCACCTTTACAACTGCATCTACACCCAATTCAGAAGATTTGTACAAGAAATTAGCAGATTATGTTAAGTGCCATGACTTGACCATCTATGATGTGCCTGGAGATGGAAACTGTTTTTACCATGCTGTAGCAACCACCCTTGAGACCGCAGGTATACAAAGGATCACAGGTCCTGACATACGTACAAAATTGGTTACCTTTTTAGAAGACCCAGACGTCCAGCAACATTACATGCAATTCCTTGCATTGCCCAATCCTCAAGCACATCAAATTGATTCACCTGACTTTACAGTCCAACAGCAGCACGAAATGAACATTGTCATTGATAACATACGCAAAGGCGATTGGGCCGACAACCTTGCAGTAAATGCTGTGGCAAACATGTTGAATATCAACATACTCATCTACAACAGTGACACAGAACATGACTATACAGTTGAATTGACCCCACAACAAGGCCACAGTGCTAATACTGTAACAATTGGCCACATTGCACAAATCCATTATGTAGCACTGGAAAGAATTAACACAGATCACACACACCAATCAACTGCTGAAACTGTTCATGACAATGAAGATGAAGAAGACAGACAAGCATTTGAACAAACCAGTCAACTACGAGGACTCCCATATGACACTTTGCTTCAAGAAGAACATTTTTTAGATGCAGAGACTACATATTCAGTTGCCCCTGCAGAACACCAAAAACCACGCCCTTTCTACCAAGATGACAAGTTTGAAGAGTTGGCAAACCCATCAAAGTACCCTTATGGCCGTGGTGGCTTAGAAACAGAAAGACCAAAAAAAATCACCATCAGAAAATATTTTCAAAAACGCATTTTGGGTTGCGATGGCCGCTTTGCTAAAGATATAGACTATCTCCTGACAGCTCAGTACATAGTGGAAGCACAACAAGTCAAAGATCAACTTCAAATATTCCTACGACAAAGCCGTGGTCAAACATTCCAAAATCAAAGGGTTAATGCTGGCATACTGAAATTAAAACACAATGTACATGCCATGTTGCGCACAGACATGGCCTTCAAATTTCTGAAAAACACAAGAGGTTCACCAGCCTACTGGCAAAACGTGCTTTTGGAATTACTAGCTATAGTCAGACAATTAGGAATACCAACCTTCTTTTTAACAGTGAGTGCTGCAGACATGCAATGGCCAGAAGTAATTCAAAGTGTTGCGCGTCAGTATGGAACCATCCTAACAGCAGATGATGTCAAAAACATGGGCTATGAAGAGAAATGCAAATGGCTGCGCAACAACCCAGCAACAGCTGCACGCCAATTTGAATATCGCCTACGCACATATTTCAGAGACTACATTGGTAGCAAGTCCAATCCCCTTGATAAACTTGTAGATTTCTTCATACGCATCGAATTCCAGCAAAGGGGATCACCTCATGCACACACATTATTGTGGATAAAGGACGCTCCCAAAGTTGGAGTGAACACAGATGCTGAGGTTGCTGCCTTCATTGATAGACATCAAACATGTGCAATCCCAGAAGAAGATGGTGTACTCAAAACATTAGTGCTATCAGTACAAAAGCACAATCATTCTACTACATGCAAAAAAACAGGCTTCTGCAGATTCAACTTCCCACACCTTCCAAGTAGTGAAACCTTAATCGCAACAGAACCTGAAGAAGCAGACTCAGAAGCTACACAAAAACTCCTTGAAGCAAGCCGCACGTTACTAAACAAAGTAGCTACCTCCATGTTTAACAAGGACAATCCTGAGGATATCTCACTAGAAGACTTGCTACAACATGCGTGTGTGGATCAAGAAGCTTACCAATGGGCTCAATCAATAATGAAGTCTGGCAAAAAAATTGTGCTAAAACGGAAACCAGCAGAACGTTGGATCAATTACTACAATGCAAGAATCCTGGAAACATGGCAGGCCAACATGGACATTCAATTTGTATTGGATGCATACTCCTGTGTCATGTACATGACCAGCTACATGTTAAAATCTGAAAGGGCAATGAGTGAACTGCTGAAGAAGGTTGCCGATGACAACAGAGGAGAAGATGTAACCACGCAACTAAAGAAAGTTGGCTCTGCATTTCTCAACAACAGAGAAGTAAGTGCACAAGAAGCAGCCTACAGATTGCTATCCCTGCCCTTAAAAAGGGCCAGCAGAAAGGTGGTATTTGTCAACACAGCACCCAGACACAAAAGAGTTTCGCTACTTAAGCCACAGAGTATGTTACAAAACATGGCTGATGATGAAGAAAACATATTCTGCACCTCACTTCTCGACAGGTATGAAGCTCGCCCAAACTCCCTTGAAACGATGTGTCTGGCAGAGTTTTCTGCCACATATGTAACAAAATACAAAAAAACAACTTCTGATGCCATTGACCACATCGCAAACACTAGTGAGGATGATGGACTTCAAGACAGTGACAATGGAAACATAAATCCATCTCCCATCACCCTGCATAACGACCTTGGACAAATGACAGCCCGCAAGCGCCACTGTGTCATTCGCTTCCACAAGGAAAAATCGGAGGGAGAAGAAAAATACAGAATCCTTCTAATGTTGTACTTACCCTGGCGTCAAGAGGACAGAGACCTGCTTGCAAATTACCCCTCTTTCAAGGAGCACTATGATCATGTTCAGCAATTAATCCGCCACAATGAAAACAAGTTCAGTACAAACACAAATGAGCTTGACCAAGCAATACAAGACCTGGAAGAAATGGGACCACCACAGCATGCCTGGGATTTGATTGCAGCCAACATTGAACATGAAAGAGCCATACAACAAAACGAAGGCAATGTCATAGAGAGGGACGTCCAACAGGATGCAGACTTGTCAAATGTTGATCTCGATCCCAATCACCAACCTATCCAGTCAGAACTGCAAGCACGTTTCACTGCAGAGCACAACAAAACTATGATGACTCGTGAACAATACTTAAGCATGATGCGATCACTAACTCCAAAACAGATGGAAATGGTGACCTTTCATAGAAAATGGTGCAAAGACACAATTATTGCACTCAAAACTCATCAACCACATCCAACCTACCAAATCTTTCTAAGTGGGCCAGGAGGAGTTGGTAAAAGTCACATCATCAAACTGATCCACTATGAAACCATGCACCTACTTCACCCACTGTCTCGCCACTTTGAACCAAACGAGCTTGCTGTGCTGTTGACTGCATTCACCGGAATAGCAGCGTTTGCCATCGACGGCATAACAATTCATTCAGCCCTCAACTTCACACCTACAACAAAATCAAAAGGATACCAGCCTCCAAAACCGGACACATTAAACACATTACGCTCACGTCTGGGGAAGCTAAAGCTGCTGATTATTGACGAAGTTTCCATGGTCAGTGCAGATCTTCTATATCACATTCACAAACGACTTCAAGACATCACAGGCATAAACAACCCAGACTCTCGTTTTGGCAATGTCAGTATCCTTGCGGTTGGTGACCTGTACCAACTACCACCAGTCATGGCAAAACAGATATTTGTCACTCCCTCTGATGCCTATGCAAAACTACATGGATCATTGTGGCAAGAAAATTTCCAACTGTTTGAACTCACAGAAACAATGCGCCAAAAGGACGACCAACCCTATGCAGAGCTGCTTATGAGAGTTCGTACAAACACATGCACTGAAGAAGACATTGCACTGTTAAAAACCAGAATTGTTTACAAAACGGATCCCTCATACCCAAGTGAAGCACTGCATGTCTTCAGAACAAATGCTGCCACAGATTCACACAATGACGAAAAGATAAGAAACCTACCAACACAAATATTCAACATCAGGGCAATTGATTCACAAAAAGACTGTAAGACAGGACTGGTTAACGTTACAATATCAAGCAACCCATCGCAAACAGGAGGCTTACGAGAGATTGTGTCTGTAGCACTTGGGGCCAGAGTCATGTTGACAAGCAACATCAAGGTCTCTGATGGACTGTCCAACGGAGTATGCGGCACAATTGTTCACATCCAGCAAACAGACACAACAGTCCAAACCGTCTTGGTGAACTTTGACAGTGATCGAGTAGGACAAGCAGCCAAAGCAGCCAGTCAGTACAAAGAACACTTTCCTGAAGCAGTACCCATACAAAGGCACACTGTGCAATTCTACACTGGTACCAAAAACACTGTAGAAGCAATACGAGTACAATTCCCTCTTAATCTGGCATGGGCATGCACAATTCATAAAGTCCAAGGAAAAACATTGGACAACATCGTAGTCACCATAGAAGAAAAGGGCTTCTTCAACCCAGGCCAGGTCTATGTTGCACTCAGCAGAGTAACATCCCTACAAGGCCTGTACCTCCTCAGCTTTCATGCCAAACAAATCAAAACTCACCCTGAAGTACACAAAGAAATGATTCGACTACGCAACACACAGCTACAAATATCCCAACAGATCCCACATGCTGCAAAAGACTCCACCCTAACTATCGCCATGCTGAATATCCGATCATACTTGCCACATTTACCTGACCTAAAAAAAGATGCAACACTGGCAGAACTTGACGTACTATGTTTTGTGGAAACATTTCTGAAACCAAACCAAAACCTTGATCAAGATGCCCTCATCTTACCAAACTCCACCTGCTTCCGAACTGACAGACAAGCACAAAGGGGAGGCGGCATCATGACCATAGCATCAAATAACCTTTCTCCAAAACAACTGAACAAGTCACTTAACGACGTGGAGCACACAGCACTGGCAATATCCAAATGTGCAACTATAATCAACCTGATCACACTGTATAAACCACCAAAAATGAACTCCTCAAGCTTCACTGACAACCTTCGTGAATTCCTCCAATCACTCGAAAACAACACCTTGACAATCATTTTAGGTGACTTCAACTACAACCTCAGCACTGACCCACAACATCCAATTCTAAATATCATGCTACAGTATGGCTTCCATCAATTTGTTTCAACACCAACCACAGATGATGGCTCACTCCTAGACCATGTGTATGTCAACAGACCCGACAAAGTCTCCACACATGTTGTAGACACCTACTACTCAGACCATGATCTAATCCACATAACATTGGATTTACCTTAAATGCTGATGATGACCACACAGACGAAATTACAAGAAAAAACAGAAACACAACATTACATGGAACAGAAGACAAGGAGAAAAGATGAGAAAATGGAATAGGAGGTACAAGGACAAAATCCAGCCAATAAAGATACAAATACAGAAGACAACACAAGCAAGAAACAACAATGAACACAGTAAGCACAAAACTCAAACTACATAAACAAACAACACTAAATATAATCCTTTTCAAAACTGTCTTACAACTTCCTAAAAAAACACTAACAATTATTATTCTACAACATACTTACACAATTGCATTATTTTCTACATTCTACATTCTACATCCCACAAACTATGGTATATACCAAATTCATCCCCACCACCACATACCATTACCGTGTTTATGACTATAAGAATACGCTCTTACTATTATGTACAACTCCAGCATACATCTCATCCACATACAAGTCTCATTTCCTCATCTTACCAACATAACACCTTCATAGATATGTAATAACACAACTGTATTGAACATTTATGTCCCTTTTATAGCAAATCAAAATCCTGTGATACCATTACGAAATACAACGGCAAAGACGTTACATCAATATAATCAAACATCAACCTGTGAAATACTACGGTAAGATCATTATTCTCCATATCAAATATACACATGTGTAGCCAGTCAAAGTAGAGCCATCAGTATTGATTACTTAAATGCCCTGCATCTACCAAACGATAAGCTGCATTGACATTTCTAGCCATGGGTCTCACAACCTGCCACTCAAGCTTATGTTTGTAACTTGGGTTGATACTGAGGTGAACTCATGTAGCAAGAAAAAGTACAGTGTAAAACACACATTGATGATCTGGCTACTGCTGCTTAGTTCACATTGATTTCACTATTTGATTACTATTATATTTCAGCATTTTCTGATTCTGAATAAAACAATATTCTTCTTCTTCCCCCACACCCTGTGTGTACAGTTCACCCAAAATCTGAAGGAGCCAAGTGGTGCAGCCAACCAATGACAATGGGTTTCACTACGTCTCACGTTCTGCAGACCACAGCCCTAAAAGGTTTGTGTGACACACACGCACACACCGAACAAAAGCTGCCTATCCCACAAACATATGACATATGTACATACCAAATTCATTCCTACCACCAAACAATATTACCATGCTTATGGCTGAAGAATGCACTCTTCCTGTTGTATACAAGTCAAGTCTTCTCCACATACAACTCTCAATCTTTTGTACATTCAACACACATGCACATCCCACAAACTATGTAACATATTCACCAAATACATTCTCACCACCCACAAAACATTACTATGCTAATGACTATAAGCAATAAGCATACACTCTCACAATTATGTACAACTCCAGCATATGTCTGCTCTACATACAACTCTCACTTCCTCATCTTACCAACATCATAGTCCTTCACAAATATATGTAATAATAAAACTGTATAACACGTTTAACTCCCTTCTATAGGAAATCAGAAATCCTGTGCTACCATTCCAAAGTACAACATTGAAGATGTCACATCAATAAAACCAAGCAACAACCTGTGAAATACTACAGCAAGATCAATATCAAATATACACATGTGTAGCCAGTCAAAATAATCAAGTCAAAGTGTTGAATATTGAAATGACCTGCGATCTACCAAACGATAAGCTGATTGGTAATTGCTGCGTATGGCTTATTTTTATTCTGGTGCTTGAGGTTGCTTCTTGAAAAAGAATTATTTGTAACACAATTAAAGATCTTGCCTCTGCTCCTCTGTTTAAATACATTTTGGTGTTATATATTCCTTTTATATTTCAGCAATTACTTATTGTGTATTAATCAATATTTTATTTTCTTCCCCCACATATACCATACTGTACAGTTCACACAAAGTCTGAAGGAGCCTAATGGTGCAGTTTACCACACGTTTCAGTATCTGACAATCTGTAGTCCACAGCCCTAAAAGGTTTGTTTGGCTTAATCGTATGCAACCCTTTTCATAGTGGAAAGTAACTAAGTTTACTTTAAGTACTGTAGGCCTACTTAAGTACAATTTTGAGATATTTGTACTTTACTTAAGTATGACCTATAGTAAACAGTGTTCACAAATCAAGCATATCAGATCCAGGAACTATCTACTTTACAATATGGAAAAATATTGTGTTACAAGTCAAACCTTTCACTTCTTAACACAACAGTGATTATACTTATAATACAAATGCATCACTATACATCCGTGAATATGGTGTGGCTTGTTTTCTCTCTTCCAGACGTGTCCATGCAGAACCTTTGATGACAGTATCATCGCAAATATTTACTTCAATAAAATAATTGTATAAACTTTTCATTGACTTGTCGTTGCTTTTTGTAACTGTTGGGGGTTTCAAAGTTTATACTCTTATGTATATTGTGTTATTGACACAATAATAAGACAATGTTCCTATCCTAATATGAATGCCTTTATTATAAAACAGCAAACAGTTTATTTGTATCCGAAACTTTCATGGACTATGTGAATAGACTATGTGAATAGCAAGGTCACTGTTTTGCCATTACAATGACGTACCTTTGTCAATAACATGCCATTTGTATAATGCATGCCATCATGCCATTCATCTTTATAACATTACTAAGCATTATTAATATACTGTTACATGTTATATTAGTTACTTTTGTTGCCCTGTTATCCAACCACCAGATGAAGGCAAGCTGCAATGTCCTACATTCCTATCCTCCTGGTGGAGACCTGTGCCCAGAAGGGCACTTTTTCTAGTTAAGGTTATTTTCGCAGTCGGTTTGTATTGGTGGTGGGGAGGGGGGGGGGGGGTCGCGAGACATGGCCAAAGCATTTCCGGGGGTCCCCAGCCAAAAAAACGTTGGGAAGTTTGGGAACCCCTGACTTAAACGATGGACACACGTTGGGTTTGGAATTACTTAAACATAGAACAGCTCACAGCTGCAGCATTGCAGTAGGTGAGTAATTAATTGTATCTGTGTTGGACCGATACAGTGGGAGTAATGTGGCATACTGTGCACCCCTGATTATCATATGATTTTGGTATAATAATCGTTTGATATGTTCATCTCTAATTCTAACTCATGCGACTAGTGAGACTATAAACTAATTGATTCACATTGTGTGGGAAACAAAAACCATGCACCGCCAAACGGAACCAACCACTGGAACACAATCCTTTTTCGACTTTTTTTTCTAAACCGAGCTTTCCGGGGCTTTATAGAGGCTCAAGGGGGTTGTTATTCCTGTTTATTAACCCATTCAGGCCTGACGTCGAAATTTAAAAAAAAAATGTTTTCTAAATCATGACAATTTTCTGAAAGATTTGAGGCACATTTTAACGATTTTTCAAAAATAGCAGACCTACAAGTTCATAGCGCGCCACTCGGTGGCGCGCTATGAGCTTGTAGATCTGCTATTTTTCAATAGCTAAATTATAACATAATGTTTAAAACACCAAAAGGGGTTCCCGCCCAAAATGGGTTAACAGCAAATCCAAGATGGCAGACACACAACAAAGTTTAATCCATGAATTAATCACAGTTTAAAAGGTTTAATCACAGGTCAAAGGATTTAATCACAGGTTAAGGATTTAATCACTGGTTTGTTAAGCAATGCTTAAAATTAAGTGGTGCAACACAACTCGAATTAAAATAAATCCTTGATCAAATAAATCCTTGATGCGAACACTAAACTAAGCTTTATATTATTGAATCGTTCTTGGTGCAAACGGCCCCGACGCTAAAACATTTCAGACGACTAATGTGTGACTAAAACTAAATTCAATTGCATTCGAACGACCACGACTAAAAACGAAACCAAAATTTGCTGTCAAAATCAACACTGCATGAGGCCGAGGTGGGGTTGGCGAAAGGACCTTTCTGTGTGGAGTTTGCATGTTCTCCCCGTGTCCCCTAGGGTAGGTACCCACACAAAAACATGCAGTAATCCTGGTCTCTACAACTGCCTCCCCCTGGCCAGCCGGGGCGCCTGATGGAGGGGAAAGGAACTGGTTGGAATAACGTGTTCCTTCCAGGCGCTACGTCCAACCAGGGAAACTCCCCCCTGTCAGGTGTAAAGGAGCGACTTGGACACTTATGCATGAAGGAAGCACGAGTTCAAGTCCGTTGCTCTCCCCAGGTTGGCCCTCGGCCAACCTGGGGAGAGCAACGGACTTGAACTCGTGCTTCAGCCCAGGAATCACATTAGATAATTGACACAGGGGGGGGAAAAGGGTTACAAAATCGTGGGATAAAAATTATATAATAAAAAAAATAAAAAAAACACTACATGAGGCCTACCGTGGCAGGGAGGTGCTGAGCTGGAGCCGGGGCAGGGATGGGATGACCTCCACCAGACAGCCACTGGTCTTCACACTGGGCAGGCCCTCCAACAGACAGTCCACTGGTCACCCCAAACACCGACGTATGGTAACCTGCGGAGGACATTGTTGGAAGAGGTGAAAACGCCTGATTCGTTACGTTACTGAACCGGACTACACCGGCTTATACTCGGGAACAATGCGCAAGTCGGGACTCGGGAACCATGCAAATTGGGAATGTATGATCCAACTGGATATACCCATTAAGGACCTGAGACCAGATTCTACAAAAAAACGTATTAGTGGGGCTCAAACTTTTTCATGTCAAGGACCCCCAGAATTATCTCTATTTGGCCGCGTTCCCCCACCCAGAAGCAAATATTTGAGTTAAAAACGTTTGCTGTGAAAGAATATATTTAAAGATTTGGACACATTTTCAAGATTTTTCACTCACTATGAGCTTGTATATCTGCTATTTTTCAATAGCTAAAGTATAAAATAGTGGTTAATGTGGTTACGGGTAAACGCTACAGTGACCCAGATGCGTTCCAGGTCTTAATGGGTACCCCATTACCCCGTCAGAATACCCATTGTACCCGTCTGTCTACACACAGTATGTCCCCTTTGTGCCCATACTGTATATGGAGATCTCTGTATCTGTCCGTCAAAAGAATCAATGCGTTATACTGAAAAAACGTGAATGATTGTGGCAGGTTCAATCGTAGGACAGCCGACGGACAAAGGTTTTAGGTCCCAAAGTTATCTTTATTTCTGTGTGATCACACACTGCATATATGCCTTTGTTGTAACGATGCAGTTGAGTTCAATGTTTTTTAATGATTGCTGCCAGCTCACATTAAAACGGTATATCCACTCGTACAGTACCATGTTTTATATATTTATTTATTCATTTTTAATGTGTGTATTCATTGGTTATCAGTATGAACAGCACAGTGGAAAAGAAGAGTAACTGACTTGACTTTTTGGATACTGTAAAAAAAGAAAAAAGAAAAAAATAAGTTGTCTCTTGCGAGATGACTCGAGATGAAGGACTTATGCCGGGCACAAAGAAATCGATTAACTAAAGAGAAGTTCTTGAAGTGCTTTCGTGCACAGAGAAAGGTTACTCTACGAGGACTGTTTGTAGTGTTTCATCTAATTACCCAATGCTCTCTTAAGACAGCAGAACAAAGAGTGCTCATTTATCTGCCATGAATGGGGGGGGGGGGGGGGGGGGGGTACGGAGCAGTGGTCTGGACAGCTGCTTTGCGGGCTTCAAAAGGGAGATGAAGAGTATAGTCATCCCTGTTGGCCTCCGTCGACATTTTAACCTGGGGCAATGGCATCATAACAAAGATCAGTGAGTGATACATGCAGATTAGAGACGATTAAAATAAATGCAATTAAAACTCCATGCCCGACCGGCTTTCTAAAGTGGAAGTCAAGGCTGAGGACACGCTGTGTGTGTGTGTGTGTGTGTGTGTGTGTGTGTGTGTGTGTGTGTGTGTGTGTGTGTGTGCACCAGACCCCCGAGGAACAGAGATATTAGAGCTTCTTCTAGAATTAGGACCGAATGCCTGGACGCCGAGAAGCTTTAACGTTTGAAAAATTGAAAGGGGAAAATTGTAAATCTACAAGCTCACAACGTGTCGCAGACGTGACACGCTGTGAGCTTGTAGATCTGCCATCTGGAATCATCCGGTTGTACAGGTATAGGTAGCACACCTGAAGCATGGAGTTAAAAAGTAGATCAAAGCATACAGTACCATCGCCTAATCATTTTAACCCTGGCGTACCTATTCTGGACTAAATATGTGGTGAAAATAGCAGATATGCATGTTGGGATGTGCTTGTAGATGGTCTAAATCAGGGGGGGAAAAGAGAGGACCAAATATAGAGCCTTGTGGGACCCCCCCCGGCCAACGTTTATACGGTTTGAGTGGATCAGCTGGTCATGTTCATTGCATTTCTATGTTTGCACATGTTTTATTTGGTTGCTTGTTGTGACGTTTCCTATTTAACCCATTTTGCCCTGAGATCAGATTAAAAAAATGTCTTCTACATCCTGACAGTTTTCTGAAAAAGCTATGTTTCTATGTCAGTCGTTCTTCGATTTTTCAAAAATAGCAGACCTACAAGCTCATAGCGCGCCACTCGGTGGCGCGTTATGAGCTTGTAGATCTGCTATTTTTCAATAGCTAAAGCATAACATAATGCTAACACCAAAAGGGGTTCCCGCCCAAAATGGGTTAATGTTGATAGATAAAGTAAAGTCTTTGAATATGCATATTCATTTTAAAGGACTTACTTTGAGTTTTAAAGTCATTGATATAAATGTATATATTTTTGTAGGATCCTCTGCAGCCTAACATATGCTTTTCTATACATTTGTATTAGTTTTAATGATAATAAAACACCTGTGTGAACCGAGTGGCGTGCAACTATACATTTATTGTTATAGTTACTGTACTGAACTCTGCACTTTGATTTTTTTTGGGAGGGGGAAATCTCTCACACACACACACACACACACACACACACACACACACCACACACACACCACACACACACACACACACACACACACACACACACACACACACACACACACACACACACACACACACACACACACACACACACACACACACACACACACACACACACACACACACACACACACACACCTGTGTAATGGAGCAGAGACAGGCCCGCAGCTTATTTATTAGGTGTGACTGTGCTTTACTTTAGCACAACACGAACACGTATGTTATCAACAGATGTCACTGTCCGTGGTGCTGAAAGGGTGAAATCATGGCCTCCTCTCTCTCTCTCTCCCTCTCATTGTGCCTTTCTGTTTGTTTTTGGGTTCCCGATCAACCCATTCTGGACGGGAACCCCTTTTGGTGTTTTAACTAAGCATTATGTTATACTTTAGCTATTGAAAAATAGCAGATCTACAAGCTCATAGCGCGCCACCGAGTGGCGCGCTACGAGCTTGTAGGTCTGCTATTTTTGAAAAATCGTAAAAATGCGGCACAAATCTTTGAATATATATTCTTTCAGAGCGAATGTTTTTAACTCAAATATTTGCTTCTGAGGGGTTCCTGGAATAACACATTTTCAGATAGGGGGGGGTCGGCGGTCAATTACATATCATTTTTGGTGGTCCTTGACATGAAAAAGGTTGAGAACCACTGACATAGAAACATGGGTTTTTTCTGAAAACTGTCTGTGATTTAGAAGACGTCAGAAATTTCGACGTCAGGTCCAAAAGGGGATAGCAGACGTTCAAAAAACAAACTGCGGGCGGGCGGTGTTGGCCAGACATTCAGCAGGAGCCGAATAGCACAGCAAACAATTTACAGCATAAGAGTTAATAAAAACAAATGTGTTCAGTCAATTGCGGACGTCAAAACATTCAAGCAACGCAGCAGTGTCAGTGTTGGTCTCACCGTTGACAGTGATGTTGCCTGCGGTGCGTGGGACCCCCACCAAGGTGACGGGATACAGACCAGACTCTGCAGGCAGGGAAAGGGCAGCAGGTAGGGACTCAAACTCTACTCCGGAGGTCAACAAGCCCTGAAAAGGAGAAGGAGATTGGGTTACAAATCATTATTGCCAGATTACTCTTTTTTTTTTTTTTTTTTTTTTTTTTAAATTCAGCTATTAGTGTAGATTTTAGTCTTACACAAACATTAAATTCCCATCGACAATGAAAGGAGAATTCACGTCATATGTGGACGAGCAAATCGGCTACACTTACAGGATCTCTGTCGGATGTCTACAGGGCTTAAAGCCACAAAAAAAATCCCCAAGACTGAAAATGATTTTTTTTGCAAATCTGCACTGATCTCATTAAATGACCCCTATGAAATCCCCAGGACTGAGAATTTTAAGCCCCGTGTCTAATCACCTTTCACTCATTTTTTAGGTTAACAACATTTAGTATTTAGTATTATTATTTAGCTGAGAGCTACTTTTTAAAGGCTATCTGATGTTTACAGCAGTTTCGGGGGAGGGGTTCACAAGCTTGGTCTAGCTGTATATTTATTTCCCCCCCCCAGTAAACCTTCAGTGAAATATAAATATAAGTATGAATAGAAGAAATGAGAAGCGCATCTCACTGAAGAAAAAATGGACAATTGACAAAATGCCAGAGCAAAGTCAATCAATGGCGACTTTGCGTTTTAAGCAATTTTTTTTGCCACTGATTAATCAGAAATTTGCATTTTTAATTTGACACTTTTGGGGAGCCCATGCTGCCAAGTTGGATGGGGGCTGTTGTTTTTTTTCCCTCTTCCCTCTTGTACAAACACAGAGGTGTGCAGCTGTCTCCCGGTCCCCGGTAACAGTTGAGTGTGAAGCAGCCTCTCCAGCGTATAATCCATCATCCTAACCCATTTAGGCCTAGCCTCGGAAACCCAGACGTTTTTATTTCCAGGGAGGAAAAAAAAGTCTGGGTCCGAGTCCACTTCAATTCGGCATAGAGTAGCGCAAACATCTCTCACTCTCTGCTGATTTCTGATCGTCTGCACCTTTGTTAAATTGACACGCACACATGTACACACACACACACTCCTCTCTCTCTCTCTCTGTCACTCTAATTAATTAGTCTCATGTCTAGCAGCTGCGCATAGTTTCTGCCGGCGGATCCTGCCGGGAGCTGCCTATGCCATAAAAAGCATAGGTGAGTTCCAGGCTAATTTAGGCCTGACCTCGAAATTAAAAAAAAATCTTCTAAATCCTCCAGTTTTCTGAAATAAATATTTTCACGATTTTTCAAAAATAGCAGACAAACAAGCTCGTAGCGCGCCACCGAGTGGCGCGCTACGAGCTTGTATGTCTGCTATTTTTCAATAGCTAAATTACAACATAATGTTTAAAACACCAAAAGGGGTTCCCACCCAAAATGGGCTAATCCACCCTTGATGTCCTGCAGATAAAATCACTCTCAGCGTGTCACAGCCATTTCCCATGGAGAAAATTGCTCTTGTTCGCACTGTGAGCAGAAGAGGAAACAGTGTCACCGAGACCACGTTCGCCAGGAGAACAGATTGAAAAGGAATCCCATACCCACGCGGCGCAACAGGGGGGGGTACAGTACATGATCTGCAGCAGTAGGCCGTACACACAGACCGGGATGTACAGACTTATACTGTATGTGACAGCCTCTCGGGGGGATTATATTGATAGAATGTGCTGCAGGTAGAGCAAGGACATTTTCTGTTTTCTTTATCTCTCTCTCTCCCCTATTTAAACCATTCTGGGCGGGAACCCTTTTTGGTGTTAGCATTATGTTATGCTTTAGTAGTAGTAGTAGTAAGTAGCCTTGCCGAGCCATGAGGCCCATAGGGCAGGAGCCTATCTCCTGTTTCTGTAGCGTGAGGCAGCTTGATGTACAAGTACACCCCTGGACATGACGCTAGTATGTCGCAGGGACTTACCCCCAATCCAAAGCCTTGATGCTGAGTGTCAAGCAGGGAGGCACTGGTTTGGTATGACCCGGCCGGGGATTGAACCCCGACCTCCCAGTCTCAGGGCGGACACTCTAACCACAAGGCCACTGAGCATTATGTTATGCTTTAGCTATTGAAAAATAGCAGATCTACAAGCTCATAGCGCGCCACTCGAACTTGTAGGTCTGCAATTTTTGAAAAATCGAAAAAGAACGACTGACATAGAAACATAGCTTTTTCAGAAAACTGTCAGGATGTAAAGAAGACATTTTTAGAATCTGATCTCAGGTCAAAATGGGTTAAAGATAAAGTTAAAGTGCACATTGTAAGCTTTCAAATAATGTGTCATGCATTGAAATCCGGAAATAGTTGAAGAACATAATATCGCCCCTGTCATTTGTTCAAAACCTTTACCTTTCAGGAAGATGTGTTCCGATGGATCCAGTGTGGTCCATATTGGCTAGTGTGGCTAGCTAAGGGCCGCTTAATTTGGAAGTCAAACAAAGCCAATCAGAATTGAATATGAAAAGTCTGACTGATGCATCCTGACCATTGGCGAGCCAATGAATGAACCTTGTGTTTCGCTAAACCAATATGTCGCTCCGACTTCGGTGATGTCAGTGTTCTCCGCTGCGTTCTACTGCGGTAGGGGAGGAGCCTAGGTAGGAGGGAACGGGGCAGGGGAGGCGGGCTCATATGTCGGGGGAACCAATAGCAAGTCGGTGTCGGTTTACAGAGTGGAATAGTAAGAGAGTGGCGACACGCTTTGATCTCGCAGCAAAGCGGGTGCCTGGCTATGGGCTATAGTTCCAAACATTGGAACTATCCCATTGAGATAGAATCAGCACGTCCGCATTCCATTGTTACAATGGGAGTCAACGCTAGTGTCGCCACTCTCTTACTAGATTACTCTGGCATATATATATTATTTATTTTTTAAGAAAACCGATTGTATTTATAAGACACAGGTCTTAATGGGTTAATATCAATGTATTGCTATTGAGATCTAGAACATGTGGTTGAGCCAGAATGACTATTGACCGTGCCGATCGCCTAGGACCTCCCTGGAACCTCCTCGAGGACCCCCTGGGGGGGTCCCTAGACCCCACGTTGAGAACCAGTGATTTCAACAGCGTCAGCCGCCTTCGTCAGAGAGATCATGATTTATTGGATGGCTGAAATATCAATGTTAACCTATTGGAAACTATTCATTTGTGTCCAGCCTCCAAAAAGGTTAATTAGCCCATTTAGTTTACAATAATGATTAGCCCATTCACAAAGCAAGCTAATTATGTGTTGTCTGAGCTGGTATGCACTGACCTAATTATAAATCAAAAGGGGGGAGAGTGCATATTTAACCTCTTGCTTTGCTTGGGACAGCAACGATGCAGTTAATCCAATGAGACCTGGAACGCATCCATGTCACGTTAGCGTTTAACCACATTAACCATTAACCCATTTTGGGCGGGAACCCCTTTTGGTGTTTTAAACATTATGTTATAATTTAGCTATTGAAAAATAGCAGATCTACAAGTTCATAGCGCGCCACCGAGTGGCGCGCTATGAACTTGTAGGTCTGCTATTTTTGAAAAATCGTTAAAATGTGCCTCAAATCTTTCCGAAAATTGTCATTATTTAGAAAACATTTTTTTTTAAATTTCGACGTCAGGCCTGAATGGGTTAATATCCTAATTTAATAGCACAGATATAACGTGATGTGTTTGACATTATCACATACTGTATACTTTATATACCGGTCATACAGTATGCCAGTATGACCCTTTGCTATGCTATGTTCTCTTGTCCAATGTACTGTATGTACTTGTCTCCTTGCTGGCCTCTTTTTTAGCTTTCTAATACCTAACCACACACTCAGCGTATGAGTAGTACGGCCTGGGTGCGGCAAGTCGTGCGGGAAGTACTGGGAGCTGATGGTAGGTGTGGTGCTCCACCTCAGCAATCGATCTTCCAGGGGGTCTAGCGCATTGTAACGGGGACAGACTCCATCTCCCAGAGGTATATAGCGCATTGTAACGGGGACAGACTCCATCTCCCAGGGGTCTAGCACATTGTAACGGGGACAGACTCCACCTCCCAGAGGTCTATAGCGCATTGTAACAGGGACAGACTCCATCTCCCAGGGGTCTATAGCGCATTGTAACGGGGACAGACTCCATCTCCCAGGGGTCTAGCACATTGTAACGGGGACAGACTCCACCTCCCAGAGGTCTATAGCGCATTGTAACAGGGACAGACTCCATCTCCCAGAGGTCTATAGCGCATTGTAACGGGGATAGACTCCATCTCCCAGGGGTCTATAGCGCATTGTAACGGGGATAGACTCCATCTCCCAGGGGTCTATAGCGCATTGTAACGGGGACAGACTCCATCTCCCAGGGGTCTAGCGCATTGTAACGGGGATAGACTCCATCTCCCAGGGGTCTATAGCGCATTGTAACGGGGATAGACTCCATCTCCCAGGGGTCTATAGCGCATTGTAACGGGGATAGACTCCATCTCCCAGGGGTCTATAGCGCATTGTAACGGGGATAGACTCCATCTCCCAGGGGTCTAGCGCATTGTAACGGGGACAAACTCCATCTCCCAGGGGTCTAGCACGCATTGTAACGGGGATAGACTCCATCTCCCAGGGGTCTATAGTAGAGGGCAGCACGGGTCCATAAAATTGGACCCGGTCCGAAACGGACCCGGTGATATCAGAACAGAACCGATCCGGATCCGAAAACATTCTAATTGGCCGCACCCGGCCCGGACCCGGCCCCGAAAGTTTTGGATCCGGTCTGAAACGGACCCGTTAAAAACAGGATCCGATCCGAAATAAACCTACCCGTTCCGAAAGACCCGTTACACCCGTGGTGTGTCCAATCCTATATTATGCTTATTTTCGCCGTGACTGTGATTATGAGACTGAAGTGAACACTGTGACTGAACGTCAGCATCACCCCCGCCTCTACAAAGGAGCGCTGAAAATAGCCGATCTACAATAAGCTCGCAATGCGTCGCATGGTTAAGTACAGTTTGCACTGCAGTGCAAACTGTACTTAACCATCTTCTTGTAGATCGTCTATTTTCAGCGCTTGCAGTTGCACAGCACAATGCAGAGCAGATTCAGAACAGAACTACATTTCCACGGACTTTCGTCTTATTAGATGTCCCCGTCTTCTGCATGTCGTAGGTAAGCAGTGAGTCACACTTTGTGCATTTAGCAGCACCAACATTTTTACCGTCCGCGTCGACAATGATAACAAAACTGTCCCAGACATCCGACTTCCCTTTAGGAGATTGCGTGCTGTAATCGTTTGATTGTAGTTTGCGTTTCACCTCGCTCAAGAAGGGGGCCGCCATGGTGATGATAGCTACTGTTCGTGTTGTGTGTGACTGTGCGCGCGCTGCGCACACACTGTGACACACCCACCACCAGTGGATACGTTCCATTTCCAAATCCTCGAGGCGTGTATTTTAGAACATAATCATTACAACGCAGTTGAACGCACGCATACCATAATGTCTATTTTCAAAACCTATTTTTAAAGTTGAAAGGTTTAATATATAATAAAAATCGGGTCCTGCACGGGCATTTCGGGTATTCTGCATTGCAGATGCCCGAAACGAGGCCTGCAGCTTTGAAATGGAACCGACCCGTTCCCCGACGGCATGTCAATATTGTGCACCCGACCCGGCTCGGTTCTCGGTTCGGATCTCGGGTATTCGGGTCCGGGTGGACCCGTGCTGCCCTCTAGTCTATAGCGCATTGTAACGGGGACAGACTCCATCTCCCAGGGGGTCTAGCGCATTGTAACGGGGACAGACTCCATCTCCCAGGGGTCTAGCACATTGTAATGGGGACAGACTCCATCTCCCAGGGGTCTAGCACATTGTAACGGGGACAGACTCCACCTCCCAGAGGTCTATAGCGCATTGTAACAGGGACAGACTCCACCTCCCAGAGGTCTATAGCGCATTGTAACGGGGATAGACTCCATCTCCCAGGGGTCTAGCGCATTGTAACGGGGACAGACTCTATTTCCCAGGGGTCTAGCGCATTGTAACGGGGACAGACTCCATCTCCATCTCCCAGGGGTCTATAGCGCATTGTAACACGGAAAGACTTCATCTCCCAAGGGGCTATAGCGCATTGTAACGGGGACAGACTCCATCTCCATCTCCCAGGGGTCTATAGCACATTGTAACGGGGACAGACTCCATCTCCCAGGGGTCTATAGCGCATTGTAACGGGGACAGACTCCATCTCCCAGAGGTCTATAGCGCATTGTAACGGGGACAGACTCCATCTCCCAGAGGTCTATAGCGCATTGTAACGGGGACAGACTCCATCTCCCAGAGGTCTATAGCGCATTGTAACGGGGACAGACTCCATCTCCCAGCGGTCTAGCGCATTGTAACGGGGACAGACTCCATCTCCCAGCGGTCTAGCGCATTGTAACGGGGACAGACTCTATTTCCCAGGAGTCTAGCACATTGTCTACTCAAATCTACACGTACGCAACAGCTCTTACAATGTGAGATGTCTTTTTTTGTTGAATGAAAGGAAGGATGGATGGATGGATGAGGGCTTCAACTAACGGTTATTTCCTTAGCTATTATATTATTGAATATGTTTGATTTGAATCAATTTGTGTCATTAATAACCACTTTCCAAAAAATAAAAACATAAAAAAAATAATAACAATTGTTTTTTGTGTTCACGGCAGGCAGTTCCAATATAAATGACTATGGCCCGTGTGTGTACGACCACTAGTTTTACATGAACATTTCTAGCATTTCTATAGTACAGTCCAGCCTATTATATCCTAGTACAGCCATGGCTGGCAGACAGACTACTATAGTCCTGCCCAGTGGGAGTATAGACTATAGCCTACTATACTATAATGCAGACAGACAGACAGACAGACAGACAGACAGACAGACAGACAGACAGACAGACAGACAGACAGACAGACAGACAGACAGACAGACAGACAGACAGACAGACAGACAGACAGACGGACGTCAAAAGGAATGTGATTTCAGCCGGCTGTGAAAATAAAACATGGAAGCAAATGCAGCACTTTGAACAGAGAATCAATAAGACACAAAGCAGAGCTGTGTATTACAGCAGATGTCGTGTGGAGAGACTGAGAAGAAGTGTTTCTGTACTGCAGCAGGGTCACCTTGACCACACGGGGATGGGAAAGTGTTCTGTGTGTGTGTGTGTGTGTGTGTGTGTGTGTGTGTGTGTGCGCGCACGTGTGCGTGCGTGCGTTTCTTTGGCATGCGTGCGTGTGTGGGTCACTGTACGTGTGAGGACCAGATGTCCCCACGAGTACAGTAGAATTTGATAAAGGGACTTTGTGAGGGACAATCATTTATTCCTGGTCCTCACAAGAGAAACGGTTGTTTTATGGTTGAAAGAAATTATTAAGGGACCCTGAAAAACAAGTCTTCTGGTGGTCCCCGGAAAGAAAAACAATTTCAGATGGCGATCCATCATTTAGGAGGTGGAGCCTTCCGATTTAGAGGTTTAGGAATCGAGGTTGGAGTTATGCCTGGAGCCAGATCCACCACCGCTAAGTTCAAACTTAGCCTAGTTATAGCTTAAATGGATAATGGATTTAAGTAGGGATGTGCTGATGAGACGTTTTGGCCGATATCGATATCCGATATAATTAATTGCTGTTATGGCCGATAACTGATATTACCGATGTCGATATGATCTCATTCTGTATTGAAAAATACATGTACTGTAACAGCGTATCTGCACTGCAGGCTTAGACAAGTCAGATTTAACTTAAATACCTTTATATTTATATTGTGAGCTTGTAGATCTGTTCAAGTTTGTTTATCTGTAAAGACAGACCGATTAGTCGGACCGATCCGATGGATTAATCAAACCGATGCCGATTAATCTAAAAAACAACTAAAATCGGCCGATACCGACGTGTTTGCCGATTAATCTCCCGTCACTCATTTTAAGTCAACTGGCTACAGAAAAATTGCAATAATAAAATTGGCGGCCTGGGCCGTGGCTCAGCGGTCCAGGCACCTTGGCCGGTAGTCCAAGTCTGGCAGTGTGCCGCGGGTTCGACTCCCGATCCCGACGGCCTTTACTGCATGTCACTCCCCCACTCTCTCCCCCATTTCCTGTCAGCCTTCCAGTCTGTCCCTCTATAAAAATAAATAAAATGAAGGCAAAAGCCGCACAAAAAATAAAATAAAATAATAATAATAATACAATTGGCATCCTAAAATGTAGATGTCCTCAGACGTACAGTATGTATAAATATAAGTGCTGCATGCGTGCAGGAGGATGCAGCAGATGTGGCGGGTTACGTGCGGTGGATAGATGATGATATGATGATATCCCCGTCCCAACAACAGGCCCTCTGTGTGGGGCACAGATGAGCTCTTGGCAGCCTGTGCATTAACCCATTTTGACCTGGGAACGATTCTACAAATGTCTTCTAAACCATGACAGTTTTCTGAAAAACCCATGTTTCTATGTCAGTCGTTCTCAAACATTTTCATGTCAAGGACCCCCAAAAATATATCTATTTGGCCACCGACCCCCATCTGAAGATATGTAGTTCCAGGGAATCCTCCCAGAAGCAAAGATTTGAGTTAAAAATGTTCTCTCCGAAAGAATATATTCAAAGATTTGCGCCACATTTTCACGATTTTTCAAAAATAGCAGATCTACAAGCTCATAGCACTGCGCAAAAAGCTTGGAATACGGATGTGTATATTACAGGAAACTCCCGGTAAACTTTCCAACAAACTCCCGTAAACTCCCGAATTGTACCATCACACCCGTATATTACCGTATATTAACTGTATATGCTGCTAAACTTGAGGTTTACTGGCAAAATACCGGTCCCGTAATTACCCGTTAACTCCTCTTTTCACGCAGTGTAGCGCGGCACCGAGTGGCGTGCTATGAGCTTGTAGATCTGCCATTTGTCAATAGCTAAAGTATAACATAATGCTTAAAACACCAAAAGGGGGTTCCCACCCAAAATGGGTTAAGTGCGGCGGGGTGCGGGTCGCGGCTGAAGAGTCATCGGTGCCACTTCTCACGAGCAGCCCTCGCTACAAAACCACCTGAGGTTGACCAGCTGCCTGCCACAGAGTGACCTAGGGGGGGGGGGGGGGATCATAACCTCCATCTGTACCGTGATCAATCCAACCGCAGGTGGGGAAGGAGTTAACGACATGTCCCATCGAGTGTATATGTGCTGGATGTGTGCGTTTCATTGGCGTGCTGGGGGTATGTGTGTGTGTTTCAGCAAAGCAAATTATTTGCTTAAGGTGATTTTTACGGAGTAGTAGGGAAAGAAAGAAAGAAAGAAAGAAAGAAAGAAAGAAAGAAAGAAATGGAACATGCTCAAACCTTAGAGTATATATGAATAGAGACGGCACCCGGTGGAAACCCTGAGGCGCAATGGACATAGTGGCCGAATTTGGTATTGCAGTGTGGGCCAAACACATGAACGCGCTGGTCCGCTGACTATCATTGCGCACGTTCATGATGCAGGTTTCAGTGCAAGTTTCAGTGCAATGGCAGCGCGTTCATGTGTTTGGCCCAATCAATCCCAGAATGCACTCTGTTCCTACAAGGAAGGAGGAGTGAAATCGCCTCATGCGCTTTTGAGCAACTTAATGCAAGTGGATGGGAGGAGAACTCGGGTGACGTCTCTATTCATATATACTCTAAGGCTCAAACACACATTACAGCTGTCACTCGATCCTGTAGGTTTACACTCTATAACATACAGACAACAGTCTTGTCAAAACGTGACTGTTGCAAGTCCCTCCTTACTGGCCTACCGGCATGTGCACTTAAGCCTCTCCAACTGATCCAAACTGCCGCAGCTCCAAACCAGCCAAAATTCTCCCCCCTTCTCCGCTCCACCAAAGGTACATGGCTCCCCGATATCTTGCAAATCCGATCGAACCCTGCAAACCCTCCCGCGCACTCAGATCAGCCAACGCAGGGAATCTGGAAGTACCTTCACTAAAAACGCCGGGACAACGCTCCACACGTCCCACACGTCCAAAACTATATGGAATGCACTTCCCATTACAATCAGAACTGCAACCTCACTCCCAACCTTCCTAGCCTGGTATCCAGCCTGCTTCGCTACGTTCGGCGGATTTTTTTTTCTCTCTTCGCTTATCAGTCTGGAAAGCCTCCCATTGGGAGGTTTTGCAGAACTACACTAGAACTACATATGTTACGTAGTCAACGTCGTTGCTGATTGGATGTTGTTCCAACGAATGAGAGTAGCGTTAGGCAACCTACGTCATCAGCCAGCGCCACCCTCCATGCTTTTCTGTCTGCAGTAGCTGCGCTTTGCTATGACGTCTCACTGGTGCTTTGTCCCCCCCCGCACCACAGACCAATCAGAAGCCACGTTAGGTTTCGAAGCTTTTGGCATGTCCCGCCTCCCTTGGAGATAGGAGGCTTTCCAGACTGATAAGCGAAGAGAGAAAAAAAAATCCGCCGAACGTAGCGAAGCAGGCTGGATACCAGGCTACAACCTTCCGCCGTAGTCTGAAAACCCACCTCTTCAGACTACATCATGGCCCGTAGCACTTGCCCTAACCCCGACATGTTTATGTAGACTTAGATAGCATTTTATGTGGACTTAGATAGCATTTTATGTAGACTTATAGCATTTTATGTAGACTTATAGCATTTTATGTAGACTTATAGCATTTTTATGTAGACTTAGCACTATAAAGTATACATGCATAGTTCCATTATATAGATATTCCACTGTTACGATAGCTTACGTATTATTCATGATAACTACTTTTTGTGATGTGTTTTGTTCTTGCTTAATGTAGGTCGCTCTGGATTAAGAGTGTCTGCTAAATGCCTAAATTGTAAAGTGTACCGGGGCACCCCAATAGTACCATTATTTACCAAGAACACCCTACTCTTAAGTTCTCAAAGTTAAAAACCTGTCTGTTAATAACAGTCTTTTATTGAGTTTGTTTTTTTCTTTTTTCCACCGTCTATATCATTCTTTCCAGTGTAATTCTACTTACTTACATCATCGATGGGGAATCCAAGCTAATCAAAACTGCAAAAAAATCTAAATATATATATTTTTAAATCTTCCCATTTAGGCCTGAGGCCGAGTCTAGAAACGCCTCTAAATCCTGACCTAAGTTTTCTGAAAAACTGCATTTATATACTGTAGCAGCATCATTTTTATTTTACATTTTTGAATACTGTACATACTGTACAGAACCCCAAAATGGGTTCCCGGCCTAAGGGGGTAAAACACCAAAAGGGGTTCCGGCCCAGAATGGGTTAAAAAAATCTGCCCACAGCCCTCCTATGAGACACAGACAGAGTAGAAAGCAACGGTGGTATTTTATCATCAACATTAGTGAGGACCAATTATATGAAGATAGGTTGAAAAGTGGTGAAATGGTCCTTTAATTATCATGTTTGTTGTTTTAAAAAAAACTTTTATAATGTGTCTTAATGCTTAATGTTCTATATAAAAAGCACTTTAGTTTGAACTGCCTCGTTGCTGAAAACTCGACCTTGCTTTCGGTACCTCTCTTCTTTTATGCACAAATACAGAAACAAACGCACAGGCGCGCCGACCGTTTATGCAGATTATCGCTAGTTGGAACACGTTCAACATTTCAGGTCAGTTGCCACCAACAAACACCAGCGTGTGCAGTGAGAGCATAATAGTTATGGTACATTACACGGCACGCTCAGTTCTCACCACCGAATGGCAGCGTGTGCAGTGAGAGCATAATAAGTATGGTACACGGCACGCTCAGTTCTCACCACCGAATGGCAACGTGTGCAGTGAGAGCATAATAGTTATGGTACGGTACACGGCACGCTCAGTTCTCACCACCGAACGCCAGCGTGTGCAGAGAGCATAATAGTTATGATACATTACACGGCACGCTCAGTTCTCACCACCGAATGGCAACGTGTGCAGTGAGAGCATAATAGTTATGGTACGGTACACGGCACGCTCAGTTCTCACCACCGAATGGCAACGTGTGCAGTGAGAGCATAATAGTTATGGTACGGTACACGGCACGCTCAGTTCTCACCACCGAATGGCAACGTGTGCAGTGAGAGCATAATAGTTATGGTACATTACACGGCACGCTCAGTTCTCACCACCGAATGGCAACGTGTGCAGTGAGAGCATCATAGTTATGGTACATTACACGGCACGCTCAGTTCTCACCACCGAATGGCAACGTGTGCAGTGAAAGCATACATACTACTACCAACGTGCAGCTGAATCACACCGCCAGTCCCCCACACCTGTCATAGTACATTTTGGTCCCCACCCTTCTATTAAGCCATTCTGGGCGGGAACCACTTTTGGCGTTACGTTATGCTTTAGCTATTGAAAAATAGCAGACCTACAAGCTCATAGCGCGCCACCGAGTGGCGCGCTACGAGCTTGTAGGTCTGCTATTTTTGAAAAAAATCGAAGAACGACTGACATAGAAACATAGCTTTTTCAGAAAACTGTCAGGATGTAGAAGACATTTTTTTAGAATCTGATCTCAGGTCAAAATGGGTTAATATAATGGCCTGCACACAAAACCTGCACAGCCATGTGCTCTCAGGCTACCTAATAATTAAAAGGCGACATCAGCTGTTGGCAGGTGGTACATTTGTGCCTCTGGAATTACAGCACCTGATTTCTCCCCCTCCCTCTCGCTCAATCCCACTTATTTAGTCATATTTATTTGTGTCCATTTCGCTGCTGCCCCCCAAATCACTGCATTCATGATAAACAAACGCACAAGTCGGCACAAGGAAGCAATGCAGTTTCATTCATACACCGTTCACATTTGTGAACATGAAAGAGTGGTTGGTCTCGGGTTTTTTTGTTGCTGTGCGACGTGTGCGTGTGATTGGGTTTTTGTTTACTTGAGTGCTTGAGAGCCAGAGAGCGCGCGTGAGAGAGAGACAGCGTGTGTGCGTGCGTGCGTGCGCGGGCACACAGGCTCCCTGGACACCTGCATGTGCCTGCCTGCCTGCCTGCCTGCCTGCGCATGCGCGCGCGCATGAGTGCGTGCGCGCAGAGGAGGAGCGGGTTGTGATGTAACACAAGGACTGTCTAAAGAGGACGAGACGCGAAGACCGTACGGGCGACGCCATGTTGCTCCATGGTGCTCCATGGAAGGAAAGACACATGCGCAGTTGAGACCAAGGAAGCTGAACGCGGAAGTGTTGGCTGCATATAGCCCACTGCGCATGTTTCTTTCCTTCCATGGAGCACCATGGAGCGACATGGCGTCGCCCGTACGACGCCATGTTGTCTTCGCGTCTCGTCCTCTTTAGACAGTCCTTGATGTAACACAGGAAGGAAGAGGTGTAAAACAGAGGAACACCGGGTGGTTCTATACAGTAGTTGAAAGGTGTACTCGACTTGCCTTAACCCATTTAGACCTGGGAACGATTCTACGAATGTCTTCCAAATCCTGACAGTTTTCTGAAAAACCCCATGTTTCTATGTGTCAGTGCTGCTCTGCTCAAACATGTTCATGTCAAGGACCCCCCACGATTATATGTAATTGGCCGCGGACCCCCCATCTGAAAATGTGTTGTTCCAGGGACACCCCAGAAGCAAAGATTTGAGTTAATAGTAGGGGAGCCTATCAATCAAATTTTGATGCCCGTGATTTTGGAATGTTAATTTTTGGAGACAGGTATATCTTGATTCTTGGGGTTACCAGAATGCCAAAAAAACATGTCTCCAATTTTTTATGTCAGGTTTAGCATGTTTAATTAGCATAATTAGCTAATAAATTGTCAAAAACGGAAATGGCAATAACTTTGCTTCTAGGTAACTTATAAAGGTGATCTAAGAGTCTGAGTCCATGTTTGTGATGTCCAGATATTCATCTGTTACCATTGTGAAGTCATACAACCTTTCCTAATTAGCATAATTGCCATACATTATGCAAAAACGAGGTGAACATCAGAAAATTGCTGCATGTTTTACTTTTAGTCAACTTTGAAAGCTTCTCACAGACTTCAAGTGTATGTTTACAACTCCAGGAATAATTATCATCCTATGAATAAATCATGCAACCTTTTGTCTATGTAATAATTATGTAATAATCACACCAAAACCAGAAATAGCTGTATTTCTTTGCTTTAAGTTAATTAATACGCATGATCTTACAGACAGTGTAAGTCTGTTTGCATGTCTAGAAAATATTAGAAGCGACCTCGCACTAAAGGGCTGGGCGAGTGCTGGTGCTTTGGAATGGGGGGTCAGATCAACATATCTGCCTGGGTCATGACAGACTGCTGGGCGAGTGCTGGTGCTTTGGCATGGGGGGTCAGATCAACATATGGAATGTATTCTGAACTGGCCATATATGGAGCGTGTCTTAAGTGTACAGGGTTTGATGAGGTCAGATCAACATATGGAATGTCAGAACAGGTCAGCTCCATATAGAGATCTAATTTAATTTTCGGGCCTGTTGAGAACTAATAACTTTGGGGCAGGCCCGTCCATAATTTCCTAAAGGCGACCTGCAGTCGCAAGAAAGAACAATATGGGAAATGGTCACAGAATTATCAGATTGTTTATTCTAATATTTACAGAAAGTTTTGAAAATTGAAGGGTCTCCATCTTCGTCGTCATCGTCAATCCCCAACAGATGTGCCTTGCTTACCACACACCTCTAATCATCTGCCCCACACATGCACATCTCAGAGCAGTTCAAATTTTAGATCGACAAGAACAATGTGATATGCACTGTGATTTCTTGCAGACACATTTGATCAGTTGGGTAATGGTGGCTGGCCCGTGGGTATCCCGTGTTGTGACTGGCACCAGTTGAGCTCCCTCAGCCTCCCATCCATATTCAGTTGCTGGTGGCATCTGTGGGTTAGGTACGTGCTGCGTCAGAACTGAGCCTTTTTGTAGCTCATAGTATATACAGTAGCAACTGCAGATACCACCTCCACAGGACACCTGTTTAGACCTGGCCAACAGGTTAAATTCCCTGGAGCTGTCTGATCAGCTCCAGAGACGGCATGGAACCCTGGTAAGGCTGAAGTCCTCGTTTTACCCAGTGCCTGCACTACTGGCTCCAGCGATGATACGTTTTTTGTTCCCCACACCGGTGATGAAATAGATGTCCTTGCACAGCTGATGGTACCGTCGTATTGTAAGAACAAAGACATCAGTGTCAGGGGACTCAATGTAGAGCTGTGTTGCCCCTCTTCGGACAGCATCCAGGCTGTGCAGGATTATCCTTGTGTCAGCCTCTTCCTGTACGCTGTGGAGATGTTTTACATCGATAGAGTTTGAGTGGACAGCCTGCCTTGACGTGATTATAAAAACATTGGGTTTCACCTGGAAGTGTTGGAGGGCTTTCTTAGCAAGATAAGACAGTCAGCTCATCTTTGGTGCTGATACCTGACAAGAACTGTTTTTCTGACACTTCCCTATCGGTGTGTTGTCTTCCACATGATAAGTGGTAGGGGCCAGGGGCTTTCCACCCTGGCGTCGGTCAAATACTATATGGATCTCACTATGTTCTTTGGTCTTCCTGTCCAGTGTGGCTATGGAGTGGTCAGCTTACTGGGAACATGTCTTGATCCATGGTGGCTTTCCCATTGCCTGTACCAATGCCATTCCATCTATGACAGTTACACTCTTAGCTGGAAGGGTACAACTGTCAAAAAAGATTGAAGCATTTGTTTGCCAGCTGTACGAGCCCGGTACAAATCCTGTGGATGTTGATGAGCTCAGGTGGAGGTTATTCACAAAGAAACAATTAGAAGCCGAGAAGCTGCCACCTACACAAGCAGCATTAAATCAAGCCATTACCCATGCATATTATCAGGCAATGGTATGGGATCAGGACCACGTACCTAACCCACAGATGCCACCAGAAACTAAAAATGGATGGGAGGCTGAGGGAGATCAACTTGTGCCAGTCACAACACGGGATACCCACGGCCCAGCCACCATTACCCAACTGATAAAATGTGTCTGCAAGAAATCACAGTGCATATCACATTGTTCTTGTCGATCTCAAAATTTGAACTGCTCTGAGATGTGCATGTGTAGGGCCGATGATTAGAGGTGTGTGGTAATGTAAACAAGGCACATCTGTTGGGGATTGACGATGACGAAGACCCTTCAATTAAATGTGTTTTCAAAACTTTCTGTTAATATTAGAATAAAAATCATGTGATAATTCTGTGACCATTTCTCATATTGTTCTTTATTTTATGAGGGATATATATATATATATATATATATATATATATATATATATATATATATATATATATAAAGCTAATAATGGAAAGGTTGCATATCCTAGTTATGGAAAGAGAATATTTTCTAGACATGCAAACAGACTTACTGTCTGTAAGATCACATTTATTAATTAACTTAAAGCAACGAAATATAGCTATTTCTGGTTTTGGTGTGATTATTACATAATTATTACATAGACAAAAGGTTGCATGATTTATTCATAGGATGATAATTATTCCTGGAGTTGTAAACATACACATGGAGTCTGTGAGAAGCTTTCAAAGTTGACTAAAAGTAAAACATGCAGCAATTTGCTGATGTTCACCTCGTTTTTGCATAATTTATGGGAATTATGCTAATTAGGAAAGCTTGTATGACTTCACAATGGTAACAGATGCATTTCTGGACATCACAAACATGGACTCAGACTCTTAGATCACCTTTATAAGTTACCTAGAAGCAAAGTTATTGCCATTTCCGTTTTTGACAATTTATTAGCTAATTATGCTAATTAAACATGCTAAACCTGACATAACAAATTGGAGACATGTTTTTTTGGCATTCTGGTAACCCCAAGAATCAAGATATACCTGTCTCCAAAAATTAACATTCCAAAATCACGGAAAGTGATAGGCTCCCCTACTATAAAAAACGAATATATATTCGCACTACATTTGCACTACATTTTCACGATTTTTCAAAAATAGCAGACCTACAAGTTAATAGCGTGGCACTCGGTGCCGCGCTATGAGCTTGTAGATCTGCTATTTTTCAACAGCTAAAGCATACAAGTAAGACGCGTAAACGCGGGAAGCGAACGAAGCTGTTGTGGCAGTCTGACACACACACACACACACACAGAGACCTCTGTATCTTCCAATTGCAGTTGCCCTCTGGTGGCGGGCGGGTGGTGTTACAGCGTGACACACAGACAGACTGACACACAGACAGACTGACACACAGACAGACAGACAGACATGTTTGGCCAGCTTCTATAGTTAGTGCTCACTTCGTTCGCAAACATAATGCTTAAAACACCAAAAGGGGTTCCCTTCCCGCTCCCAAAACGGGTTAAAAGGTTGTCGTCACTAAGCAGCTATTAAACAATCTAGTTATATTGGTCTCCCTGGTGTCTAATGGATTCTTTTGCGACTTGCTTTTTTTTTTACACCGAGACAGAGAGAAACGTGAATGGGCTCTCACCTTAATAAAGGAGCTATCTGGGTCTGGGGCAAAGTGGCGTGTGGAACAATAAAATGTAATGGTACCACAGGGGGTTTGCTACACAAGTGTGGTTGTGTTTTTTAAAGTCCGTAGTAAAAGGACAGCAGCTTGTTTTCCCCAGCATGTCCTCGACCTATACGATCATTACTGTATTATAAGTGTCCGAAGAAAAGCTTTTAGGGAGCGTAATTGGGTAATCAAGGATAACGGCCAAAGCATTATCACTTGGTCTGTTTCGATTCTGGTGCTGCTGACGGAAGGTTGATGTTCTGGAGGTCGACGGTGTCTTCTAATGGTTAATGTATCCTTTGCTGCACAGCCAGTGTCGCTCATCTAAAATAGCACAATCTACTGTAACTCAGTGTTGTTTTTGGCAGCAAATTTTTGTTTTAGTCATAGTCTCTTGAATAGTTTATTTAGTTTTAGTCACATTTTAGTCACCTGGAATGTTTTAGTGTTAAGTCTAGTTTTAGTCGACCAAATACCATGAGATTTTAGTCCACTAAATCTACAGTTGATTTAGTCGAACAAAATGTATTTTGGCGGGCCTTGATGCCGTCGTAATGACTGTTTTTACACTTTTTTTCCACATTTTCAGCATGCAACTAATTGTAAATTGACTTCTACTGGATCTCTTGTCCACTAGTCCCTTCCTAACATTTTAGTCTAGTTTTTATTTGTTGACGAAATTGTCGATATATTTAGTCTTATAGTTTTAGTCGTCATAGCTTAGTTTTTATTTAGTTTCCATTTAGTTTTTGTCAGTGGAAAAAGGTAGTCGACGAGCATTTTTCGTCTTAGTTTTAGTCGACGAAAACAACACTGCTCAGTGGACTATACTGTAGCAGTTTGGCTATTCTCCGGCAGGCAATAAGCCTATCTCACAGAATTTCCCCGCCCCCCTTAATACGCCCCCTTTCGGGGTTAGTGGTGATAGCGTGACGTCACTCCATAGACGCTACCATGTTAACAGAGGTAATTTAAGAAGTCTACAACTTTTGTTTTCTCAAGGTAAGGTTTGTTCTATCTGTTCGAGCTGATTTACCATCTTGTTTGCTTCATAATAATATTGGTCTGTCACATTTTTACATTAGAAAATGTACTTAGATTCTCCAGAGAAAAAAACGTGTAAATGCTAATGTTAAAGACACCACTATTTACCGGAAGTGGGTGTGGAAAGCGGGCTGTGAGATAGGCCTATGAGATATAAATAAGGCTCTGATAAGGTTTTATAAAGAAAAGATGTACCGCACAGCCCAAATTCCACGGGATAAACGCTGGATATTCGGGTGTTAGGATGATTTCAGAACATAACACTGACCATGTTCTCCACGCGTAGCTCAAAGGGCATGGGGTTGTAGACCATCAGCTGGACCTCACAGACGTCTCCCTGAACCCACTGGAACTCTGGGGGAAAAAAGGGAAGGGAGTGATATCATCAGGGCATTAGAAGAAAACGTTACAGTCATTACCACCAGTTTGAACTTAATGAGCTTAGGGGAGTAAAGCATGACATTAGACTTTGCTGCAGTAATTCATAAATGGATACATTTAACCCATTTAGGCCTGACGTCGAAATTTAAAAAAAAATCTTCTAAATCCTCCAGTTTTCTGAAATAAATATTTTCACGATTTTTCAAAAATGGCAGACCTACAAGCTCGTAGCGCGCCACTCGGTGGCGCGCTATGAGCTTGTAGATCTGCTATTTTTCAATAGCTAAATTACAACATAATGTTTAAAACACCAAAAGGGGTTCCCGCCCCAAAATGGGTTAACAGTGGTGTGTGCTTGGGGCTATGTAACTTCAAAGAGACAAAAAAATATATATATATAAAATAATGTAGATTTTAGCACATTAAGTGGGTGAATCATTTAGAACCAAACCGTTTGTGTTTAGTCAAATGGTGAATTAATTAGCGTATGCCTTAAGCCCGACCACTTCATGTGCCGACTTTGCTAATAAAGCATCAGACGTTAAATTGTGTGCAAATCCCCATTAAGCATTTCCTGTATTTTAACCAGTTCCATTAACCCCTTTTGACCCGAGGACAATTCTACAAATGTCTTCTAAATCAGACAGTTTTCTGAAAAACCCATGTTTCTATGTCGGTGATTGTCAAACTATTTCATGTCAAGGACCCCCAAAAATTATCTGTATTTGGCTGCCGACCCCCCATCTGAAACTATGTTGTTCCAGGGAACCCCCATGAAGCAAATATTTGAGTTAAAAATTTTCTGAAAGAATATATATTCCAAATATGCGCCACATTTTCACGATTTTTCAAAAATAGCAGACCTACAAGATCGTGTAGAGCTTGTAGATCTGCTATTTTTCAATAGCTAAAGTATAACATAATGCTTAAAACACCAAAAGAGGTTCCCGCCCAGAATGGGTTAAACTAAAGACAACACGATTTGATACAGGCAAGTAAAAAGAAAAAAAGCTACTGTCAGGATCCATCTCACAAGATTACCATTCAGAGTCAACTCATGCGGGGTTGATGTGATGAGCAGTACATATAGCTGAGGTTTTGGAGAGTCTTACTGTGTGATCTCAGGCTCCAAGTCGAGGGTCTACAGTATGGATATAGCGTCTAAGCCACACATATTTCATGTTTCTCTTATACTAGAACATGGGATATTCGCAGGAAAGCCCTCGAGCTTTGGTTTTGGTCTACTGTAAATTAAACTGGGGCCCTAAAGGCAGCAGCAGCCTAAGCCTACTTGGGTCTTTATATGAAGCACTACTTTTCCATGGAAAATCCCGCAGGGCCTGCGTGGGGTAATTTGCACAGCCCTGTTTCCATGTCAGGTTCTATGAATCATGGGAATGGTATATTGAAAAGATTTAAGTAGCGAGAATCCATTTGGGTCCTACTCTATCTCTTTGAAACGTAACGTTCACCTCCACACGGTCCATTTGGAGAGTATATTGCCAGAAATGGATATTTTTTTTACAGAGAAGCGCTTGAAAATATGCACGTTGGCCAAAGAGATTTACGAAGAGCGAACTGTGCGACCGGGGTACCGTGGGAAATTAAAAGACAGTTCTAATGAAAGGTAATAACGTCAATGTCTGCAAAAGCGCCACTCACGCCCTCATCAGGTCTGCCTCAGAGGTGTGCTCTCATAGCATTGGGCCAATTAAAATGTGAAATGTGTCACGGAAATGATACGACGAAATGAAATGAAATGAAAAAGGTGAAGTGTTGCGAATCGTGTTTCCGTGACCCTCTCCCTCAGTCCAAACTCCTCAGGTGGCCCCACGGTGGCCCCATCAGCCTCCGTCACATTGAAGCCTCCACATTAAAAACGCCATCTGGAGATGCTTCGAGTCAAAGTGTCAGCTGCGTGGGGAGCTCAGCGCCGCGCCGAGTCCAGCGTTCAGATAACTAAAAGGCTGTGTCATTTCGTAGAACGTCTCACGATGCTCGACGCGCGGGGTCATCTCTCTGGAAGCAGAGAAAGAACTGCTGCTGCGGTGGGCCGTCTTAGACGGCCCACCGCGGTCCCGTCGCTAGTCGCGGTAGATTTAATCATCCCTCCCGTTGTTGTCGAACGGCTCTATTGTGTTTTGGCTACATTTAGCTGCTACAGCCACATCCGGGATAACATCCGGTCCGTCGGTAAAAGTGCTCCGCTGCTATAAATCGCCGGGCGCTCTGATTAACCCCCGGGAAATCGGAGTGTTAACTCACTGGTTTCAGTTTAACTCAGAAGAAGTACAGCACAAAGGGAACCAAATGGACCCATAAGGGTCCATTTGGTTCTATTTGCCGCTGCCAAAGGTTCTGAAGGAAGATGCTGTAGAACTCTGGGCAACGGTAATCTTGTATAGTGAATAATGCATGCTCGCTGTGCCGTGGCTCGGGGCGATGACGCATAAAACATGCATGTGAAACAGAGCGACCCCAGAGCCGTAATGAAGGCAGTCAAACACGACCAAAGCCCCCTGCTTTTCAACTCATTCAGCATTAAGCCATTTTGGGCGGGAACCCCTTTTGGTGTTAGCATTATGCTGTTAGCATTATGTTATGCTATGTAGACAGCACAATAATTGCATTGTATGTAGTCATAGCACTTCATAGTATATATGTACAGCATAGTATAGCATATATGTATAGTTTATATGTATAGTGTCATTATATAGATATGTTATAGTTACGTTCTTAGCTTACGCATGTTTCTTGATAAATGCATTTTACATGTGTGATGTATTCCCATGTTTTTGTTCTTGCTTAATGTAAGTCGCTCTGGATTAAGAGCATCTGCTAAATGCCTAAATTGTAAATTGTAAATTGTATGCTTTAGCTATTGAAAAATAGCAGATCTACATGCTCATAGCGCGAGCTTGTAGATCTGCTATTTTTGAAAAATCGAAGAACGGCTGACGTAGAAACATAGCTTTTTCAGAAAACTGTCAGGATGTAGAAGACATTTTTTATTATCTGATCTCAGGTCAGAATGGGTTAAGCCGAAGCTTCCAAATTCCTCTCTCAACTTTCATTTATTCATTGGTTCATTCACGGGAACTGAGGAATGAGAAAACAGTGAGCTAAGACTCGAGGCGTGAATGAAAATAAGACGGGGGTGTAATAACAGCGTGGCTTCCGTGTGGATTCCTGACTCCATGTGGCCACTATAGTCTGTTAGGCGACTCATCTATGACGTATCTGTGACATAATTCATTCAGAATAATAACTCCCTGTGGGCAGATTTCACTTTTGTTTTCCTCCCTTCCTGATCCGACCATAATATTGTCTTTCAGGCCTGGGCCATGGCTCAGTGGTCCAGGCACCTTGGCTGGTAATCCAGTCTGGCAGTCAGTGTGCCGCGGGTTCGACTCCCGATCCCGACGGCCTTTACTGCATGTCTTCCCCCCATCTCTCTAACCATTTCCTGTCAACCTACTGTCTGTCCCTCCATAAAAAATATAAAATAAAGGCGAAAACCACAAAAAAATTAAACGTAAGAAAATATATATATATTGACTTTCAAATTAAAGTGAAATATTTCCAATTAGCCCCGGACTATAACACACTCTCACAGGCCCATTTATGGATACTGTAGCTCGCCCGCTACAGAGTAGCGCACGCTGCAACAATGTATCGTACTTAGCCATTTGCCTCACGTTATATATGTGACAAACAACCACGGATGTGAGCGACACGTCAAGTCTCAGACAGCGATGCATTATTGTCTCCACCAGGCCGAAGGCATGGGGAGAGAGTATGTTTTGCACTCCGTCCGTCCGTCCGTCCGTCCGTCCGTGTGTGTGTCCGTCCTTCCGTCTGTGAACAGCTAAACTCTGGCACTGTTAACCCGGTCGATGCCAAATTTTGCACACACACTCCCTGGATGCCAACGATGAACCTCTGCCCCCAAATTTCCAGAACGGCCTGTTATAGCGCCACCAGGAGGCCGCTTTGTGCAAAACAAGTTTTTGGACAGTACACCTACAGATTTTGTCCAAACATCACGCAAATTGGTACACAGTCTCTCTAGAGCCATTCAACTAAACGGGTCTTTCAGATTTCTCAGACTCCATCCTGATTGGCTAAGATTGGCTTCCAAAGTTCGCAGGAGTGCTCAGTTTCAAACAAAATGCTGCAAATCATGAACACATCGTGTGATTTCCGTGAAATTGTGCACGCACATTCCCACTAGGCCGAGGAATAAATGCCACATGAACATTTTCAACTCAGCCTCATGGTGGCGCTATAACTGGCCGAAAAGTGTTTTTACCTCTAATTGCACGGATCTGTGGATAACTTTGTATGCCAACTCCCTAGAGGCCAAGGAAAAACCTTTGCCTGGAATTTTTCACATCTGCTCTTTATAGCGCCGCCAGGAGGCCGACATATGTAAAACACATTTTCTAATATTACTCCTTCAGATTTTATCCAAATTTCACGCAAATCGGTACACATGCTCTTCATAGTCATGTGATCAAGACGGTTTTGTTTGATTTCTCATAATCCACCCTCATTGGCTACGATTGGCTTCTAAACTTTTCAGGAGTAGCCCGCTTTGTACAAATCGCCACAACTACTCAACGCAGCGTCCGATTGTGGTGAAACTGTACGTTGCATATTCCCACTAGGCTTTGGAAGAAATGCCACTTGACAGTTTTCAAATCAGCCTCATGGTGGCGCTACAACAGGCCAAGCCGCGTCACACACACACACACACACACACACACACACACACACACACACACACACACACACACACACACACACACACACACACACACACACACACACACACACACACACACACACACACACACACACACACACACACACACACACACACACACACTAAACATTTTGCCAAACATCACACACACACACTCCTATCTTCCTGGTGGAGACCTGTGCCCAGAAGGGCACTTTTTCTAGTTAAACAATGAGCTTCAATTGACGTAGAGCTCGGCCAATGGCGGTATAAGTGTTAACAGAGACACCGGTAAGCATGCTTAAAAACCCATAAGATACTGTAGCTTGAATGAATTTAAACATTCATGTACACAGTCATTTCACTGTTACCATTAGCATACTGTAGCACACCATTACTCGACTGATAAACTAGCCATAATAGCCTAGCCTGGTTAACCCATTTTGGGCGGGAAGCCCTTTTGGTGTTAGCATTATGTTATACTTTAGCTATTGAAAAATAGCAGATCTACAAGCTCACAGCGCGCCACCGAGTGGCGCGCTACGAGCTTGTAGGTCTGCCATTTTTGAAAAATCGAAGAACGACTGACATAGAAACATAGCTTTTTCAGAAAACTGTCAGGATGTAGAAGACATTTTTAGAATCTGATCTCAGGTCAAAATGGGTTAAACCCTCCCGGTCGCGTGAATGCACATTTATCGCATGTCTTCTGCAGACCGGGTCTGGCGCCAAGCGCTGTGTGTAGGGCGTTTTGCAGAAAAACCACAAGGTGGAAGGAGCATATCAGCAGTCTGTACTCAGGGGCCCTGTGATTGACAGAAGATGATTGGCTCTTCACTTTTTCGGTTCCTGCAAAACGCCCATCTCACAGCAGCGCTCGGGGGCCCGGACAGAGTCTGCAGAAGGCACACGATAAAAGTGTGTTCTCGCGACCGGGGGATGGTTTTGCCAGGCTATAACAATAGCCAGGGTACATCGATAACAATTACACACATTCAGAAGATTCATAAACGAGCCGTTTTAGATTGCACACAAAAAAAGCGGAGGAATTATCATCATATCCCTCCGACGCGAAGGCTCCTGGTAGACTGATAGTTGGAGGCGATATTATAGGAAATGGAAATAAAATGGTAATGTTTCAGCCCCATTAACCCATTTAGACCTGACGTCGAAAATAAAATAAAAAAACGTTCGCCCTGAAAGAATATATATTCAAAGATTTGAATTTGAATTTTTAGGATTTTTCAAAAAATAGCAGACCTACAAGCTCATAGCGCGCCACCGAGTGGCGCGCTATGAGCTTGTAGATCTGCTATTTTTCAATAGCTAAAGTATAACATAATGCTTAGTTCAGAATGGGTTAACCCATTTAGACCTGAGAAGTGATTATACAAATGCCTTCTAAATCATGACAGTTTTCAGAAAAATGTTTCTATGTCAGTGGTGCACACCCTTTTTCATGTCAATGAACCCCAAGCATTATCTGTATTTGGCCGCCGACCCCCATCTGAAAATATGTTGACCCCCCCCCCCCCCCCAGAAGCAAAGATTTCAGTTAAAAACGTTCGCTCTGAAAGAAGAATATATTCAAAGTTTTGCGGCACATTTTCACGATTTTTTTTCAAAAATAGCTAAAGTATAACACAATGCTTAAAAAACCACCAAAAGGGGTTCCCGTCCAGAATGGGTTAACCACGTAATCAAAAAGGTAGCATACTTTAAATTGGCCAATTAGTTTGCTTTCCTCTCTCGGCAACTGCTTTCAAATGCTCGTGCGATCCCCACGCTCACCGCTGTGCAGAGTTACAGTTCATGGCACTTAGAGAAGATTGAAAACACAGCTGATGCCAACCACACCACACCACAACAGTCTTGCAACTGTAAAGGCCTATTCATAGTCTGGATTTTCGGTGGTGAGGTGACCACCGCTCCGGTGGTGAGCTGACCACCCGAGCTGAAATAACGTTGAGCGGTGGTGAGTAAAAACAGAGAGAAGGGCTGGAGCGGTGGCGGTGGTTTGCTCTTCACCGCGGCTCGCAACGTCATGTTGTAGTTCGGTGGTCACCTCACCACCGAAAATCCAGACTATGTATGAGCCTTAATAGAGCCCGACCGATGCCAGATTTATGGGTGCGACGATGCCAATGTGATTTTGGAGATCTGCGATTTTCTCTACTATATTTGTTCCCTCTAATTAAAGGAACATTTCACAAGCTGGAAGAAACTGCAGGCGCTCAATGTTAATAGTATTTGTGGTAGATAACGGTAGGACAATTTGCACCCTTTATGGCCAGAACAATTATGTAGTCTGTGTGTTTGACTATAGGGTTTGACTTGATTGCTGAACAATGACCATAATGCGTTGGTGCACTGCTCCTCCTTGTGGAGAGGGGGGGGGGGGGGGGGCTGTCTTACTGACACAACATGTAGTCCAAGAAGGAAGTGAGACCAAAATACTAAAATATTTAAAAACACATTACACACATAAAAACCCCAGGTTGGGGGTTATTGAAAAAATAAAAAATAAAAATGTAGGAAACAAAAAAAATAAAAGGGCATTTGTCGCGACCCATAAACACTGGGGTCCCGGCCCACTGTGTCCTAAAGAGACCACTGATTCCTGATGTTTTGACCATTATTTTTGTAAAGAAGTGCACAATCTTAAAAATCTATTTGAAAAACACTTAACTCATAGGCAAAACAGAATAAAAATAAATAAACAGAAATAGCCTTTTGATGGATACGAAATGCAATAAACTGTTTTTATTTTATGATCGGCCGTTGCCGGTATAGGACACCCTCCTTTGAGTCTCCGATTGGAAACACAGCTGGCCGTCAAATCACTGATTCAGCAATGCGTCAAAAACAAAACATCTCCATAGATTCAAGGCTTCGTGGGGTGTGTTAATTGATAGAAAAACTGCACACACAAGCTGCGTGCACCCTTGTTGTCCAGAAAACAACAACTAACGGCCAATCAACCTGAAACGCAACATAACATTTCGCAATGACTGACAAAATCTGCTCCATTTCCACTCTTTGCATCGTAACGCTGTGACATCTTATAGCCCAGGACGGACATTAATTATCTCCTCACTCCATATTATTATTAGACCTTAACCCATTCAGGCCTGACCTCGACATTTTAAAAAAAATCTTCTAAATCTTCCAGTTTTCTGAAATAAATATTTTCACGATTTTTCAAAAATAGCAGACCTACAAGCTCGTAGCGCGCCACTCGGTGGCGCGCTATGAGCTTGTAGATCTGCTATTTTTCAATAGCTAAATTATAACATAATGTTTAAAACACCAAAAGAGGTTCCCGCCCAAAATGGGTTAAACTGGTTGTATATCCCCGACTTGAGTTTGTCTGGAACACACTTGGAAGTTAATCTGTCGCTTAACAGAAGTTGTAACACGTGTGACAGTCGAGCGTTATTAAAAATGACTAGCAGTGTACAAAGGAACTGTCGGGTGTAGTGTGTCAGAGGAGTGGCGTTTGACAGTTACAGTAATTTCACTTGTCTAGGAGCAAGACGTAAGTTATTTGAACACCACCATCATCGTTGCTCTCCCCTCGCTTTGAAATACTAACATAATGCGCTATAAATTATGTAGAGTCTGACCCGCCAGGGCTGAAACACGTTATTCTCTAGGCCATTTTTTTTTATCCTTTATATTTAGGCCTGACGTCGAAATACAAAAAAACGTTCGCTCTGAAAGAATATATATTCAAAGATTTGTGCCGCATTTTCACGATTTTTCAAAAATAGCAGACCTACAAGCTCGTAGCGCGCCACTCGGTGGCGCGCTATGAGCTTGTAGATCTGCTATTTTTCAATAGCTAAAGCATAACATAATGCTTAGTTAAAACACCAAAAGGGGGTTCCCGCCCAGAATGGGTTATTTACACAGGGTAGTAGCTGAGCACAAGTGCTCATTTTCAGCAATGCCCTGCACATAGAAACACACAGACACACACATTAAAACCTGGGAGCTGACCAGTACAACCACAAGTCTGATACTGTTGGCCACTAAGCAGCTCCAGGGGGAGCAGTTGGGGGTTCAGTGCCTTGCTCGAGGGCACTTCAGCGGTGTTGTGTGAGTGATGACAATCACTTCCCCCACCCAGATTTGCCCAAGGGAGACTTGGAAATCAGTGGTGGAAAGTAACTAAGTACATCTACTTCATTATTATTTATGCCAGCTACATATACAGTATATTCGTACCCCCCCCCCCCCCGCTATGGAATGTTATCTGCCAGCTATATGTATATATTCGTACCTATATATTTTTACACCATATGAAGCGGTTTAGCTGAAAATCAGGTTTTAACATTGTTCCGGTTGCTAGGCAACGCCTCGGTCATCCCCAGGACCAGGATCTTTGCACACGGCCCCCATTTACCTCCAGTCAACGACCAAGGCTTGCACAGCTGCTTGTTTGTGTACATGCGCAAATAGCCGATCCACAAGCTCACAACAGCTTGTGAGTTTGTACATGGGGTCCAGGGCCAAATAAATATGAATTTGACCATTGACCAGAAAATGCTTTAAGAAAATGCTTTTAAGAACCACTGTTAATGGAAAAACCAATAGACATGTATGAGGCTTGACGTAAAAGGAGGTCGCCCAACACTCGCCCATCACCACAGGTTCGATTCCCGGCTGCAGTGCCTCCATTCTGGCCGGGTGCCTGCGCTACTTATTCCCTATAGTGGTTGTTCAGTGGCATCTGTTCACAAAAAGTGTCGAAATGGCGAGATGCGCGAAACTACAGTCACTACACACTGTCAGCGATTCGTGGACAGTACTATGAACACTCTGAACTCACATTTTGCTCAAAGCATAAGAATTGACCTTTAGTTTTCGCAAAATATGGATGCAGGGGTTTAAGTAGCTATATGCTCATTCAAAACATTCGTGAATCCAGCGGACTGAACTCAAGCAGGGAACAACGGCTATTACTGTGCAGCACAATGGAACTATAGTTAACCCCTTTTGGTGTTATGCTTTAGCTATTGAAAAATAGCAGATCTACAAGCTCATAGCGCGCCACCGAGTGGCGCGCTACGAGCTTGTAGGTCTGCTAATTTCGAAGAACCACTGACATACTAGCCTGGAACTCACCTATGCTTTTTATGGCATAGGCAGCTCCCGGCAGGATCCGCCGGCAGAAACTATGCGCAGCTGCTAGAAATGAGACTAATTAATTAGAGCGACAGAGAGAGAGAGGAGTGTGTGTGCAGTGTGTGTATATGTGTGCGTGTGTGTGTCAATTAAACAAAGGTGCAGACGATCAGAAATCAGCAGAGAGTGAGTGATGTTTGCGCTACTCTATGCCGAATTGAAGTGGACTCGGACCCAGACTTTTTTTTCCCTCCCTGGAAATAAAAACGTCTGGGTTTCCGAGGCTACTGACATACTGTAGAAACATAGCTTTTTCAGAAAACTGTCAGGATGTAGAAGACATTTTTAGAATCTGATCTCAGGTCAAAATGGGTTAAGAGTCAGACACTTTCCCATGTTTCCCTGTATATCTATATGCCATAAATGTAGCACTGTAACAGAGAAGCCATTAAACCATATCAAAAGGAATGGATAGTGGCAGACTTGGCGTATCTAAAAAAAACAGAGTCTCATAGCAATTATAGGGAAAACAATCTCCCATTACAGAGAATATTACCCTTTTTACATCTCCACGTCAATCTGATTTATAGCATGTCTCGAAGAGGAGCAAAACACACTCGTATATTCCGTCTGTCTGGATCGCTACCACAGAATACAAATCCCTTTGATTTCCCAGTCACCAAAACACGTTGGAAAGGGAGAGAGACGGGGCTTTGTTTTTTTTTTTGTTTTTTTTTACGGGTCTGCAGTTCAGTTGTGGTAATTGCAAATTGTCTATGAGGGCCAATTTCAGCCCTTCAAAAGTCTATTATCTTCCATCTATACATTCAAGGGAATGCATAATGTATGCATGCATGGATGCATGCATCCGCGCGTGTCCTTCGCATATCTCGAGAACCATTCATCCCGTCGGCTTGACGCTTGGCAGGCGTCGGCATTGCTGAAGACGCAAGGGAGAGCGGTGTGTAGTTCGTCAACGAGGGGCTCCGTTTCCAAATACATTAAAGCGTGAACTCGGAAGCATCGTTCCGGTACTCCAGGCAAGAGGCGCAGCAGACCGAATACAGCCCTGATGCCCCTAACCCATTTTGACCTGAGATCAGATTCTAAAAATGTCTTCTACATCCTGACAGTTTTCTGAAAAAGCTATGTTTCTGTCGGTCATTCTTTGATTTTTCAAAAATAGCAGACCTACAAGCTCGTAGCGCGCCACTCGGTGGCGCGCTATGAGCTTGTAGATCTGCTATTTTTCAATAGCTAAAGCATAACATAATGCTAACACCAAAAGGGGTTCCCGCCCAAAATGCGCTAATGGGCACTGCACTTAGCAGAGATTCTGGAATATGGGGAAATCGACATCAAATATGCATATATATATAAATACATACTGTAAGTACACCACAGACACACACGCGATGGATTACTGCTCCCGTTTTGGTGTAGTGTCTGTGATAATTTTAAATGTCAAAACCCCTTTTGGTGCTTTAAGCATTATGTTATGCTTTAGCTATTGAAAAATAGCAGATCTACAAGATCATAGCGCGGCACCGAGTGCCGCCCTTCAGATGGGGGTCGGCGGCCAGTTAAATATATCTTTGGGGGTTCTTGACCATGAAATATTGAGCACCACTGATACAGAAACATGAGGTTTTTCAGAAAACTAATTTCGACGTCGGGCCTAAATGGCTTAACTGTCACATATTATGAACATCCTACACATACATATAGGCTGTGTTCTTTGGCTTGTTTTCATTGAGCTACAGTACACACACACCGGTACATAAAAGTGCAGCATGATGCATCAGAAATGAAAACATGACAAAGACTCCGAGAAGCCAGATCTATCACAGGAGTCATACACCTAACACCTGTAGTGTTTCAAACGGACTACAGATGAGGACGGTGCTGACGCATCATCGGCAACAAGTCTCTGTTGGTGCCAAGAACTAGTTTCTGGAGGAGCAAAGATGAGCAGACAACTCCCAACACCCACTCACCGATATGGCTGCAGCCTGGCTGCACCACACGGCCAGACCCCCATATATCAGGCTGGGCAAGATATGTCAGCCAATATTCGACTTTGGGCAAAAACATCATTGTCGGCAATTAAACAGCCGATGTGTCTCGATTTTGAATCACTTATCTTTCAACCTTCGGTCACCTATTTTAGGCATGTCATACTGCGGGTGAAAAGTGTTATCTTTTTTTTATTTTTTATTAAAAGCTTGTATATCAGCTATTGTTGTTGGTTTATTTCTGATACATCAAACATTTGTTGTTGATTTGCGTTTATATGTCTTATGCTTTATATTTTGACGTGAGAAAAGAGGCCGCACAGCTGGTAGTCACGATGCTAGAAACTTTTTTAATAAACCAACGTTTCGGCAAGCAGGTTGCCTTCTTCAGGGTATGAAGAACCCTGAAGAAGGCAACTTGCTTGCCGAAACGTTGGCTTATTATAAAGTTTCTAGCATCGTGACTACCAGCTGTGCGGCCTCTTTTCTTATGTCAAAGTTTAATCTCCTGTGGTCAGAACCTCGCCACTACTGGTGTGCGCTCCTTTCCGTTGGTTCCATTATAAGTAAGTAGCCTTGCCGAGCCATGAGGCCCATAGGGCAGGAGCCTATCTCCTGTTTCTGTAGCGTGAGGCAGCTTGATGTACAAGTACACCCCCTGGACATGACGCTAGTATGTCGCAGGGACTTACCCCCAATCCAACCCTTGATGCTGAGTGTCAAGCAGGGAGGCACTGGGTCCCATTTTTAGAGTCTTTGGTATGACCCGGCCGGGGATTGAACCCCGACCTCCCAGTCTCAGGGCGGACACTCTAACCACAAGGCCACTGAGCTGGTTCCATTATGCTTTATATTAAAATTGGCTGACATCACTATGACTCGTGCATAACCATAAACAAACCCATATATATTTGCATACAGTATATTGGCAAGAGCATGTCACTATGACTCAGACATAACCATAACCTGATAACACCCAAATATATACGCATTTAATGTATGGCGATCCAGTTGTCCAGAGCCACAGGTCCGACCCGCTATGCCCATATATGCTCATGTGCAAATATGGGATCGACCAACCTTCAAAAAACCTGCGCACGGATCGGCAAGGACTCGAGGGAGTGTGGTTCATGCCGTCGAGTGGTTCGGTTAATTAAGCGGTTGTCCAGGACTGTCGATCCGACTCAATGTCCATACAAACATGGGCATGCCTATGTGACGGCCCCCGCTGTGCATTTAAGGAATGTATGCTGTTCTGTGTCAGGCCTGCTTAAAGTTAACACAACCTGCTTTGCAGTGCTGGATTGGGAGGGCGGAGCTGGCAATCTGCACAAGGGGAGACACCTGGCCAGTGTCCGCCCCAAACATTATAAAAAGACCTGCTGTGCTAATGTTCTGGTCTCTCCATTCATCCTCAGGCAGGCTGCATGAGCAGCCACACTAGAGCATCCTTGTTTTTGATTCTCTTGCGTTAGTTTGGCATGTCGTTCATTGCCCAGCCTTAGTTGGAACACACAAATGATTTGCTCATATTTTTCATGAATTGTTAAATAAACTACTTTTTTCCGTCTGGTCTCCCCTCTTTGCTATGGCTCCTGAGCCAGCCACAACACCTATAATATACATAGGTATAAGCCCACGTATTATGTGGCCATATACTGATGTGATGACATATATGGGCGGCTGTGGCTCAGGAGGTAGAGCAGGTCGTCCAATGATCCCTGGGTCGGCGGTTCGAATCCCGGCTCCTCCTGTCCACATGTCGAAGTGTCCTTGGGCAAGACACTGAACCCTACATTGCCTCCAATGAGTTGGTCGGTGTGGGCTCGCCACCATTGGTGTCTGAATGTGGGAAGTGAGGACGCTGGCGTCGACTGTTCGCCGCTTCACCTCCCAATGTATGAATGAATGAACCATTGTAAAGCGCTTTGAGCACTTGGAAAAGCGCTATAAAAATGCAATTCATTATATATGGGCACGAAGGGGGCATGAACTGACAGATACAGAGATCTGCATGTATTCTGGGCAAAAAGATAAGGACACAGACAGACAACGGGTACTCTGACAAAGCCCCTGATGCATTGGTTGGATCGGCAGTGCGCCATACAGTAGGTGTGAGGGTCACATATCCGGACCCGGAGTCTAGATGATCTAAGGGCCTGAACCTCGAGTATGTCATTATGTTCTTAACCCATTCTGGGTCGGGAACCCCTTTTGGTGTTTTAAGCGTTACGTTAAACTTTAGCTATTGAAAAATAGCAGATCTACAAGCTCATAGCGCGCCACCGAGTGGCGCGCTATGAACTTGTAGGTCTGCTATTTTTGAAAAATCGTTAAAATGTGCCTAAATCTTTCAGAAACTTTTTTTAAATTTCGACGTCAGGCCTGAATGGGTTAAATCAAAAAAACATTTGGATGAAATATCAGTCAAAACATCCGTAATCGGTGGTCTAGGTCTAGGACCATCTAAAAATCAGGATCGGCATCGATCAGATAAACCTGTGTTTGTTTGATGATTCTAAGGGCAGTATTATGCGTGTCTTAAGTACCAGGTCTTATTACTTAACTTAAGACCTGGAGGCGTGGTCAATGCCGTTTGGCTACTCTGAGTGGCCAAACAGCATTGACCACGTCTCCATGTCTTAAAGGGACACTTCACCTACATGTTGTCTCAGTAAGACAGCCATCCCCCTATCCACAAGGAGGAGCAGTGCACCAAAGTATTATGGGAATTGTAGTCCAGGAAGTAAGTGAGCCCAGTGTCCATGACATCAGAGACACTGGGCTCACTGCTACAATCTAAAATATCTAAAACCACATATTACACACATAAAGACCCCCAGGAAAGTGTTCTAAAGCTCCTAAACGTCATTTAACATGTATTTTTTAGCAAAAAGGGTGAAGTGTCCCTTTAAGTTAAGTAATAAGACCTGGTACTTAACCCATTGAGACCTGGAACGCATCCATGTCACGTTAGCGTTTAACCACATTAACCATTAACCCATTTTGGGCGGGAACCCCTTTTGGTGTTTCAAACATTGTTATAATTTAGCTATTGAAAAATAGCAGATCTACAAGCTCATAGCGCGCCACCGAGTGGCGCGCTATGAACTTGTAGGTCTGCTATTTTTGAAAAATCGTTAAAATGTGCCTCAAATCTTTCCGGAAATTGTCATGATTTAGAAAACTTTTTTTTTTTTAATTTCGACGTCAGGCCTGAATGGGTTAAGACACGCATAATACTGCCCTAAGTCTCCAAAGTCCAAATGACGTTCAACACCAGAGTGGATGGTGCACGACCGAAACGCACAAACGCGGCGTGGTGTCTTCACGCCAACATGAAATATTTTCAATCATGAGTCCAGTGACTCACTATACCGCAGAGCCTTGAGCCTGTTGACGCTGCCGTCGTCCGGGAATGACAAATCATGTCCCCTTTCTGATCCAGTTAGTGTGTTTATGTTGTTCAGAACACTAGTAATTAAAAAATGGGTCCGGGGTTAAGACAAACCGGCCTCATCCGCAAGGGCACTGTGACAGGAATGCAGGCAGATGGAGAGAACAAAAAATAAATGAAAGCTATGAGTAATAGCAGGATATTAAGAGGTTTCCCCCCCGTGAACGAGTTAAGCCATTTAGGCCTGACCTCAAAATTAAAAAAAAAAAATGTCTTCTATTCTAAATTCTGAAATACCCATGTTTCTATGTCAGTGGTTTAAAAAAAATAGCAGACCTACAAGTTCATAGCGCGCCACTCGGTGGCGCGCTATGAACTTGTAGATCTGCTATTTTTCAATAGCTAAAGCGTAGCATAATGCTAACAACAAAAGGGGTTCCCGCCCAAAATGGGTTAAGCTAATTTATCCCCCCCCCTCCCCCGACCTGTTTGTTTTCCGCCTCAGACGACGTGACTGTCAATCTGTTCCTCCTACCGACGATGTAATTACGGAAATTAATTGGGTGGGGGAGACATTACCTTAATTCACTATGATGTTCACACAAACAATGGCCACCAAAGAGTCATTTCAGAGGCCTGTGCGATAAGCTAAAGACAACAGGGAGAAAATGACAATGTTTTCTTTTGGGAGCTGCACTAAGCCTGGGCGACATGACATCAAATCAATAATTGAAACATTTGCCTTGATTATTACTCATTATTCATGAACCTTTGCGTTATTTGAAGTTGTGTGACCATTGTACAACAAAGTATAACACGTAATTATGTAAGTGGTTATCAAACGAATCAATGTCGATTATAAAAACAAATCTATTATAATGATCAAAAGTCCCCAAATGAAGGACACGATCTATTATGTTTTTGTGTCGATCAGTTGATATATATTAAGAAATACAAAAGTAAAATAAAGGCTGCTTCTCTATTACTTGATTAACCTTGAGCAAAGATGACGTCAGTTACTGTTTCTAAATATCAATTTGAGACTTAAAAAAACACCTGCTAAACACTCAAATAATGTATAATTGAGCTGCTGGCAGACAGACAGACAGACAGACAGACAGACAGACAGACAGACAGACAGACAGACAGACAGACAGACAGACAGACAGACAGAGAGACAGACAGACAGACAGACAGTAGCTATAACAATACAAGTATAGTTGCACCGCTCAGTTCAGACAGAGACAGAGTTCAGACTATGTCCTAACCTATGTGACTATGACTATGTTTAGAGTACCAGTAGGGGCAAAAGTGGCGCTGTTGTGCCAGAAACAGAGAGAGAGAGATGCTGTTGCCTGCTAATTACAGAGAGAGAGAGAGAGAGAGAGAGAGAGAGGGGAGTTGCACCACTCAGTTCACACGGGTGTGATTTTACTATTCTCTCAGCTACCTCATCAGGATCCTGATTGAGTCATTAACCACTTTCAACTTGGCAAACCTATTAGATGCCAAAAGGTTACAGCAAAAACAGTGGATCTGTAAGCTCTGAAAAGATTGTATCACGATGCGTTATGAGCTTATAGATGTGTTATTCCTTGTACAACAAAGTCATTCTGGACGGGAACCCCTTTTGGTGTTTTAACTAAGCATTATGTTATACTTTAGCTATTGAAAAATAGCAGATCTACAAGCTCGTAGCGCGCCACCGAGTGGCGCGCTACGAGCTTGTAGGTCTGCTATTTTTGAAAAATCGAAGAACCACTGACATAGAAACATAGCTTTTTCAGAAAACTGTCAGGATGTAGAAGACATTTTTAGAATCTGATCTCAGGTCAGAATGGGTTAAACTGATTTGAAAAGCGTCAATGTAATTTCCTTGAGCGGTATACTTCCGCCCAAATCCTGCTACGTCCGCCCCCAAAAAATTATCCAGCATAACAACAACATGAAAAATCGTAAAAATGCGGCACAAATCTTTGAATATATATTCTTTCAGAGCGAACGTTGTTTTTATTTCGACGTCAGGCCTAAATGGGTTAAGTGGTTAAGTCATGGCAGAGACAGAACATGGCTGCTCCCCGGTATTCCATACATCTGGAGTTGTGAACGAATGCCATAATTCAGGATGATAATTGTTGTATTGCAATATCGGACACTGCGTGAAAAGAGGAGTTAACGGGCAATTATGGGCACTGTATTTTGCCTGTAAACCTCAAGTTTAGCAGCATATACAGTTAATATACGGTAATATACAGGTGTGATGGTACAATAAGCCTATCTCACAGAATTTCCCCGCCCCCCTTAATACGCCCCCTTTCGGGGTTAGTGGTGATAGCGTGACATCACTCCATAGACGCTACATGTTAACAGAGGTAATTTAAGAAGTCTACAACTTTTGTTTTCTCAAGGTAAGGTTTGTTCTATCTGTTCGAGCTGATTTACCATCTTGTTTGCTTCATAATAATATTGGTCTGTCACATTTTTACATTAAAAAATGTACTTAGATTCTCCAGAGATAAAAACGTGTAAATGCTCATGTTAAAGACACCACTATTTACCGGAAGTGGGCGTGGAAAGCGGGCTGTGAGATAGGCCTATTCGGGAGTTTACCGGAGTTTGTTAGAAAGTTTAACGGGAGTTTCCTGTAATATACACATCCGTATTCCATGTTTTTTGCGCAGTGGGATGTATGGTTATGACAATACCATGTCCCAAACCTCATATTTGTATTAATATATTCATTTATATTAAGACCCCTTCCATTTGATCCATTTCACAGCATCGTCTCGGATTATATTACATTTTGAGAAATATGTAAGAATGCAGTAGTCAACAAGATTATAGTGTAGCAACACAACAGCAAAATATTGCATGATGTGAAATGTTTGACTTTGCATAATATACAGTTGTCAAGATGTGTCTGACACCTCATCTACACTGCCAACGATGTGAGCAAGCGAGCGAACAATGAACTCTCATTAACACATTGAGAGCCCACGCAAAACTGCCCAAAATCACTTTCACCTAGAAAATCCATTCACATTTTTTATAATTCAGCTGACTGTGGAGACACATGCTGGAACTTTTTACTTTGAAATGTTTTATAGTTTCTGAGTTATTTAATTTAAACGCCAAATGCATTCTCAATGGCGAAAACACAAACTTTGGCACCACGTGTTAAAAAAATAAAATAAAAAAGTGTTTTTTTTTTTCAAAGACGTCCACAGACGTCTTGGGCTATGCACGTGCGGTAATACCCAGGACGTCCACAGACGTTTTGGGCACAAAATGTGTTAAGAATACATGTTTTTTTTCCAACGAGACTGTCCTGACGTACCGCGAGCGTGCACATGGATGTCAAGCGAACTTAAATCTCACGACCGAAATGTTTTGTATGACCAAGTCCTAAATGTGCAAATTGTGAAACCACAAATAGTAGATTGTCTATTTTCGCTGCCCAACATGTTTCCATAGAAGACAGGCTGGCTTTATATGGAATCCAAATCACGGGTTCCCAAAGTGGGGTCCGGGAACCCCTAGGGGTACTTGAGGGAGTTCCAGGGGGTACCGAGCTCAATTAGAGATAGTTAGGAACCAAATGGACCCTTATCGGTCTGTAACTCAGAGAGTGTCCATTTGTACACTCTCAGAGTTAAATTAACAGTGGTTTTACAATATAAATCGGGGTACCAGAGATAGAAATGCCATTAAATCGGGGGTCCGTAGCATAATGTGTGTGAAACTGGGGGGTCCATGAAATTAATATGTTTCGGAATCACTGCTAGAGCCGTAAAAATCCTCCCTTATATATATGTTTAGGCATATGTTTTCAAATGGGGTTAACCCATTCAGGCCTGACGTCGAAATTTAAAAAAAAAAGTTTTCTAAATCATGACAATTTTCGGAAAGATTTGAGGCACATTTTAACGATTTTTCAAAAATAGCAGACCTACAAGTTCATAGCGCGCCACTCGGTGGTGTTAGCATTATGTTATGCTTTAGCTATTGAAAAATAGCAGATCTACACAAGCTCGTAGCGCGGCACCAAGTGCCGCGCTACGAGCTTGTAGGTCTGCTATTTTTGAAAAATCGAAGAAGACATTTTGTAGAATCGAGCTCAGGTCTAAGTGCCGCACTACGAGCTTGTAGGTCTGCTATTTTTGAAAAATCGAAGAAGACATTTTGTAGAATCGAGCTCAGGTCTAAATTGGTTATTTGATTGGCTACGTCCAACGTAATGGCCGATGATACAAATCAGGATATTTTTTTTACACAATATCGCCGTCGGAAACGCTCGCTCCTTGCCTGTGTGTAGATGAGGTGACGCGTGACTCGTGGTTGATCGTGTGTGTGTGTGTGCGCGCGCGCGCGCGCGCGCGTGCGTGCGTGTGTAATTATGCGCGTGGCCATCAGAAGACCGCAGACACAAACACAAAAAGGAGCCTCACCTATCTTCTTGCAGCGCTCCTCTCCTCGGCTGTGCATGATGATGGGCGAGTAGATGAAAGGGCTGGCGGTGGACACGTTCTGTCCCAGCAGGCCTTTCACCTTGTGGGGGCGCAGGCTGGCGGGCAGATTGAGCAGCTTCACCGATCTGTTTGGGGGTTTTTCGGAGAAAAAGCGGGCCATGGGGGGAGGTGGAGGTTGGGGGATAGGGAGAGCACACAGAGTGGAGTGAGTTAGTTTTATCTTCCCCGTATCCAAACAAGGCCCCGGGAGCAGCGGACGGATTGCTGGCATGGACTCAGCTCATCAGACGGGGGGGCAGGCAGGCAGGCAGAGCATAAATTCTTCAAGGTGGGAAGCCGGTGGATTCCTGAGACGTCGACACTATTTAGTTTCGGGGTGTCGCGGTGCTCATGAGGTGAGACGGGGGCAAGTGGAACAGTTATTGCCTCGGGAGGGGGGGGGGGGGGCATGCATCTCACCCAGGTAACGATCAGACTCGCCAGAGTGAAGCGGGGCGAGAAGAACTCCCGTGGCACTAGTGTGGTGGCACTGTGGCGGCTTTACAGCTCCCTATAAGCCCATTCCACGACAGCCCTCGACTCCGTTTGCTGCACTCCGTTTACCACAAACACACACGCGCACGCTGGCAGGGGGTTTGAGCTTAGTACGATATTATTCACACAATGTCACACAATGCCAACTATGAAACCAGGTATGCGCGTGCGTGCGTGCGTGCGTGCGTGCGTGCGTGCGTGTGTGCGTGCGTGCGTGCGTGCGTGCGTGCGTGCGTGCGTGCGTGCACTATGCAGATTTTTTGTTAGAATGGCAGCAGATACCATAGTAATATATAAGGTAAAAATAGCAGCAGATATAGCAGCCAATTTGTATCTGCTTATAGTATGTATGTATACATATTTACATTCATAAAGATAGTAGAATAGTAACAGTCCCAGATATGGAAACTTAGATCGTTATGAATTTTAGTCTCACTTGCATGTTGGGTGTTTGCATAAGCACACTAGTGTTGACGTGGGACTTACAAAGGCAAAAATAGACACTGCACATCTGTCGTAACAAGACAGCTGACTTGGCAGTCAACGACTGGCTGCCATATTATCACTACATGATGTCATATCATTGTCCTAAATGGAGTTAAATGGATCAACAAGGATGATAAAAAATTTTTTATGATTGTCTATATTAGCTGCGACTTGATCCAAGGCTAGCTGTCTGTATCAGAAATGACGTTGGACAGGTGGAATAGACTATGACTAAAACTTAACCCATTTTGGGCGGGAACCCCTTTTGGTGTTTTAAACATTGTTATAATTTAGCTATTGAAAAATAGCAGATCTACAAGCTCATGGCGCGCCACCGAGTGGCGCGCCACGAGCTTGTAGGTCTGCTATTTTTGAAAAATCGAAGAACGACCGACATAGAAACATAGCTTTTTCAGAAAACTGTCAGGATGTAGAAGACATTTTTAGAATCTGTCAAAATGGGTTAAATCAAAATTGGCTGTCAAAATCAACACTGCTACTAACGCGGCTAAAGTATGGCCGCCCCCGAGTAGTATAAAATAGAAGCCTAGAGGAACACCAACCCTGAGATGAATGCCCGACCATTACGAATGTGGAAAATCACAGAGCGACTTTCAATTTCCGCCTTGATGGTTCCTGCAGGCCGGGGGGGGGGGGGGGGGGGGGGGGGGGAGACTGGGTCAGGGCGACCTTACACAGACGTGCATTATATTCCTCAAATGCCACAGAGTGGAGTTCTGTCATGAAACCAAAGCGAGTTAAAAAAGCTCGCGCAAATTGTTAAAGTGTAGCCGAGGCTCACGGGCCTTTAACCCATTTAGGCCTGACCTCAAAATTTTAAAAAAAATCTTCTAAATCCTCCAGTTTATCTGAAATAAATATTTTCACGATTTTTCAAAAATAGCAGACCTACAAGCTCGTAGCGCGCCACTCGGTGGCGCGCTATGAGCTTGTAGATCTGCTATTTTTCAATAGCTAAATTATAACATAATGTTTAAAACACGAAAAGGGGTTCCCGGCTTCCCGCCCAAAATGGGTTAATGTCGTGTTGCATTATCTTCCATCAGCTTTCTGACAGACCCGCCGGCTCTGGATTTCATTTCATAACAGTTCCTCAGAGATAACTGGGTTACTGGGTAAGTTAACCCTTTTAGACCCGGGGACGATTCTACAAATCCTGACAGTTTTCTGAAAAAAAAAAAATGTCAGTGGTGCTCAACCTTTTTCACGTCAAGGACCTCCAGAATGATCTGTATTTGGCCGCCGACCCCCCCATCTGAAAATATGTTGTTTCAGGGACCCCCGAGAAGCTATAATATTTGAGTTATTCACTGTGAAAGAATATTCAAAGATTTGCGCCACATTTTCACGATTTTTCAAAAAAATAGCAGGCCTACAAGCTCGTAGCGCGGCACTCGGTGCCGCGCTACGAGCTTGTAGGTCTGCTGTTTTTCAATAGCTAAAAGTATAACATAATGCTTGAAACACCAAAAGGGGGTTCCCGCCCAAAATGGGTTAAGTGAAATGTCTCGGGAGCTCTGATGCCGTGCGCTTTTGTTGTAAAAGACACTTTGACAAGAAATCAAAGGAAGGACGTTACACAGCGGTTACTGAGCGTCCTAGATCACATGGTTCTCAAAGTGGGGTCCAGAGGTCCTTGAGGGGACTCCAGGGGGTCCCAAGCTAAATAGGCATGTAACGATTCACTCAACTCGCGATACGATTCGTATCACGATATGAGGTTCACGATTTTTCACGATATTAAAAAAATATATATTTTAAAGAAAAATGTACCGTTTTTTTTAGTTTATATAATTTATCTTCCCCCCCTGAGATGTTTTATTTAACTACATTGCAAAAGAAGTAGCATTACTTTTGACAGTGCAGAAACATAATTGCCTTCCTTGATGAGCATCAACGACCATCATCACCTGGGCACAGTCACAGACACACACAGCTCCCCTCTACAGTGCTCTACTACTGAAAGTGACTCATTTCTCTCCAAAAGCACTTGAATATGATGGAATATGACTAAAGCTCACATTTCACATCACACACTAGCCCCCCTAAAAATAAAAAATTAAAATTGAAAATCGATTTTTTTATTTCAATGAATCGATTCGAATCGATTCATATCGTCGGGATTAATATCGATATATCGTTACATGCCTGAAGCTAAATGACTGGTACTGTAGATGAGAGGTTCCCAACCACCGGAGACATGTGCCACTGGTGCACGAGAAGGGAATCCCAAGTTTTCCAAAACTGCGGTGAAAAGTTGACTCGGTCCCGGTCGAATGAAAATACCAAGGATTCGTCAGCGGACGCGTCAGTGACTGTGATTTGTAAACGGGCTTCGAGCTCCGTGTTACTTCCGTGTTGCGTAGCATAACGGTGACATCACTGTCCAATCCTTGGTATCTTTACCGTTCGTTGTGTGCTCAGCCTCAGCGAGCAGCCGCAGCAGCAGACCAACAACAGCTGCAGCCAATTTTGTCACGGTCGCTCACGTTAATGAATCGAAACGCTACACGGTGACAGGATTGTTATGTCATGTCAAAACATTCAAATATCAGAAGATGATGTTACCCAGGTAAAGTAATGCGTCACTCTGCATGTTTAACTAAAGTTTTCCACATGTCCAATTTCAGAAAAAGACGTAAGCCTAATCTTTTGTTTTTTTAAATCATACTATCATTGTTGATATTACGCCATTTAGGTCAAAGATATAACATTATTTTGTGATATAATAATAATATAGCAGCAGGTAGCCTAATTAAGGGCCAGTCAACTGTCTTCAGTTTTGGTACGATGACACACAAACAATTAGAACAGGGAGATAGATAAGACCTTTCCACCCAACAGCAACGATATCAAGTCTAGGTTATTTTTAAGTGGTGCAACCACTCCATTACACAGCTATGTGGGTCCCTGGGTCCGTCTGTCCGAGCACGAAAATAACTTGGTTGGTTTTCACCATTTCTCAACCGTTTCGGACGCGGGGCGCTCAACCATTTCGGACGCGGGGCGGCTTGCCGAAAACGACCCGGGCCCCCTGGGCGCATTCCTGGGGGTCTGGATGTTCCAGGGACCCCCCCACGGTAAGTCTGTCATTTCTCGACGGTTTCGGACGCGGGGTGGCTCACCGGGCCAGCCCCCTGGCCGCATTCCTGGGGGTCTGGATGTTCCAGGGACCCCCCAGGGACCCCCAGGGACCCCCACATGGTAACTCTGTCATTTCTCGATCGTTTCGGGCGCGGGGCGGCTCGCCGGAACCGGGCCAGCCCCCTGGGCACGTTCCTGGTGGTCTGGATGTTCCGGGGACCCCCCGGGGACCCCCACATGGTAACTGTAATTTCGGCCCGGCCCCCTGGCCACATTTCTGGGGGTCTGGATGTTCCGGGGACCCCCAGGGACCCCCACATGGTAACTGTCATTTTGGCCCGGCCCCCTGGCCACATTTCTGGGGGTCTGGATGTTCCAGGGACCCCCACATGGTAACTGTCATTTCTCTACCGTTTCGGACGTGGTGGCGGCTCGCTGGAACCAGGTCGCCACCCTGGCCGCGTTCCTGTGGGTCACGGAACTTCCGCGGACCCCCCGCGGGGACCCCCACACGGAGTTGCTGCACCACTCCCTTCACACGGGTGTGATTTTTTTTAACTATAATGACACTCGTCGACATAGGAAGGCCACCCATTCTGGGCGGGAACCCCTTTTGGTGTTAGCATTATGTTATGCTTTAGCCATTGAAAAATAGCAGATCTACAAGCTCATAGCGCGCCACCGAGTGGTGCGCTACGAGCTTGTAGGTCTGCTATTTTTGAAAAATCGAAACATAGCTTTTTCAGAAAACTGTCAGGATGTAGAAGACATTTTTAGAATCTGATCTCAGGTCAAAACGGGTTATTGTGGGTGATTCAGACAGCTGATCCGAGACACCCAGAGGACGAGCGCACAGCGGGTGGCCAGACCTACCGTACGATGGGCAGCTTGGTGAACGGCACGGCGGGGAGCTTGAGGCCGTCGGGGAGAGTGATGACCTCCATTCCACCCGGACACTTGGACGTGTAGTTCTCCAGACTCTGCGTGACCTCCTTCTTCTCTGTCAACCCACAGGAACACAAAGCACAATAAAACACCACACAACAAACGACAAGGAAAGGAGAGCCCGTTGTGAGCACATTATCAATTTGAACTTTGTTATTTATATTATGTTCATGGAACAAAGCAAAATGTAAAGTCTGATGACTGAAATCGGGTATGTTTTAGTGTGCGACATATTGTGCGATATATGTATATATAATATATATGAATAAAAACAAGATTGTAGATCGGCTATTTTCACTATTTTTGTAGGGTTAAATGGTTAATTAGACAAATTGATTTATACGGTGTGTGTGTGTGTGTGTGTGTGTGTGTGTGTGTGTGTGTGTGTACGCACACACACACACACACACACACACACAGTAGGCCTATATACTGCATGAAAAACCTGCTTCTCGATTCATCAATTAACCTAGACAAGCAAGACAAAGTCGATATATTTTCAAGGAATTGCCCAGCCCTATATTGATTGATTGATTGAAATATTTATTACCAGTTTGCAGAATTACAGTACATTTCAAGCACAACTCAATACAAAGACTGTTAACTGTGAGTGGACGACCCAATAAAGCATTACACTTGTTTACAAGAGGGTCCACCTTGTTCAATTCAGCAAAACATTTAGAGACGTACAAATAGACACTTCTATATAGCCAAAGAACAGGACAGGAGTTCATCATAAAGGAGGTAAAAAGGGAAAAGAAACATATACAGTGAGGGGAAAAAGGGGTGGGGGGGGGGGGGGTGCGGGGGGATTCAGATTTTACGGGGGGCAGTTTCGAAGGTGAGAAACCTTTGAGAGCGGTTTTGAAGGAGTCAAGGGATTCACATGTCTTAATGACTGTTGGTAGGACGTTCCACATTTTGGTGGCATAGGAGCGAAAATAATTTAGTCCCTTGTTTGTGCCGAATCTGGGTTGTACATGGTTTGTTGCACTCCCTCTGGTGTTGTGGGTGTGGACTAACATTAAGGTAAAGTATTTAGACAGGTACATGGGTATCTTGGTGGTGTATCGAATCTTGTGGACCAGACCCATTCCATAACTGCAGCTACAGTATGAGAGAGAGCCTACCATCCAAAAATGGAATAATGTTTCTAGGGGACAGTTCCTTAAATAACCATCCCCCCACTAGCCATTATTTCCTGAGTGCTTCTGGTTTCTGGGCCCCAGTGTGCGGTGTAAATTTACCCGATGCTAATTTATCTCCCACTTGTAGATCACCCAGATGTCTCTGTCTCAGCCAGAACGGCCCCAGCCTTCAGGTACGACTGGAAGTTATATTGCGTGATCAATAAATGTTTACGTTACGTGCTGTATCATCACTGTCCGACACGCACGCACGCACGCACGCACGCACACGCACGCACACGCACACGCACACACACACACACTTTGAGTTACTGCCTGGGCCATCGTCCAAGGTGCTTGGACGTGGGAGTGTCCAAGCACGTGTTTTACGCAGGGAAAGACAATGGAATAAAAGGTGTGTTTAGCGAGTCATGCAGTTAATCGAGTTGATGATTATTTAAATATTTTTAAACACGTTCACGATTATTTGATTAATTGAAAAATAATCGATAGCTGCATCCCACCATCACACATTACACATGTGACAAACTTAATGTGCAAATCAGACATGGCAATTGTGTTTAATTGGTGCCCCGTTTAATTGGTGCCCCGTGACAAAAATAGTCAATCTACAAGCTCAAAATGTGCCGACGTTAATTTGGTAATGGTATTTTCAGTATAATCAGGATGTACAAAAGGCCCTAATTGAAATGGACAATTAAGTCCCATCCAGTGCAGGTGTGATTATTAGCACAGGGTCACCGTGCCCTTGATGAGAGCTTTCATTCACTTAAGAACAAGGACAGAGCTGAACATTTCTATTTTATTGTCTCCACCGGGCCGAAGGCATGGGGAGGGAGTATGTTTTGCACTCCGTCCGTCCGTGTGTGTGTCCGTGTGTGTGTCCTTCCGACCGTCCGTTACCAGCTAATCTCCGGCACCGTTAACCCGGTCGATGCCAAACTTTGCACACACACTCCCTGGATGCCAACGATGAACCTCTGCCCCGCATTTTCCAGAACGGCCTGTTATAGCGCCACCATGAGGCAGCTTTTCACATGTTTTACCTAAAACTGCACCGATCTGCGTGAAACGTTGCATGCACACTCCCTAGAGGCCAAGGACAAACATTTGACCTGCATTTTCCGCATCTGCCTTTTATAGCGCCACCAGGAGGCCGACTTTTGTAAAACACATTTTTTTATATTACTCCTCCAGATTCTGTCCAAAAATCTCACAAATCGTTACACAGTATCTCTATGGTCATGTGCTCAAGTCGGATCTGTCTGATATTTCATATTCCATCCTAATTGGCTATAATTGGCTTTCACAGTTTGCAAGATTGCCCCGTTTTGAACAAAAGCCTCAAATCATGAACGCAGCATGCAATTTATGTGAAATCTTTCACACATTTTCTTACTAGGCTGAGGAATATATCCCACCCTTTTCACATTGGCCTGTTCTAGCGCCACCAACAGGTTGATTTTTGCAAAACTTTTTGATTTTTGGAACAAAATGCCTCAAATCATCCAATTGCCATCAAAGGCAAACATGTTTATATTACTCCTAAACATTTTGCCAAACATCTCACAAAGTCCTATCCTCCTGGTGGAGACCTGTGCCCAGAAGGGCACTTTTTCTAGTTTAGTCTGTGTTACCAGTCGACTACCTGTCAAATGTTTATGTTGTGTGCGTCACTGATCCAAAGTAAGTTACCAACATTATTGTCTCCACCAGGCCGAAGGCATGGGGAGAGAGTATGTTTTGCACTCCGTCCGTGTGTGTGTCCTTCCGTCCGTCCGTCCTTCCGTCCGTCCGTTATCAGCTAATCTCCGCCACCGTTGGCCCGATCCATGCCAAACTGTGCACACACACTCCCTGGAGGCCAACGACGAACCTCTGCCCCAAATATTCCTCAACGGCCTGTTATAGCGCCACCATGAGGCCGATTTAGGCAAAACACATTTCTGTAGATAACTCTTACACATTTTATCCATACATCACACAATTCGGTATACACTATCTCCATAGTCATGTGATCAACACAGATCTGCACAATTTCCCATCTTCCATCCTGATTGGCTAAGATTGGCTTCCAAAGCTCACATGATTGGTCCGTTTCGAACAAAATGACACAAATCACAAACATGATGTCCAATTTCCATCAAATTATACACGCACATTTCCACTAGGCCGAGGACGACATGCCACTATTTATTTCCCAAATCAGCCTCACGGTGGCGCTATAACAGGCCAATTCCTGTTTTTACCCATAACTTATCGACAACTTATGTATACGCACTCCCTAGAGGCCATGGAAAAACATTTTCCCTGCATCCCTCCACATCTGCTGGTTATAGCGCCACCATGAGGCCGATTTCTGCAAAACACACTGTTTGTTAGTCGCACAGATTTCATCCAAATCTCACGCAAATCGGTACACATAATCTCTGTAGTCATGTGATCAAGACGAGCCTGTTGGATTTCTCAGATTCTACACTGATTAGCTAAGATTGCCTTCCACAGTTTTCAGGAGTAGCCTGTTTTGTACAAAATGCTGCACATGTCCTGCTCATCCAGAATTCTATCCTCAGAGTGATCTGGCTCTTCATTTCCTCAACAAAATGAAGAAAATTGTTGCAAGAAACAAAAAAACATGTTTATATTACTCCTAAACATTTTGCCAAACATCACACACACTCCTATCCTCCTGGTGGAGACCTGTGCCCAGAAGGGCACTTTTTCTAGTTGTTATTTGGTTCTGATTCATGTAAATGACAAGACTAATGATTAGTATGATTGGTTTGATTTCCCCATGTCAATGTGGCAACCATGTGTTACTCAATATACAGAATATGGGTGACAATATAATTCCCTTGTGTTGTAATTGATGGTGATAATTTCCTTTCATGAAGCCGATATACTTAAGTGATCCTTTGTGAATACTTAACTGCTGCTGTGTACATGGTGTATATATTGTAGTAGGAGTGTTGTGTGCGTTGTGGAGTAAGTACTGTTTGTAGTTATGGAGGGGTTTGCTGTATTGTAAGCAATGCATAATATGGGCTCCATTTTCGTCACCACTAAACCCCTTATCCCTAAACTTCTTTGCCTTTTTTTTTACTATTTTGAAAAACATTTTTGAATAGTTCAGCTAGCCTCTACATTGCCACGTTGTGAGCTTCTAGACTGGCCATTTTAACTATTCAAAAATGTTTTGCAAAATAGTAAAAAAAAGGCAAAGACGTTTAGGGATAAGGGGTTTAGCGGTGACGAAAATGGAGCCCTATATATTGTGATCTCCTTTGTCTCCCTCCCTCCTTTAGAACCACATGAACAGACACAGATTATTGTGTCTTGCCAATCTACCATACTGTGCTCTATTGTGCTGTGCTACATTCAACAAAGACTGTGCCTACAAGCAACACTCCATTGTCTCCTTGTGAATAGAGAGTATGCGCATGCTTAAAGTGAATGGCACATCGAGTGGCAAATCGAGTGGCAAAGCAACATGCAAAGTGAGTTTAACATTGTTTAATGCAATCAGATAGGACTTTTCTGTGTGGATGTATGGGCTGTCAAGGCCAGAAAGTAGTTTTTTGCCACTCAGTAGGCCTTCCTGCATAACTTCCTGGTTTGATGATGATGTCACGCGCATACTAGGGCATTAAGCAACTAGTCGACTAGTTTACTAGTCGACTAGTAAATCCACTAGTCGACCTTGCTGGTACTAGTCGACTAGTTGATAAGAAAAAAAAGAAAAGAAAAAAATCATTTTTTTTTTTGTTTTTCTCCCCAAATGTGTAGGCCTCAATATCAGGTAGATTATAGTTATAGTCACCAATGTACACAGTTTTTAAATGTACAAATATTAATTTCCCCCCCCAAAAAAAACAAACATTTTTTTTAACATAAAAGGTGGTTAAACAACTAGTCGACTAGTCGACTAGTAAACTAGGCAACTAGTCAACTAGTAAAAATGACTAGAAGTGAATGCCCTAGCGCATACCCTCTATTCTTACCAATTCCCTGTGGCGAATACTACTGCCCTACCCTACCACCTAATACAGCCCTTACCCTCTCGAGCACAGGATATACATTCTTTAGACTTAATCCAGTTATTTAAAAAAATTTCAGATAGAGATAAGCAGTCGTATCAATTTAAGGGGTCCCTGACAAGAAAACGTTTGAGAACCACCGAGTTCATTCATTTTGTACATGAATGCGAATGTTTTGCAGTAAATAACCACTGTGGCATCTTCCTCCTTCCAGCATGTTTACTGTGCCTTCTTCCCACTCTCCAGTCGAGTTACAGACAGCTCTTAACCCATTCTGGACTGAGGTCGATTAAAAAAAAAAGGCTTCTAAATCCTAAAAAAAATCTGAAAAACCTATGTTTCTATGTCAGTGGTGCTCAACCTTTTTCATGTCAAGGACCCCCAGAATTCTCTCTATTGGGCCACGGACCCCCATCTGAAAATATGTAGTTCCGGGGACCCCCCAGAAGCAAATATTTTAGTTAAAAATGTTCGCTCTGAAATATATATTCAAAGATTTGCGCCACATTTTTGCGATTTTTCAAAAATAGCAGACCTACAAGCTCGTAGCGCGCCACTCGGTGGCGCGCTATGAGCTTGTAGATCTGCTATTTTTCAATAGCTAAATTATAACAAAAGGGGTTCCCGCCCAGAATGGCTTAATGTGTTCTGAAGTGCTCTAGCATTGATTTCTTCACACTGTCTGCAGCACATAATATATTATCATCAGTAAAATGCAGAGCCTCCGGTATTTTGACAGTGCTCAGCCATTTCAACAGTTACCCATCTGTCAGGATTGATGTCAAATGATCCCCCAAAGTGCCAAGCGTCAATTCAGTTCACTTTGCAAAAAGCTGTATTGCAAGTCTAACTAAAGCCCCGTGACGAGATAGCACTGCCGCTGGGTGGGAGAACTTGCATGTCCAAAACCGTTAACCGACTTTGACCTGAGATCAGTTTTCTGAAAAAGCTATGTTTCTATGTCAGTCGTTCTTTGATTTTTCAAAAATAGCAGACCTACAAGCTCGTAGCGCGCCACTCGGTGGCGCGCTATGAGCTTGTAGATCTGCTATTTTTCAATAGCTAAAGCATAACATAATGCTAACACCAAAAGGGGTTCCCGCCCAAAATGGGTTAATGTTCAGGAAATGGATAAAAAACAACCTGCGTTCCAATGGATCCAACATAGTTAAAGTCACAAGCTCTTTTCAGTTGTATATTTATGAACCCCAACAAGCACACTTTGCTTTTGTTTTCCGAAAACAGCAAAAGAGTTTGTACTGTAGTGTAGATCGACCATTTCCGCTATGTGCAACACATACGGTAGACATACAGTATACACATGCTGTACAGGTTCCTGCCTGACAGCAACACTAGCGACTTTAAGCAACGACACATAGTGTCTACAACGCCATGTCATAACCATGTTTATTGAAATTATAGCTGTCATACATTTACACCGATTGCTCAATCACCTCTCTTATGCTGTGTAATAGTGTTGGCGTGCTCTGAATGAAGAAATGGCACAATACCATATGTCATATTAACCATGTTTATTAAAACGGTTTTAGAATAACAGACTTCTCCAGCACCTTCCTCTTTCCACTGCTGATCATGTCCAGCGCATGTAAGAATTAAGCAATATCGGCAAGTTATCTGACGCGCGACGGGGTGTTTTAAAAATAATAATAATGTGTTTATGTTTGACACATGCTGCATGGACGCGCGTCACCATGGCAACCAATGTCGCCGTCGCCGGAGGCTATTTTTCAAAAATATTTTTGAAAAATCGTAAAAACGTGGCGCAAATCTTTGAATATATATATTCTTTCAAAGTGAATGTTTTTAACTCAGGTCTAAATGGGTTAATCCGTCCCTGACAAAATTACTACGTTTCGATGTATCGGTCACATCTTCGTCAGGCCATGACTCATGACCTGACGGAGATACGTACCTGACCGATACCTGACCGATACATCAAAACGTTGTCAATTGTACTTGCACCCTGCTGATTAGAAAGGCTTAAACAGTCCGAGTTGCTCCAGTGCCTTTCCTAACCTCCCACATTGATAAGTATCTGGCCATGGATCTCCATCTAATCTAATCTAATCTAATCTGAAAAGGTTATGTGCCAGGTATCCCCAGAATAGAAGATTTTGTTTAACAAAAAAAAACACACACACAGTCACACACACACACAAATCAGCCTGGACCTCTGGCATAGCGGTTAGGGTTCCAGTCCCGATCCCGATGGCCTTTGCTCCATGTCATTCCCCATCTCTCTCTCCCCATTTCCTGTCAGCCTACTGTATATCTAAAATAAAGGCATACAAGCCCAAAAATAACGAACAGTGGTTCACAAAAAAGCAGATCTACAAGCTCACGTCACTTTGTGCCTCGCTGCGAGCTTGTACATCTGCTCTTTTGGGACATTTTCTACTCTTCTGGGGGTCCCTGTAACAAAACATTTTCACAAATATAGATCATTTTGGGGGTCTTTGGCACAAAGACCGATTTAGAAGGCATTGAATCGACCTCAGATCTTAAAGGACCACTTCACCACTTTTCAACATCTCTTCATATAATTGGTCCTCACTAATGTCCATGATAAAACACCACCATTTATCATAGGAGGGCTTTGGGCAGTTCGGACACCCGTCCACCAGTGACATCATTAGGCAGATTTTTTTTTAAAACAAGATTTGTTTTAAAATATATTTAGATTTGTATTATCGTGAGAACGATGGCTTCAACTTTTGCATTGCAACTTTTCAGGAAAAGAAAGCCTGCCGTTTCTATTAGCATCGATGATGTCACTGGTGGACGGGTTTCTGAACTGCCCACAGCCTTCCTATGAGACTTGGTGGTATTTTATCATGAACATTAGTTAGGACCAATTATAGGAAGAGACGTTGAAAAGTGGTGAAGTGGTCCTTTAAGGAATAGAAAATCTTAGTTTATTAAGTCCCAAAAACTCCAGCTTTTTTTTTTTCACCCCCCCCTTTCCTTTCGTCCCCTCCTCTCCACTGTTCCCCAAACTGCACACTAGAGTTTAACTCCTGTGGAGATGCATTTGCACTGTCTCCTCCACTTGGGGAATGTCAGCGGGAGGCTGCTAAGTGAAATGTCACTTAGAATGTCCCTCAACAAGGATGCAGGGAACTGCCCCACATTCTGGAATACTTTACTATACTTTGGGGATTTTACTGAAGTCAATTTTGAATAACTGACTTTTACTTTTAACTCCTATAGCGCCATTGCCGAAGATTATTGTCAATTGAAGCCTAATTTTGATACTGACGCTTAACGACATTGCCGAAGATTAATGGAAATTGCGCTTTTATAGTGCATTCGATCGATAGAGCCATAATGCTACTTACGTTAGCCGGTTAGCTAGCTCTGTTAGCACAGCACTGGATCGTCCATTTTAGATTGTCGTCGCCATAATAATCCATTCTATCCGTTTCTTTCAATCGCCAGTATCTCCTATTCCTTGTCCCAGATGGCATTTTGGTCAAAACAGAGTTTCTTTTGACGGCACAGAGCCGGCGATGTGGAGCTCTCCAGTGCACCGGCATAGATCGATCATGTAAACAAGGCCTGTCTCGGCTCCGTCGAGCGTCCTAGGATAAGCTACTTCCGGTAGACTTGAACTGTGGCTTTTCAAAATAAGAGCTCAAATTAAAAAAATGCTGGCGTGAATTAGATCCTAATTTTTCAATAAATGCTAGCGGAGTAAGAGTTAACAGTGTTCCTACATTGTGGTAGTGATACTTTTTAGCAAAAGGCCGATGCACACATCAGAAGGCTAGTGACAGGTGCGTAGGGCAATAGAGCATACTTAAAAAGGGTATCTTTGAAAAACAAAGAAAGGGTCCCGCACCCTGTCAGACACTTGCCAAAATGTTGCTCTTTATTGGGTCGACGTTTCGGTCGATTAGACCTTCATCAGGAGTGATACTTTGACATGGGTTACTTAACTTACTTCCATGTTTGACTGGATAGATGCCAGTCATGGTGGTGCAAGAAAGTAGCGATACCACATTGTCGCTAAATTAAATCTAGTTTTGGCATCAAAATGTACCAAAATGCCAACAACTTAATGTTCTAAAGATAATTCAGCATACAAGCTCACAGCGCATAGTGATGTGACACGTTGTGAGCTTGTAGATCGGCTGTTCAAAAAGTATTAGGAATTACATCTTCTCGGCCCAGGCGGTGGCGTAACCGTCTGGGCACCCGACTGGTAATCCAGTCGCAGTGTGCCGCGGGTTCGACTCCCGAGCCCGACATGGCCTTTACTGCATGTCTTCCCCCATCTCTCTCCCGTTTCCTGTCAGCCTACTGTCTGTCCCTTCAAAAACCAATAAAAGGCGTAAGCCGCAAAAAAAATATCTTAAAAAAAAAAAAAAAAAAGGAATTACATCTTCTCTTCTGTGGGGTCCCTACTAGGGCTGGGTGCAATAACCGCAGTTCCAAAAAAAAAAAAAAAAAAAGTTTTTTTTATCCGTGCTGTTCTGGCGCCCTAGGTTCTAACCCTAACCCTAACCCTAGTTCTAACCCTAACCCTGGGTTCTAGGCCTAAGTGCATATGGTTGATATGAAATAAAGTGTATCATAATAAACAGTGAGGCTCAGTCAGTCTAATCATATGCCAGCAACACCAGAGGGAGTTCAACAAACCATGTGCAACCCAGATTCGGCACAAACAAGTATTGATTGATTGATTGATTGAACTATTTATTAACAGTTTGCAGAATTACAGTAGCCTACATTTCAAGCACAACTCAATACAAAGACTGTTAACTGCGAGTGGACGACCCAATAAAGCATTACACTTGTTTACAAGAGGGTCCACCTAAATTCATTTCACTCCTATGCCACAAAAATGTGGAACGCCCTACCAACTGTCATTAAGACATGTAAATCCCTTGACTCCACCCACCCACAGACCTACAAGCTCGTAGCGCGCCACTCGGTGCCGCGCTATGAGCTTGTAGATCTGCTATTTTCCAATAGCTAAAGCATAACATAATGCTAACACCAAAAGGGGTTCCCGCCTAAAAATGGGTTAAGCTGGATTGAGAGCTGTGTGAATGGGAAATCTTACATAGCTAACAGAGATCTATCACTGCAATAAACTCTGTAATAATTTATAAAAGACTATGTTCATTAGTCGGCTCCCATGTCCCAAGGGAGTACAGTTATGTTATTCTCACTATTCTGTATTTTCTACTTTCTTCTCCTCAAAACTTTGCCGAAAACTCTTATTCGAGGGATGACTTCCGCACACACCGGTTAAATTTTATAGCAGGTATAGCGTATAGGTCCTGGCAGAACAGCAAACGTTTTAAGGAAGAAGGAAAGACCCGCACACCGCCACTCGCTGGTTCAAGAAGTTTATTTTAAGAGTCGTAGCAACGTTTCGGCAAAGAAGGCCGAAAGGCCGAAACGTTGCTACGACTCTTAAAATAAACGTATTGAACTTCTATGCATTTTTAACCACTAACCCTGGCTAACCCTATAGAACATTTTTCACCACTTGAACTCTAGCATCCCTGTTCTGGGGAGAACATTCGCTGAAATTACAGAGCCAAATTTAAAGTAAAAAAAGAAAAAAATAAATGTTTTGAGAACCACTGCTTTAGTCCAGTTGATACATATTCCAGTGAAATTCCTTCAGGTCATTCATGGGGACATCCTCCTAACAAACCAACTCTGCAGAGCTCCCAGTCACCCCATTCAAGAAAATGTTCGTAATCAGCACCTTAGAAATACCCCCAGTATGTGATAAATCAACATACTGGGAAATCCGGAAGAGAAACTATTAGCCTAGTAGCCAAAAAGTGAACCCGGACATGTTGAGTACACCAAGGTTTTATGTTAGAAATGTTTAGTATGGGTCCCCAGCATGTAGAAACTGCCGGATGCTAACTTGCATATTATGCCAATTTATAAAAACGGCCATGCCCACACATCATCAATTTGTGATGACGGCATTGGCCGTTTTTAGCCCAATGAGTGTTTTTTTGCAAAACTAATGCTTGGAATGGATTCAGCATCATGAAAACCCCCTAGTTTGACATGTCACATGCTACATAAAGCATGATGAAATTTTGAATATTTTGCCTTCTATAGGTTGTAATTGGTATGGTCACATATTATGCCAATTATGAAAATTGCTCAACATATGCAAGTTAGCATCCGGCAGTTTCTACATGCTGGGGATCCATACTAAACATTTCTAACACTAGAAAAAGTGCCCTTCTGGGCACAGGTCTCCACCAGGAGGATAGGAGTGTGTGTGTGATATTTGGCAAAATGTTTAGGAGCAATATAAACGTGTGTGTGTGTGTGTGTGTGTGTGTGTGTGTGTGTGTGTGTGTGTGTGTGTGTGTGTGTGTGTGTGTGTGTGTGTGTGTGTGTGACGCGGCTTGGCCTGTTGTAGCGCCACCATGAGGCTGATTTGAAAACTGTCAAGTGGCATTTCTTCCAAAGCCTAGTGGGAATATGCATGCAGTTTCACCACAATCGGACGCTGCGTTGAGTTGTTGTGGCGATTTGTACAAAACGGGTACAAAGCGGGCTACTCCTGAAAAGTTTAGAAGCCAATCGTAGCCAATGAGGGTGGATTATGAGAAATCAAACAAACCCGTCTTGATCACATGACTATGAAGAGCATGTGTACCGATTTGCGTGAAATTTCGATAAAATCTGAAGGAGTAATATTAGAAAATGTGTTTTACATATGTCGGCCTCCTGGTGGCGCTATAAAGAGCAGATGTGAAAACTTCCAGGCAAAGGTTTTTCCTTGGCCTCTAGGGAGTTGGCATACAAAGTTATCCACAGATCCGTGCAGTTCGAGGTAAAACACTTTTCGGCCAGTTATAGCGCCACCATGAGGCTGAGTTGAAAATGTTCATGTGGCATTTCTTTCTCGGCCTAGTGGGAATGTGCGTGCACAATTTCACAGAAATCACACGATGTGTTCATGATTTGCAGCATTTTGTTTGAAACTGAGCACTCCTGCGATCTTTGGAAGCCAATCTTAGCCAATCAGGATGGAGTCTGAGAAATCTGAAAGACCCGTTTTGTTGAATGGCTCTAGAGAGACTGTGTACCAATTTGCGTGATGTTTGGACAAAATCTGTAGGTGTACTGTCCAAAACCTTGTTTTGCACAAAGCGGCCTCCTGGTGGCGCTATAACAGGCCGCTCTGGAAATTTTGGGGCAGAGGTTCATCGTTGGCATCCAGTGAGTGTGTGTGCAAAATTTGGCATCGACCAGGTTAACGGTGCCGGAGATTAGCTGTTCACAGACGGAAGGACGGACGGACGGACACACACACACACACGGACGGACGGAGTGCAAAACATACTCTCTCCCCATGCCTTCGGCCTGGTGGAGACAATAAAACCTTGGTGTACTCAACATGTCCGGGTTCACAATGGGGCTCTATGGGCTGGCTACTAGACTATATGGGAGCGTTTGCTTTTTGTGTCACTGATGTCAATGACGGAGGCGCGCCGTATACCAGACCCGACTCGGCGCCGTCCGAGTTACGTCCCGATAGGCAGAGAATAGTATATATTAGTAGCCCAGCAGGGGGAGTCCTTGACCAGGCTATGTCTGCACCACCACCCTGCATGCGTGCAGTCCGGGGGAATACAGCCAAACACCACAATGTCTAGTATACCAGTATAGCCATATTGGCCGTATTCCAACGTCCTGATAACGGTTGATTTCGTATATTTAATACAGTGATAACGGGTGAATCGGCTGTCCCAGTAAACCCTGCCAGAATCCACTAATCACGACAAGAACGTCTATGTCTATATATGGTCGACGGACTAACCGTTAAGCCACCCTCACTTCATTCCTTTTTATTAGTTCTTAATTCTTAGTCAATTAAAGTCCTCCAGTTGTGACAAGAGTGTGTAGCAGACACTCCCCACGCACAGATTCAATAAAGACTTAGCTTTGGTCTGCAAGAAACGAGTGAAAATGTGTGTAATGAGATGGATAAACTAAAAATGACTTAAAGAGGCGGTGGCATGGTCCCATTTCCTCCTAAAAATTAACCCATTTTGGGCGGGAACCCCTTTTGGTGTTAGCATTATGTTATGCTTTAGCTATTGAAAAATAGCAGATCTACAAGCTCATAGCGCGCCACAGAGTGGCGCGCTACGAGCTTGTAGGTCTGCTATTTTTGAAAAATCGAAGAACGACTGACATAGAAACATAGCTTTTTCAGAAAACTATTCCTCCTAAAAATAATCAGTGGGTATTATTACAGTTTGATCAGTGGGTATTATTACAGTTTGATCAGTGGGTATTATTACAGTTTGATCAGTGGGTATTATTACAGTTTGTCAGTGGGTATTATTACAGTTTGATCAGTGGGTATTATTACAGTTTGTCAGTGGGTATTATTACAGTTTGATCAGTGGGTATTATTACAGTTTGATCAGTGGGTATTATTACAGTTTGATCAGTGGGTATTATTACAGTTTGATCAGTGGGTATTATTACAGTTTGTCAGTGGACATAAAGAAGCAGTGGCCCAGGAGACGGAGCGGCCGCTTGGGAATGGGAAGGTTCGATCCCCGGCTTCCCCCTGTTGGCCTAACCCTAGAAACGAACGCAAGAACGGCTGCAGCGCATGTTCAGAGATTAAAATAGGGTGCATTTTGCATCCCAAAACGCAGTTTATAGTTAAGGCAGGGGTGGGCAACTTTGACCATGGAGAGGGCCACTATATTTCCACACTCACTCCCTAGGGCCATATATTACTGTCGTAGCAAAAATAGCCGATCTACAAGCTCAAAACGCGTCGCGCTGCGACGCGTTTTGAGCTTGTAGATCGGCTATTTTTTGCTATATTCGAATTGAAATCTTGAATAATTATGTTGCTATTTTTTAATTGGAATCCTGAAAATTAACATTTTCATGTCATTTTAAATGCCTTTAATTATACTTGTGTTGGGCATTGAGCTACTAATTTAGACTGAAGTAATTAAAGCGGGTCATGTTTGCATTTTGTGGAATTGTAAACAGCTGAAACCAATATTATATCAGTATTCTGACATTAACCTGAGGGCCGCATTAAGTGAAGGTGGGGGCCGCATGTGGCCCCCGGGCCGCCAGTTGCCCACCCCTGAGTTAAGGGATGCAATAAAACAACGACCTCTGCATCTACTGCACCGTTTTTTTAATTCTAGTTTATTTTGCTAGCTTTAGTTATAATAATAATTTCTTCTTCCGTTTTCTACATGAATATAACCACATTATAACCATATGAAATGGGAGTTAAATTTGTAAAAATGATGAAAAATATGACTCCTAACGTCGTTGAAGTGGGACTCATAAAATGTCCCTGGGACTCATCTAAAAGACCTTACATTGAAAACCTATTTATATCACTGGAGCAGGTCGGCCTTGCATGGTTTCCGTGTGGGAATGGAAGCGCTTTGGATAAAAGGTGTTGTATAAATGCATTTATCAAATATTATATAAATGGTGTAAGTAGAGATGAAGAATGCCAGCACTCATTGTATGTCCTTTTGCATGATTTTATTTACCTCTGACTGAGACTGACAAACGGACGCGTTTCGGCCTGTATGGCCTTCCTCAGCGTTTCAACGGTGTATATAAATGGTGTATAAATTCCATTTACACACCCAGCTTGGGACCATAGGTCCACCAACTTCATACACATTTCATATCCATCTACAGTACTGCTACTTGCACAAGAGACTGAAGGTACTCTAAATACACACCCGTATATTTGATATCGTTGACATTTTCATTTTTTCTCTCTTACCCTTATGTTCCATTTAGTAACTGCAATTTGTGGGAGCTTGTGTGCTACAGAAAATTATTCCACCCACTCCTATACCTGTAAACGTGTGATGTGACAATGCACTTGAAGTTGGAGATGACTTGCAGTCACAACAAAGCATTACTCTGTCTGTGTGTCTGTGCCTGTCTGGGTGACGATGGGGGAACACACTTAATTGCTGAGCGCAACCAAACCATCTACAACCGTTACGAATATGGTGCCGACTGCTGACCCTGATCAGCCTAATGACCTTAAAGCTTAACTCACCGACTGCAGACGACGCCGTTCAACACCTTTTTTCGTATGTACCCCGTTGCCAACGACGCCTTATCACGCCTTTTTTTTTTTTTTTTTAATCAATTGATTACGGTGCTCAGCTGTGTCCAGTTTCCCCTCATAACAGTCCCATTTCGATCCGGTGAAAGGATCCGGTACAAACCGGAAATTCCGCTGGCTTATGCTTGCTATGGGACACAGCATCAGTAAATATGTACAGTAAATATCACTTTTTAGACAAAAATGCAAGCTTGGTTTGCGTCTGATGTATCCAAACGATAGTATTTCGCTTTCCAAAGGTATGTTTTGGGTGGATTGAAATGACAATTAAATAGCTGATTTTACTTCCCGACTTAGTGGTTTCCGGGTGAGTTAATATCTCCCCCAGGCTATAGGGAGTTCCCTTTAGACTAGACAAGAGGATAAGATGTTGGCTTTCCATGCGGGAGACCCGGGTTCGAATCCCGGGCGTCACCCAGATCGGGGTTTCCCTGTGTGAGGTTGTCAAAATGGAAGTGAACGTAGCAGAGTTGCAGGCAACTCCTTCTTGATTATTCAATTGATTCAATTGATAATAAATTGAACGTAATCGATAGAATGCTCGCTAAGTAAGTACCGTCATTGCAGACCTAAACACAACGCGTAATATTTTGCGGTTCAATAGTAATATTATTGTGGTGTGTGCTACATGGTCTTGATGTGTCAGAACTCCAGTCTGTTTGCAGTTGCCCGTTTGTCAGAGAAACTAGCAGTGTACAAAAGTAAACCAAAAATACACATGTACGACACATTGCTCACACATTTTAACCACACCGGTGGGGTAACTTTCTAAAAAAGGTACCAAAAGTCTGGCACTGTCTCTATAAAAACTAAAAGAAGAGCAAGTTCTGTTATCTGTGCGAACACTATGGCTGACAATAACAGCCTTGCCTGCCAAAACAGACATTCTCCGTGCAAAACTAAAGTGAGAAAAGGTTTTGATCTTAAATATTTAAAACACATCCACTCATGTTTGCTTCCTCAAAAGAAAAAGCAAAAGAAACAAACTTTGAGCGAGAGGTCCACGAATATCTTCAATTGTAGAAAATGCAAACCGTATCACTGTTAAAAGCAGAAAAGCTAAAACGGAACTTTTGGGAGAGAAATGTTCACATGCGAGGTGATGCAAGGTAGCTGGGTAGCGAAGCTGAACAGGTGTGGGTGGTTAATATTTATTAGCAATATTAGAAGCTGCAAAAAAGAGATACACAATATATACTACATTGCTTGTAAAAGAAAGATAAAACGTATGTTTCTCAAATACTAGAAAAGCACTGTTTATTTTGGCAAAAACACAAACGCAAGCAGGGAGAAAATATTGATTGGATAGCTCACTCCCTCCATTGATTTTTTTTCCACACTATTACCCTCACATTGGTTCCACGTTCTGCTGTACTGTGTTATCGCTCTATCAAAAGCTTGACTCGGGTCCTAAGCCTATGTCCAACAGTGGTTCAGAATGAGGGGTCCTTAAGGTGGTTACAGGGGAGGTCCTTCCTCACAACAACGCGTTGCATGCACCACGCGTTGTTCGCTTGTTAGGTCTGCTATGTTCGGCCCACTACACCGCCGTGCGATGGAGCATAAGTTAGGCTTTAGGCTCTAATGACTCGGAAGATGTGGTTACAAATGCATTTGCATAGTCACCTTGTCATTACACTGAGGCAGAGCAGGCAAGTGCTATCTTACAACCCAGCGCTGCTAAAAAGGTAGGCTTCAATAAAACATTTGAGGGATGTCTTTCTTTTTTTCTTCCTCCATGTCACTTGAAAGGGCTGCGTGCATCTCCAGAGACACCTTTGAAAGGTCCTGCTACCCAAAATTCAAAGCCTGGGATTTCTGCTGGCACAGGTGACATTAGTGCCAGGGGCTGATGACACGGCGCATGACTTTAGCCCCATCTTATACGATCCTTGCATGTCACACTGTGTGACGCAAAAAAAAGAGGTAAAAAACGTTATCCTCCTCCTCCTTTGAGCGAGTTGAAATTAGTCTAGCTGTCACGTCGTGCGACAAGACTCCGACGTACGTCAGCCGACATATGCCGGGGCGATGTTTCACCTCAACTTGACTCCGTAGAGGAGGGCTGTGTGGGTTGGCAATTCTCCAAAAAAGGAGATGATAATTATCTACTGCCGTTTTTCCACAACACTGTCTGCACGCACACACCGACTAGCAGATCATCACTGCCGGGTGAAACCTGGTATCTCCCATTATTTATAGTTGTTTTTCTATGTCGATGCTAATGGTTACACATTACGGCTCTCTGTGAGTTTATGAAATATTGTACCACTTAAAACAGTTTGACGGCCGAGAATTGTTTACGCCAGTGTTCCGCCGCTGCATAATACGACATTCCCGCTATTTGTTTAATGCGTTTAATTCGCTGTATTTTAATAATTAAAAAGAAACTCCGTCTTTGCTGCGGAGCTGGTGGAAGGAGCTTCTTGTTATGATGTCGAAACCGGAAATCGACCCATGCGCTGGGCTGCTAGGGCTTCTGGGAAATAGAGTCCAATGCAAGTGAACGGGGGTTTTGTCTCTACTACAACCGCCTCACACCAGCGGCCATCTTGCGTAGCAAGATGGCGGGTGGTGCGATAGAAGCAAACACACAGAGCAACCTATTTTCGGCGGATTTTCGCCGATCAAAAGCCCAGATACTTCAGCGTATGATCTAAAAGGTAATAAAACAATCTCGGCAGCGTAGAATATTTGATTAAAATGCGGGTAAATCGTATTATGGAGTCAAAGTGTTTTAAGCACTATCATATTCTTTCACAGGAATAGCCGATCTGCAAGCAAAAAGTATTGCTTTGTGTGAGTCAGTGTGAGCTTGTAGATCTCGAAATACGGGCGAAGCAGACGCTTCCGCGTGACGCTGTAGTGTGATCAATTAGGGCGCTAAATTACGAAGTTTTTTTTCTTTTCTAGATTATTCAATTCATGAAAAAAATAGACCGATAGAAAGATTACTGTAGGCCTAATTGACAGTATTCTATGCTTGCATTATTAGCCTGTAATGAGAATTAAAAGCAAATGGTGGTTTTCACCACCTGCCAGATGGTGAAAAGGTCACCCATACCCTAGCCTGGAACTCACCTATGCTTTTTATGGCATAGGCAGCTCCCGGCAGGATCCGCCGGCAGAAACTATGCGCAGCTGCTAGACATGAGACTAATTAATTAGAGCGACAGAGAGAGAGGACTGTGTGTGTGTTTATATGTGTGCGTGTGTCAATTTAACAAAGGTGCAGACGATCAGAAATCGGCAGAGAGTGAGTGATGTTTGCGCTACTCTATGCCGAATTGAAGTGGACTCGGACCCAGACTTTTTTTTTCTCCCTGGAAATAAAAACGTCTGGGTTTCCGAGGCTACCCATACCCCTACTAAAGGAAATAATTCCTGTAGAAACCGAATTCATGCCAGACAGTATAAGCCAATACTTCCCAAAAAATGAACAACTCCCTTCCCAAGCTATACAATCTGCAGTTTACACTTTTTTAAATTGCTTTTCCACACCAGAAGTTCTTTTTTGGGCACTGGTGCTACATACGTAAGTAACGCTACAGTAGTGTAAAGCTGACTCGCCGGATATAATGCTGTCGACGAGGCACGACGACGACGACGACAAAAAACAAACAACAATCAATAATCCGACAAATTATGTCAATAGAAAAAGGCGGTGGACCTACAACTACATCAAATCTGCTGAAGTGAACAAAAAACAATATTTCTCTGATTGGACTGAATTGATTGCATTTTCTTTTCTTTTCTTTTGTTCTGAACTTTCCAGACTGTGTGGAAAGGTCTGATTAGCGGTGAGAGGCTGATGGCAGGAGCACAGCTGGCACACAATTATGTAGCCTTTTGTTCGGTGTTGGAAAAAGTACCCACATTCTTTTCAAGTAAAAGTATCAATACTGCAATATGTGGAAACACTCTCTTTCTCTTACAACTAAAAAAAGTGTGGTAATCAAAATGTACTTGAGTAAAAGTACAAACGTATTGTCATTAAAATATACCCATTTAGGCCTGACGTCGAAATAAAAAAAAATAAGTCTCAATATTTCATGTCAAGGACCCCCCGAATTATGTATTTGGCCGCAGACCCCCATCTGAAAATATGTTGTTCCAGGGACCCTCCCCAGAAGCAAAGATTTGAGTTGAAAGCATTTTCACGCATTTTTCAAAAATAGCAGATCTACAAGCTCATAGCGCGGCACTGCGCTATGAGCTTGTAGATCTGCTATTTTTCAATAGCTAAAGTATAACATAATGCTTAAAACACCAAAAGGGGTTCCCGTCCAACATCTCATTCATAGTCAATGGGAATTTAATCTTTGTGTCGCCACTCCCGGTAAACCACTTTCAAGCTTGCGTCTCTATTTTGGGCATGTCGTTATTGGTGAAAATGTTCCAAAAAATGTTTTGATACGGCAAAGCGTCACGGATTGATCGTTTCATTTGATGCAGGTGCAATACCTGCAGTGGCATGTTATTATTGATCACTCCGGTCATTATTGAAAAATCACACCCGTGTAAACTGAGTGGTGCAAGGTCTTATATAGCCTGATCAGCTGTGGTCTGACGTAATGTCAGTGACCATAGTAACCATGCTCATTCTTTTCAGGGACAGGTACACAAACACACACACACACACGGGTACTAACAAAGCCAGTTGTTGGAGTGGTTTGCACCACTCAAAAACAGCAGACGCCGGAAATAGCACGTCAAGTGTGTGTGTGTGTGTGTGTGTGTGTGTGCGTTTGTGGGGGGGGGGGGGGGGGGGGGGGGGGTTGCAACGGGAATGGGGTTCATGGAGGTAATATTTTTGTTGTAGACATTCAGCTGGGCTTAGCAGACAGGTTTTTTTCTCTGCGATGAAACCGTGAACACAGGTTGTGTCGCGGTGGAGAGAACTAGTGTAGCTGCCGGGTTACATTTCTCCCCCTCCTCCTGGGTGCTAGTAGTGGAAGTGGACACACGCACACACACACACACACGCACACACACACACGCACGCACAGTCTCCCAGTGGGACGGGTTCCAATGCCGCCCGTAATGATGGTGTGTGTTCAGAGCCGCCGCAGCGGTCCCATTGCTGACGGTGCTGAATATTTTATAATGTTAGCTCGCCTAGACTTCTCTCTCTCTCTGTGTGTGTGTGTGTGTGTGTGTGTGTGTGTGTGTGTGTGTGTGTGTGTGTGTGTGTGTGTGTGTGTGTGTGTGTGTGTGTGTGTGTGTGTGTCTTTCGTCTTTCACACTCTCAGTCTCTCCTTTCTCCAGGTTCAAGGTTTCTTTACCGTTACATCTTGTGTACAGGTACGTAACCGTAAAAAAAGATTGTTTTATCTCTCTCTCTCTCTATCTCCCCCCCCCCAAGCCTGCTTGCTTTGGGTAAAAAAAACAATCTCCTTGCAGGTCCACAGGATTTCTCATCTCTCTCCAACCAGGGAATGCCAACTCATACCACACGCCGGTAAAACCATCTTAAGGCTAAAGTGCTTTCAGTGGTGGGTGGTATGCATCTAAGCCCTACTTTGGCACACACAACGAATACCGGAAATAGCCGATCGGTTTGTTACGTTGTTGTTGTTTTTTTCTTCTTCATAGAACGACGGGCCCAAAATAGGGATGCCGGGTTTAAAACTGGTTATAATTGATGACTAATGTTGTATTGTTCTATTTGCCAAAATGAGAACGGTGGCCATTCGTTGCGTTTCAAAGGAATACAAAAATATAGCTGCAAGCAGTGATAAGGCGGGACCAAGCAGGAAGGCAATAAGCAATAAGAACAATATGCACAACAATAAGCCATTGAAACATGGAAGACTGAACTTGAGAAAAAAGACCATGTAATTGTGACGGTCAGTTTTAATAGTGGGGGGGGGGGGGGGGGTCTTGGAGACTCATACGCTGAGTTGGTGGTGCCTGGATTTGAACCCACAATCCTGTGGTCTATAGGCGAGAGCTCTACCTACTGAGATATCCAGAGACAAGCAGTTATCTCATTGTTTTTAATGGAAACTGACATGGAAACTAACATGCTCTGATGCATGCGTGTGCGGCGAACCACAAACAATGGACCACATCATGAGATGCATCTCTGCCCCACAATGTACTGGAGATGACTTGGCCGAAGCAAATGCTACAAATGCAAAAGCAAATTGCTCAAAAATCCAGGCAGAAAAGCAGGTGTAAGCATTTTCCAAACTGCTCAAAAAGGCGGGATATCTGAGGGAGGAGCTTACTGGTCAAAGTAAGGAACATGTGCAAACAAGTGCCATGACTTTTGGCCAAACGAAGCATGAGTTATGACTGTTCAAAGGTTTCATTTAAAAAAAATTGCTATAGCTGCCCCTTTGGCCAATTGGAGAATGACCCTCTACAATACTGTAAAGTTTCATAAGCATGTGACGCTGCATGTATGTATTATGGGCAGAAGAAGAATTTTCACAAAACAGCAATTTTCATTAGCCCATAAAACCTTAATTATTTCACTTAACACAGCCGACGCGAATCGCGTATCAATACGTTATCAATTAATCAAACGTCGGGTGCGAATCACGTATCAATACGTTTCAATCACTTTTTTATAGCATACTTTCATTCATCTTTTTACCCACCCGGACAATGAAGAACCATCACCCTATCATTGCTGCTTAGTCCCGCTCACGTGATCAGAAAAAAAAACAAAAAACAAAAAAAAACCTCCCCTCCTGAAAACAGGAGGTCGGGCCGCTTTACGTGTAGAAGCCATTGTAAAATGGACGCGCCCATGCCGATTTAGTCTGTGTGTGAAAAGAATCAAATTTCACCTAACCTCGCCTCACCAGGCTTTCCTCCACCTATTGGCTTTTACCCAACACTATAGTACTCGATTCCCCCCTCCCCTCCTGTTTCTCCAGAAGGAGGATCTTGCGAGATGGCTCTCGGAAAAAAACATAATCAACGGAACGCTGCCTGCAACACATATGGACAGATGCATGTTTCCTTCTTCATACTGTAGCGACCAAACGATCCCCGAGCCTACAATACTACGAACTAACAAACGAACTACAGTATCGAGAGGGGCCGCCATGACAAAAGACAGTCTACCGTTGGTGGATCACGTATCGCCATGCAGAGCCGTCATAATCGGAGATCGCTCGGACGTGTGGTTGTAACGCTTTTTTATTCATTATAATTGTAGTGATAAGACCGCAATGAACGCATCGGGGACGTAATCGACCCGGGTGTAATGTATAACGAACTTTTCCGCGTCCTAAACCGTGGTGTTGTGATCCGAAGCTTTTTTTTCTCCATCGCCCCCAACGTGCATGCCCATGCATGTTTCCCTATACTAGCTTGAAAAACAAAATCAGCTGATGACAACGCGTCTCACCGTTATACTATAGTTCTGAACCGAACGGTGGAATGGGACTTTTTATAGCCGTACGGATCAAGACTTTTGCTGCCCAATGTGCCCATGAACCCCCCCCCCCAATGTTTTGCGATCAAGACAATGAGGCAATCATCATCATCATCTAAAAGCAGAGTTATGAAGGTTTATAGTCAGACATTGACAGGCAGATATAACAATAAACACAATAAATATGCTATACATCCTATACACCGAATGAAAGCCCTGAATGTGTACTTTTACGAGGAAAAGAGTAAACATTGATCCCATGTACAGTTTGTCATAAATTGGTTACATTGCACATTGCGCCCACCAGATATAACTGCAGAGAAGACATGGACCCGAACTCAATATTCACAAAATAAGGCCTATAGCGACATATAAATACTATATACCGTATGAAACAGAAGACTCTCTGCTTTCATAAGAAAAAAACTTCTACTGTAGTAATAATAAAAATCACACCCATGTGAAGTGAGTGGTGCAACTCTGTCCCATATTCTGTTCTCTGCTTATTCAATACAGCTCGCTATATACGGACTGAGGCAGAAAGTCATGTAAACCTTTTATTTACAGTTTGGTCTGTAAACTTCTACTGTAATAATAAAAATCACACCCCTGTGAAGTGAGCGTTGCAACTGTTCTGTACTTATTCACTACAGCTCGCTATATACGGACTGAGACAGAAAGTCATGTAAACCTTTTATTTACAGTTTGGTCTGTAAACTTCTACTGTAATAATAAAAATCACACCCCTGTGAAGTGAGCGGTGCAACTGTTCTCTACAGTTGCGCGGTGCAATGGTAGAGAACAGTTGCACCGCTCACTTCACAGGGGTGTGATTTTTATTATTACAGTAGAAGTTTACAGACCAAACTGTAAATAAAAGGTTTACATGACTTTCTGTCTCAGTCCGTATATAGCGAGCTGTAGTGAATAAGTACAGAACAGTTGCAACGCTCACTTCACAGGGGTGTGATTTTTATTATTACAGTAGAAGTTTACAGACCAAACTGTAAATAAAAGGTTTACATGACTTTCTGCCTCAGTCCGTATATAGCGAGCTGTATTGAATAAGCAGAGAACAGAATATGGGACAGAGTTGCACCACTCACTTCACATGGGTGTGATTTTTATTATTACTACAGTAGAAGTTTTTGAGTGGTGTAAACCACTCCTACAACTGGCTTTTGTGTGCATAAAAAAATGACCATGGTTGCTATGTTCAAAATAATTTCTGACGTAATTAAATCACACCCGGGTGAACTGGATGACCGTAGCAACCGTGGTCATTTTCTCTGCACAGAAAAAGCCAGTTGTGAAATCACATCCGGGTGTGATTTCATTACGTCAGATCAGAGCTGATCAGGCTACATAATACCTTACCTTATTTCATTACGTCAGACATTACGTCAGACCACAGCTGATCATGCTATATAAAACCTTACACCACTCAGTTCACACGGGTGTGATTTTTTATTTTCTTATGAAAGCAGAGAGTCTTCTGTTTCATACGGTATATAGTATTTATATGTCGCTATAGGCCTTATTTTGTGAATATTGAGGAGTTCACGTCCATGTCTTCTCTGAAGTTATCTGGTGGGCACAAGCTGCATTCAATAACCAATTACTGTCTAACTGTACATGGGATCAATGTTTACTCTTTTCCTCGTAAAAGTACACATTCAGGGCTTTCATTCGGTGTATAGGATGTATAGGATATTTATTGGGTTAAATTTTATATCTGCCTGTCAATGTCTCTGACTTTAAACCATCCATAACTCTGCTCGCTGTTCAAGATAACCACTTCCAGGCAAATGCAGGTGTTGCAAAAAGGTCAATATCTCCAGAATGGAACATGGTAAAATCAAAATGTATTTTTTAAATTGAAGTGGACAAGTTCAGCTTTCTTTTGATGTATGCGTGTGATTCTCGCTATAAGAGAACATTTTGCTGTGGGCCCCCGAACAAGGCCTTTGTGCAATGTTAAACGGTAGCAACATCCAAATAGGCCTGTTGAGATCTTGTAGCAATCAAAGTGTTAAAAACAATCTACTTCCGATTGTTTTGTCCGTATCGGTCTAAAGTTCACGTGTAGAGGTTTTCGTGCATATTGATCAATGATCCTCGGAGGAGATAGATTTTAACTGTTTTTCATATAATTCAAAATGGCGGTGATCTAAAGGCCAGAGGTCAAATGTAAGAGCACGAAAGTTGTTCGGCATGAGGAGATGCATATGTGCACCGAAGTTTCAATGCCGACGGTCAAACGGTTCATGAGCTATGCGCCTTCAAAGTTTGCATTTTCAATTGAGTGCTATAGCAATGGTCGTGGGCTTCGCATCGTCACCGTTAGCCATGGCCCCCTACCATGTTGCCGAGTGACTGCACGGTTCAGCCACAACTGTCATTTTTGGCGGAAGGAGAAGAAGAAGGAAAAAAACAGACAAAAACAATAAGGGACCAAGTCGGCTCTGGTTGTTGAACGTGATCTGACCTTGATCGGACAGGAAGTCCAGCATGGTCTGCAGCAGGAAGGACAGGTGTCGGACAGACAGGCCGGGGTTGCCCATACGACGTGAGGCGTACACCAGCTCATGAAGCAGACGCATCTGCACTGCAGCCCAGCCGCGGTGGCTTCCTGAGAGAGAGAGAGAGAGAGAGAGAGAGAGAGAGAGAGAGAGAGAGAGAGAGAGAGAGAGAGAGAGAGAGAGAGAGAGAGAGAGAGAGAGAGAGAGAGACGGACGGACAGAGAGAGAGAGAAAGAAGGGGGGGAGAAAATATGTGTTCTTTAATTATACTACTACACCATACATATGTTATGCAAATACCCCATAGTACATTTAACCCATTAACCCATTAAGACCTGTGGGCGATTCTACATCATTTGTAGAATCGGGTAGAAGACATTTAATGTCTTCTAAATCAGTAGTTCTCAAACTATTTTGTAATTCAAAAGTGAAGTGCTGTGAGCTTGTATGTCTGCTATTATTGATAGCCAAGGCTAAAATATGAAATGCTTTCCTGGGCCTTTTGGTGTTTTAAACATTATGTTATAATTTAGCTATTGAAGAATAGCAGATCTACAAGCTCATAGCGCGCCACCGAGTGGCGCGCTATGAGCTTGTAGATCTGCTATTTTTCAATAGCTAAATTTTTCTGCTATTTTTGAAAAATCATGAAAATATTTATTTCAGAAAACAGGAGGATTTAGAAGATTTTTTTTTTATTTTGAGGTCAGGCCTAAATGGATTAATGAGTTAAAACCGGGAAAGTATCCGTGTCATTTTAGTTAAGAAGTAGTTAATCACAATCATTTATACCTGTACGCTACGTACCACATTTCGGCTATTCAAAAATAGCAGCGATACAAGCTCACATAGCGCCTTATTGTGTGCCGCGCTGTGAGCTTGTAGATCTGATATTTTTGAAAAATTGTGAATCTTTACAACGAGGTATAGATTGCAAGGATGGGGCATTCCTGGAATGAGTAACACAGCTAAAGGTGTGTGGCGGGCCCCCAAAACATTGGCCAAAATGGGAAACGGTTGGTATTCAACCCTTGCTTTGAGTTGCTTAGGCCTGATTTACACTGGCAGACAAATCTAGCCTGAATCAGATCTGTGCCACATCAAGATTGAAATCCGATTGGTTTAAATGGTCACATGACTCATTTAGACAAATCAGATTCCAATCTGGATGTGGCTCAGATCTGATTCCGGCTGGATTTGGCTGCCAGTGTAAATGGGGCCTTAGTGGATTGGATGATTGCACTCTCCCACAGTAATAAGGAAAAAAACAACACATATTGTCCAAACGCAGCCGTAACAGCTTGGCACCTCCTCATGCTGGTCACCAACCGAGCCACATTTTGCTGTGGGATGGCATCCCATTCCTCAACCAGGATTTGTTGCAAGTCATCCAACGTGGTTCTGTCTGTCTAGCACGTACAGCACGCTCAAGCAGATCCCACAAGTGTTCAATTGGGTTGAGGCCTGTCTGGACTCACGGCATCCTCTCCACTCCCAAATTAAATGGACCCTTGGCAGGTCCATTTGGCTGCAGTTCCGTTTGGTTCCGGGTCCAATGGTTTCATTTTACACTCTCAAGAGTTAAATTATTTTTGAAACATCTGTATAACTTCATTTACAAGAAGTCTACACAATTAGAGAATATAGAAGAATTGGTATTTTGATCAACGTTTGCCTGTTATCTCTCCTATGGTACCAGTGCCACATCAATAAAGCATGGAATTGTGGACAAAATCTCATCCAACATCAAAATATTCTTTTGTTTGGATCCGAGACGCTAAATCCCATCAAATGGTGGTCCGTGGCTCAAATACAGAATAAATAATGGGCCTTGATATGAAAAGGGTTGAAAACCAGTGGCTCAATAGCATCCCCAATAGGTGGCGGTGGCTCAGGGGTAGAGTTTCCGGATGGTAACCGCAAGGTCGCCAGTTCGAACCCGGGCTCCGCCAGAGTTAGTGTCGAAGTGTCCTTGAGCAAGACACTGAACCCCTAATTGCTCCTGATGTGCTGCTGGTTGGCCATCGGTGTATGAATGTGTGTGTGAATGGGTGAATGTAATGCACAATCTATGTAAAGCGCCTTGGATAAAAGGCGCTATATAAATGCACCATTTACCATTTACCATCCCTCCCTGACGGCAGGGCCTTACATAAGAACCTCAGCTCCCCCCCCAATGGATCCCTAGAGGTCCCACTCCCAGCTGTCAAAATTGCTGCTTCACCGTGAGGACAAAGAAAACAAGAGCAAACGGTGGAGAGCTGTGGAGACATGGGCGAGGGCATGTGGGTAATTAATCTGCATGCCGGTTCACTGAACCGACGGCGATACCGGTCAGTAATAAACATTCCTGCTCCTGTGGTTGTTACTCGTTCCCCAACGACTCCTCTGACACCTTGAAAAACACCCATTAATGCAAATCCCTCCTAAGCTATTTTCTTCCCCTCTGCAAAAACTGCACCCACTAAGCAGGCTAAAAATAGAGTCCCACCTGTCTGCCAGTGATTTTCCTGTGAACACCAGTGCTTATCTATAGGGCTAGTAATCCAGACGACACTGTGGCTTTTTTTCCTGTGGATGTGCCTGCTCTCTCTCTCCCTTTGGGGGGGAAAAAAATGACTTCATCTGTGGTATTTTCAAGCCTTATAGTGGAGGTGTCTCGCAATCCAATTAGCCCATTTTGGGCGGGAACCCCTTTTGGTGTTAGCATTATGTTATGCTTTAAGCTATTGAAAAATAGCAGATCTACAAGCTCATAGCGCGCCACCGAGTGGCGCGCTACGAGCGGCACGCTACGAGCGTGTAGGTCTGACATAGTTTTGTTGGAATGTAAGAATGCTAGCATTATGAATTTCAGGCAAAAATACTTGCCAATTTATATTAGATATATTACTCGCCCATGTTTAAATTAATTGCATTACTAAAATCTGAAAAACAAAAAGTAATCTATAAACTGGGTGCTTTTCTGAAAAATGTTCTTCCACTGTACAAATAGGGAAAGCCTTTTGATATGTCGATGTATATCATGTAATGTAATGTATACTGTTGATTGTATACTTTTATGAATATGTGCTCCAAACCATGTGATCATGGTCGTGAGTTAAATAAATGATGAGAAACATAGCTTTTTCAGAAAACTGTCAGGATGTAGAAGACATTTTTAGAATCCGTTCTCAGGTCAAAATGGGTTAGTTAAGATAATGACAGCGGTTGCACCGCCAAGCAATCGCCCCCCTGTCACACACACACACACACACACAAACCCTGACACAAAAGCCACCGTTCCTCCGGCCAACTCCGAGGAAAATGGGCGAATTTCGCAGGTCCCTTTTGTAGGGAGATGAGATGCCTCGTTCCATTATCGTCGGCCTCTCTGTTATCATTAGCATGTAAATATCACAGGACGAGAAAACTCCCTGGCATTGTGGAACCGTGTTAAAAGAAAAGGAGCTGTGGGATAATCACGTTTTGTGGGTCTACGTGCGGGGACACATGAGAGATAAGGAGACAGCCGGCAAGAGCCCTTTCTTGCCTGTGATTTCTGGAGGGAATAAGGGGAGGGGGGGCGAGGGGGGGGTACCTGAGCTCCTTAAAACCCCATTTGCCCTTCCATATCTTAAGCCGTGGCAGCGTTATTGCAGAAATGCACCATTGAGTCCTATTTTCTTTCTCACTTGAGCTTTCTCTTCGCCAGTTCTTATCGCTCAATAAACTCCCTCCCGACACCTTCTGCCAAAACACTCACAATCACCACACCAAGGTTTTCCACCCATCATCAGCCCTGCAAGGACTCATGGCAGGCACCCAAGCCGTGGTGGTGGTGGTGGTGGTGTTAGTGGTGGGTGTACTTGTATATAGTTCAGGTCTTGTGAGATGACCGTTCCAGTTAAAAGGCTAATGTGAACTGCTTGGCTAGAAAAACAAAAAAAAGAGTGGTAAAGTATGACGCATGTCTGTCTGAGGCATCCAAAAAGCTGTTCAGCCCTCTAGAATTGTTTGTTGCACTTTGGTTGTGCTGCAAAAATGAATTTGAAAATGAACCCATATGGGATAATTCGGTCAGTAAACGTGAAATAGTCAAGACTGAAGCCCAAATGACACACGTGTGTGTGCACTGAAAATTGCAGATATACTGTAGATTCAGAAGCTCACAACGCTTTGGATATCCAATGCATTAGCATATCCGACAAAAGTTGTGATGAACTTGTAACTTATATCAGCTATTTTCAATGTCTTACGACGGAAGCATAAATTAGCTTTCGTTGAGTAGTATTATACAGAATTGAGTTTGGTGTTCGAGGCTCTGAATGTGTCACTCCCTGCCAAGCATAAAACACGATGGTAAACTTCCCCCCCCAGAGGAAACGTATAGCATCAGAGCCGACAGGGTGTGGATGACTGGGGTGAAGGAGAGGGGTGATGAAATGCAGGAATGGTGAGCAGCAGCAGCAGCGATAATTGGAGCAGCAACGGTTGCAATCTGAGCAGTGGAGTGGCAGCATGGTGCGGACTGCGGAGTGAGAAAGTGAGCAAGTGCATTTCACAGCTTAACCCATTTTGGGGCGGGAACCCCTTTTGGTGTGTGAGGCATTAGGTTATACTTTAGCTGTTGAAAAATAGCAGATCTACAAGCTCATAGCGCGCCACCGAGTGGCGCGCTACGAGCTTGTAGGTCTGCTATTTTTGAAAAATCGTCGTGAAAATGTGGTGCAAATCTTTGAATATTTATTTCAGAGCGAACGTTTTTAACTAAAAATATTTGCTTCTGGGGGATCCCTGGAACAACATATTTTGAGATGGGGGGCCCAATAGAGATAATTCTGGGGGTCCTTGACATGAAAAAGGTTAAGCACAACTGACATAGAAACATGGGTTTTTCAGAAAACTATTAGGATTTAGAAGGCTTCTTTTTTTAATCGCCATCAGTCCAAAATGGGTTAAATACACCACCATATTACAAAGTCGGACGTGTGCTGCAGTGAGAGAAGTGTACCACGTGTCTAGCAGGGCGACTACAGTTGATGGTCTGATGGTCTTCTCATCATGCACGTTCACTGAAGCATGTCATGAGCATACACGTTCACTGACGCGAGAATGACGTAGAGCTGAGCGAGTTTGGAGAAAAAACTAACTTGCTAACCGCCTAGAGATTCTTAAAAAGTCAACAGTCGCCTATAACAAAGCCTTGCGTCTGGCAAGGCAGGCGTATTTCTCTGGCATTATTAATGAGAACAAGAAAAATGCCAGAGTCCTATTCTCTACCATTTTTTTACAGATTTTACAGATTTTGCTTATTCCTTCTAAATCTCTGTATATCAAATATAGCCAACTCATCAAATCTCTTAGTTACATCAATATTGTTCTTCGCCAATAGTTGGTTTGTACGTTTACTTTATACAGTTCGCATTGGGCATTTCCACTGCCACGCACATTCCCAGCCATTTCCCATGATCGCGGTGGTTTGACCCAGTCCCAGAGCCAACTAATAGAAGAGTTACGACATTGAGGGGGCAGAAACCGAGCGCTCGAGCTCTGTTCACGCAGCCTGAACTGAAAAGTTTCAGTTGACAAACATAGCAGTTACTTTTGAACGCTTGATGCTGCACAGACCATGCTAATGCCTGCTAAAGCTAATGTTGACAGCCTGACTGTGTGTGTGTGCGTGCTTGCAGGAGAGAGGCAGGCGGAGGGCTCTCATCTGGGAGTGCGCACACACACACGCACGCACACACACACACACACACACACACACACACACACACACACACACACACACACACACACACACACACACACACACACACACACACACACACACACACACACACACACACACACACACACACACACACACACACACACACACACACACACACACACACACACACACACACACACACACACACACACACACACACACACACACACACACAGAGAGAGGCAGGCGGAGGGCTCTCGTCTGGGAGTGCGCACACACACACACACACACACACACACACACAGAGAGGCAGGCGGAGAGCCAGACGAGACACACGCGTGTGCGTGTGTTGAGTTTATGCTTTGAGCATTTTTGCCCTCTTCCATGGCATTTGCAATAAACCAATCATTCTCCCATGTTGATAAGATTATTTAAAACTTGAGAAGCACTAAAGCAGTGGTTCTGAACCTGTGGTCTGGGGCCCACCAGTGGTCCTTGAGGGGGTTCCAGGTGGTCCCCAGCTAAATGATGGAGAGTTGGTAACCAAATTAACCCTTATAGATCTTTAACTCTTGAGAGTGTAAAATTAAACCAGTGGGTCCATTTGGTTCAATTTCACACTCTCAAGAGTTGAATAATTAAAAACATCTGCATTACTTAAGTTATTTACAAGAAGTCTATACAATTTGAGAATGTAGAAAACATGTTATTTTGATCAACATTGGCCTGTTATCTCTCCTAATGGTACCAACATCAATACAGTTCTTTAGTTTGGGTCTGGAAGGCTAAATGTCATCAAATGGTGGTCCATGGCTCAAATGCAGAATAAATAATGGACCTTGATATGAAACATTTTGACAACCACTGATTTAAGGTATATTTAGAACGGATAAAAAATATGCGATTAATTTGCGATTAATCGCAATTAAATATTTTAATCGATTGACAGCCCTATTATTATATAAGACGGAGGCAACAATTGTGCAAATAGCCAATCTACAAGTTCACAACGACCTTGTACTGTACATCTGCTATTTCACAATTTATCTATGGAACCATTCCGTTGCTTGTCTGGGTGGGGGGTCCCCAGTTCAAATATGATTACTTTGGGGGGGTCACAGCCTGAAAAGGCTCCTAAAATTGCTAGCCTACCACCTTGATATTAACAAAAAAAAGATTGTAACTTGTATTGCGTGGCCTTATGTAACTATTCATTGATTCACTCCCAAAATCCATTTGGCAACAAAAAACAAAACTAGAAAAAGTGCCCTTCTGGGCACAGGTCTCCACCAGGAGGATAGGACTGTGTGAGATGTTTGGCAAAATGTTTAGGAGTAATATAAACATGTTTTTTTGTTTATTTGTTTTTTGCAACAATTTTCTTCATTTTGTTGAGGAAATGCAGAGCCAGATCACTCATAGCATCGTTCCAAAAATGTGTTTTGCAAAAATCAACCTGTTGGTGGCGCTATAACAGGCCAATGTGAAAAGGGTGGGATATATTAATCAGCCTAGTAAGAAAATGTGTGAAAGATTTCACGTAAATTGCATGCTGCGTTCATGATTTGAGGCTTTTGTTCAAAACGGGGCAATCTTGCAAACTGTGAAAGCCAATTGTAGCCAATTAGGATGGAATATGAAATATCGGACAGATCCGACTTGAGCACATGACCATAGAGATACTGTGTAACGATTTGTGGATTTTTGGACAGAATCTGGAGGAGTAATATCAAAAAATGTGTTTTACAAAAGTCGGCCTCCTGGTGGCAGATGCGGAAAATGCAGGTCAAAGGTTTGTCCTTGGCCTCTAGGGAGTGTGCATGCAACGTTTCACGCAGATCGGTGAAAATCTGCCTCATGGTGGCGCTCTGGAAAATGGAAAATGTGGGGCAGAGGTTCATTGTTGGCATCCAGGGAGTGTGTGTGCAAAGTTTGGCATCGACCGGGTTAACGGTGCCGGAGATTAGCTGGTAACGGACGGACGGAAGGACGGACGGACGGACACACGGACGGAGTGCAAAACATACTCTCTCCCCATGCCTTCGGCCTGGTGGAGACAAAAATCACACCTGTGTGAAGTGTGGGGCGCTCACTTCGCATTATCTAATGTTTGGCTAGTTGGTGTCAAGGTGATGTATGTTTGCTCAGCAGTTGCTGCTCAGAAGGTTTGAGTGTTTACTCAGACCGAAAACAAATTAAAGGGAACATTGCCGCGGACCTAGATCTGCTATTGAAAAATAGCAGTATCTACAAGCTCATAGCGCGCCACCGAGTGGCGCGCTACGAGCTTGTAGGTCTGCTATTTTAGAAAAATCGTTAAAATGTGGCGCAAATCTTTAAATATATTCTTTCAGAGCAAACGTTTTTAACTCAAATCTTTGCTTCTGGGGGGGGGGGTCCCTGGAACAACATATTTTCAGATGGGGGTCCGCAGCCAAATTCAGACAATTCTGGGGGTCCTCGACATGAAAAAGGTTGAGCACCACTGACATTCAGAAAACTATTAGGATTTAGAAGCCATTTTTCAGGTCTAAATGGGTTAAACACACATAGATACGGAAGCTGCTGGTTATTATTCATAATGTATGAATTCTTGTTTCTGGACTGCCTAGGAAAACAACTGACAGATTACAACTTGTCCAAAATGCGGAAGCCAGAGTTTTAACTAAAACTAAGATGAGAGAATATATTTCTCCAGTTTTAGCTTCACTGCATTGCCTTCCGGTTTGTTTTTAGGATCGATTTGAAAATTCTATTACTTGTTTATAAAGCTCTCAATGGTCTCGCACCTTCCTACCTACATGACTGCCTGCCTATATATGTCCCCAAACCACGCCCCTACTGTGGCAAGTGCCCATGTGGCAAGATCTTCTGACTAGAAAGAATAAAAGAGGAGGAACTACACAAGAAAAACACGGGTAGAAATGTCTACCTACTGTAGACGTGTCTACTGTACCCCTGATCCCCTTGTTGTCCATTTGATTACTGTACCCCTGATCCCCTTGTTGAAAGAATTGTGAAAATGTGACTCAAATCTGGAATGTATACTATATTCTTTCAGAGCGAACGTTTTTAACTCAAATCTTTGCTTCCGGCGGGGTCTCTGGAACTACATATTTCCATGATGGGGGTCCTCAGCCAAATACAGATAATTCTGGGGGTCCTTGGACATGAAAAGGGTTGAACACCACTGACATAGAAACATAGGGTTTCAGAAAACTGTCATGATAGAGACATTTGTAGAATCGTCCTTAGGTCTAAATGGGTTACCCCATTTAGGGCGGGAACCCCTTTTGGTGTTTTAAACATTATGTTATAATTTAGCTATTTAAAAATAGCAGATCTACAAGCTCATAGCGCGCCACCGAGTGGCGCGCTACGAGTTTGTAGGTCTGCTATTTTTTGAAAAATCGTGAAAATATTTATTTCAGAAAACTGGAGGATTTAGAAGATTTTTTTTTAATTTCGAGGTCAGGCCTAAATGGGTCAACTGAAGGGGTTGAATACTTTCCATTAGAGAGCACATCCAGTGTGGGAGGTGCTAGTTGTGGCATGAACAAAATGCAAACCTCCTCATTCACATCCAGGAGGACCAACTCACAGACACTTTTCAGGATGACTTACTTCAACGACACGTCTTTGTTTCATCAGTTCAAAAGAGTACAACGCGTTTTGCAAATGAGCTTGGTCAGGTTAATTTCATGAACCTGAAATTAATCTGATGAAGCACATTTGCAAAACGGCAAAAACGCACGTTTTTGTGTGGCACTAAATGAAATAAAGACATGTCATTATTGAAGTAAATCAGTCTGTCCTGAATAGTGTGTGGTCCGTTCCCTTTCCATTACCCCGCCCTGAAAATGTTTTGTGCGAGGGACCCACCATACAAGATTTGTGTTGTTAACCCATTCTGGGCGGGAACCCCTTTTGGTGTTTTAACTAAGCATTATGTTATACTTTAGCTATTGAACAATAGCAGATCTACAAGCTCATAGTGCGCCACCGAGTGGCGCGCTACGAGCTTGTAGGTCTGATATTTTTGAAAAATCGTAAAAATGCGGCACAAATCTTTGAATATATATTCTTTCAGAGCGAACTTTTTTTATAGCAGATCTACAGTATAAGCTCACAACGTGTCACAGATCACATTGTGAGCTTGTATATTGCCCGTTTTCAAATAGCCGAAGTACTGTTAAAACGTTAAAAAGATGTTTATGCTACATCAACAGATGTCTCGTCGGGACCCACTTTGAGAACCACTGGTATATGGAGCTGTAAACCTCCAATGAACTCCGGCTTGTCTTCCATTCAGCGGTCGGTATTGGGTATAAGTGGGCAGGAAGCTGCACAGTGTAGCTCTGAACAATCCACCCCATGGCTTCCTTTAAACCATTTAGACCTGAGAAAAGATTCTACAAATGTCTTCTAAATCCTGACAGTTTTCTGATAAACTCCATGTTTCTATGTCAGTGGTGCTCAAACATTTTCATGTCAAGGACCCCCAAAAATACATGCAATTGGTCGCCGACCCCCATCTGAAAATATGTTGAAAAACGGTCGCTCTGAAAGAATATATTCAAACATTTGCGCCACATTTTCACGATTTTTCAAAAAATAGCAGACCTACAAGCTCGTAGCGCGGCACTCGGTGCCGCGCTATGAGCTTGTAGATCTGCTATTTTTCAATAGCTAAAGTACAACATAATGCTTAAACCACCAAAAGGGGTTCCCGCCCAAAATGGGTTAAACAAGGACCCCCGTGGTGAACACAGATGACCCTCAGGCTTTGTATTCAGCGGGACAGTTGTAATTTGTTCTGAATCACTCGCCATGAAGTGGGCCGGAGTGAAGAGTCGAGAGTCCATATAGAACAGAGAGGCTTATCATGGAGACCTTGCCACGGAGGGCAAAAAAAGCCTGGCTCAGGAGGACTCAGTTTTTAACTTTAACAGCAAGGTAGCGTTGGCCTGAATGCATAGGGGGCTTTTTACACGGCGTTGGTAGGGATGGATGTAACTATGGATTTTTTTCCTATAGATTACTTTTACGAATCATCGGATAATCAGTTCTGTTTTTTCTTTTAACCCTTTCAGCGCTATCATTTATTGAAAAAAATAGGATCTAATTCACGACAGCATTTTTTAAATTTGAGCTCTTATTTTGAAAAGCCGCCATTTCCGCTCCACTTGCAGTAGTCCTAAATTAGGAATTTACACGGAGCTGGGCCGGCCTTGTTTACATTGTGAATCCAGACCGGAGCTCTGCAGAGCTCCAGATCGTCAGCTCTGTGCCGTCAAAGAAACGCTGTTTTGACCAAAATGCCATCTGGGACAAGGAATAGGAGATATAGGCGATTGAAAGAAATGGATGGAATGGATTATTATGGCGACGACGATCTAAGATGGGCGATCCAGTGCTGTGCTAACAACACAGCTAGCTAACCGGCTAACGTAAGTAGCAGTTTGGCTCGAGCAATCGAACGCTCTATAAAAGCGCAATTGCCGAAGGGTTTCGTCAATGGCGTTAAGTGTTAGTATCAAAATTAGGCTTCAATTGACAAAGGTTTTCGGCAATGGCGCTGAAAGTATTAATATATCAACAAATCCAACTTGAAAATATGAATTGTTTAGCCCCATTTTATGCTTTGTTGCAAAACGGTGTTGTAAAAATATTAAAATCCAGTTCCAGACCCCCAGGAACGCACCCAGGGTGCCGGCCCGATTCCGGCGAGCCGCCCCGCGTCCAAAACGGTTGAGAAATGACAGAGTTACCGTGTGGGGGTCCCTTTACTGTACCCTCTACTGTACTGTACTGTACTGTACTGTACTGTACTGTACTGTACTGTACTGTACTGTACTGTACTGTACTGTACTGTACTGTACTGGCACACCTGAAATCACCATATATACAGTTAATATGTGCGTGTGTATTTGTGTGTGTGTTAGGTTGCACACAGGTGGTGAAAAACAACCATGCTGTTTGTGTGCTCAGACGCACCCAGGCAGCCAGCCAGCTACCCACACACATAGTGGTTTGCACCACTTAAAAACAAAACACCAATGTTATCCCTGGTCAAGCAGGTGGTGGTGGTGGTGGTGTACCTTTGCTGAAGTCCTTGGGGTCCAGGGAGAGGCAGTATCCCGGCAGCGTCTCCAGAAGCAGCTTGTAGCAGGCCCTCCAGCCCGGCTCGGGGATGGTGGGGGCCACGCACTGCATGGCCGCCACGCGCTTGAAGAACGCCGACTTGCGGCGGAAGCCGATCAGGTCATAGAGCTCCGACAGGATGCTGTAGCGCTGGATCTTCTCCTCCTCGGAGAGCTGTGTGGGTGGACAGACACGCGGGAGATGAGGGCAGCTTTAGGGGCAGCTTTTCCCACGAGGCACTTTAAGGCCTCACTCACACCTATACATCTAGCGTACAACAATGTTGCATGGCAGATGTAAACAAGTGGTAAGTGTCATGGCCGCCCCAATGCATTTCCAATGGAGGTCACATGGTTTGACACAACATTTTTGTTTGATGCGGGGGAGGGGGGCACAACACAGCCATCAAACAAAATGTTGTGTCAAGCCATGTGACTTCCATTGGAAATGCATTGGGCGGCCATGACACTTAGATCTTGCATGCAACATTGTTGTATAGGTGCGAGTGAGGCCTTATTCAAGGAGAAGAAACGATAAATGAATTTGAGCAAACAGTTGAAAACGGAACACAATGGATTGATCATTAGAATACTGTATGCGCAGACCACCCAATCTGACCACTTAACACATTTTGTGACCAAAACATCTGTGGACGTCCTGGGTATTACCGCACGTGCATAGCCCAAGACGTCTGTGGACGTCTTTGAAAAAAAATATATATATATATATATATTTATTTTATTTTTATTTTTATTTATTTTTTATTAAAAAAAATCAGAAAAATCAAAACACTTTTTTTTTTTTTTTAAACACGTGGTGCCAAAGTTTGTGTTTTCGCCATTGAGAATGCATTTGGCGTTTACTTTAAATTAAATAACTCAGAAACTATAAAACATAAGTTCAAAAGTAAAAGTTCAAAGTAAAAAGTTCCAGCATGTGTCTCCACAGTCAGCTGAATTATAAAAAATGTGAATGGATTTTCTAGGTGAAAGTGATTTTGGGCAGTTTTGCGTGGGCTCTCAATGTGTTAACATGGCAGTTGAATGGCAGCCGTGTTACGTGATCGGATGGGTAGACCGCAAACATTTTAGAGATTTTCATAAAAGGGTAGAAACCGCTGATTGAGGGGATTTAAGGAAAGGCTTGCATTTAAAGATTGCTTTATTTGTCATTTGTTTTTTCAACTGCAAGCAAAACGACATTACGTTTCTCCTAGTTAAAAGACAGCATAGATATTCATTCAAGAATAAAATAGGTAGTGCAGAACAATACTCTGAATTAAGTCAACCCTAAAAACTAGAGGAATTCATATCATGAAAATAAGCAATCAAAACGGAATATAGAGTTCATGTCATGTATTCTTTATGCATAGGAATGCATACCAGAACGATTCACTCTGGATCACTGTTAACCCCTTTTGGTGTTATTATGTTATGCTTTAGCTATTGAAAAATAGCAGATCTACAAGCTCATAGCGCGCCACCGAGTGGCGCGCTATGAGCTTGTAGGTCTGCTATTTTTGAAAAATCGAAGAACGACTGACATAGAAACATAGCTTTTTCAGAAAACTGTCAGGATGTAGAAGACATTTTTAGAATCTGATCTCAGGTCAAAATGGGTTAAGCGTCAGAGGTTTAAACTGTCAATAGAAGGAAACAGAAGATGGCACACTGATCGTTGCATGAATCCTATCGAGTCACACATTACCGATTGCTGGGTTACATTAGTATAACCCAGGGGTTCTCAACGTTTTTGGCCGGGGACCCCCGGAAATGCTTTGGCAAGGTCTCGGGACCCCCGCCCCGCCCCCTCCCGACCCCCAATATAAATTGACTGCTACAATAACCTTAAACCATTTTGGGCGGGAACCCCTTTTGGTGTTTTAAGCATTGTTATAATTTAGCTATTGAAAAATAGCAGAGCTCATAGCGCGCCACCGAGTGGCGCGCTATGAGCTTGTAGATCTGCTATTTTTGAAAAGTCGTGAAAATAAAAATACAAAAATTCTTTTTTTTTTAAGTAATTTGGGGACCCCCTAAAATAATTTGGCGACCCCCCCGAGGGGTCGCGACCCACGGGCTGAGAACCCCTGGTATAACCCATTGATTTCGGAATTGATTTTAATCACATATAAAGCACTACACAGGCTGCCCCCACATTACTTTGCTGAAATATTCTGCTATATCAGCACAATCCGAGACCACTCAGGTCTTCAGGTTCAGACCACGTATGTTTTACTGTCCCGACAGCTAGGCTAAAAGGGTCACAAGCATAGACCCCTCTCTCTGGAACTACCCTTTTACAAAACCCATTTAGGTCCGACGTAAAAAAAGAAAATAAAAAAAGCGTTCGCTCTATTCAAAGATTTGTGCCTCGTTTTTACGATTTTTTTCAAAAATAGCAGACCTACAAGCTCGTAGCGCGCCACTCGGTGGCGCGCTATGAGCTTGTAGATCTGCTATTTTTCAATAGCTAAAGTATAACATAATGCTTAGTTAAAACACCAAAAGGGGTTCCCGCCCAGAATGGGTTTTAAAAGGCTGCTAATAACTAGTTTCTGAAATTCCCACCTTCTGTGTTGTAGGGAAAAACAGTCCACTTAATTATTTAACCGTACCGTAAGTCGTACAATTGAAACCTTGATTGAAACTCCCCTATTGTTTTTTATATCATGTCAAATGAAAGCAGGGATAGCATAGCTTCAAATTGACATATTGCTTGTTCAGTTTGACCCACCAGTTTTGGAGATATGGCTTATAGAGTAATGTCTTGCGGAAAACAGCGAGTTGAGAAAACAGGCTTGAAAGGTTCACTTCTGTGGTCTCCAACATTACACCTAGCTACATGTTTAAGCATTTATTTCATATTTACATTTACGATTTCAGCACAATTCTGACACTTATTTCAGACATGCTCTAGTATGTGAAGAGTCTGCCTGTGGTATTAACTCATTTTGTAAAAATAAAATAAAAATCTCCTCTGGAAGCTGGAATTTGCGCGATGACAGGCTCTCAGTCAAATCTGGTCACATTTGTGCCAAGTTTCATGTTTTCTTCAAAACACACATTTTTCTACTACTCCTAGAAAAGTTGCCCAAAATTCACACAAACCAGTACATGTTATCTCTGGAGTCATGTGATCAAGCTGTATTTACAGTAGTAAGATTCCATTCCAATTGGCTAATCCAAATGTTGTGGGTCAATGGGTAGGCATTGGCAACACAGAATGGCGGGGATCCGTGCTCCGGGGAGCACACTTTCCTTGTTTCCGATTATGATTTTATTCTCTGTACAGCACCTTGTAACAGTTGTTCTGAAAGGCGATTTATAAATAAACTTCACCTACCTTACCTCTATTGACTTTAGAATCAATATTGCATTGATTACTACAGATGGGTCTGGCTCCTGGCTATATATATCTCTGACCTTTTCATGTTCCTGTATTGCAGAGGTGGGCAAATAAGTTCATCAGGACCTTTTTTTTACAAAAGGCATTAGATGGCTCTATCGGTTGTTCCAAAGTCTAGGCTAAAGGCCAAAGGTTTACTGCCCCGCCGTTGTAATCAGGTCCCCTAGGGCTACGCATTGGCACTAGGTTTGGATTTATTTTGATTATTATTTCGCTTCGAGGGTAGCTACTGGGACGTAAGTCAGGACTTGATCACATTGGCTGGGTCACCCGAGTATGGTATGATGTTGCCAGACCCGAAACCCCGATGACCATGGGATACATCACTGAGGATACGTCGTCCCAGGTGCATCCATGCAATGTTTTTTGAGTGGTGCAACCACTCCAAGGAACAGCAATGTCCGTGTCAACCGTGTGTGTGTGTGTGTGTGACTATGAGCACCAGTACCAATGAGTACCAAAAGTGGCGCTGTTGTGCCAGAAACAGAGAGAGAGATAGTGCTGCACTGTTGCCTGCTAATGAGAGAGAGAGAGAGAGAGGGGGGGGGGGGGGATTTGCACCACTCAGTTCACACGGGTGTGATTTTTGAGTGGTGCAAACCACTCCAACAACTGGCTTTGTACCCGTGTACCCGTGTTTGTTCGTACCAAAAAAACGAGCATGGTTGCTATGGTTAGTATGTGACGTCACTGACATCACAGAGTACTTATGACACAGATGCTTTCCTGGTTATAATGTACAGTAACTATAACAATAAATGTGTAGTTGCACCACTCAGTTCACACGGGTGTGATTTTTAGTTACAAAGTGAGCTCTAAAGGAGCAGACAGTGTTGTGGAGGTGCTGACCACGCTAATGAGATCAAAAGAACAAAGTAGTCGCACAACTCGTAACCACGAGAAATCCACTACACTAAGCACTTCCTTATTGTCTTGAAGCACACTTTTAAAACACTTCTGGGGTCATTTTCACATCTACTCAGACTTTTGTGTGCACCCCAGACGGTTTATAAATTGCTTGATTAGTTATTTCATGCATGGACCTTTTTTTTTTGTTGTTGTTGTAGTTGCCCACTTGTCTCCACAGTTTTGTTTGTCATGCCAATTAATTCCTCCACACACACACACACACACACACACACACACACACACACACACACACACACACACACACACACACACACACACACACACACACACACACACACACACACACACACACACACACACACACACACACACACACACACACACACACACACACACACACACACACACACACACACACACACACACACACACACACACACACACGTCTGTGTTGTCATTGTCACTGCTGTTGTATACCCGACTGGCTCACCGCCCCCACGGGGAAGACACGGCACCTCCACCCCACTCAGCCCACCCAACACTCCCCTCCTGACAGGTGCCACCCCAGCCTGTACAATTACATACAATGACCAATATGGCTCTCCCTGCCTGGCTTCCCACCCCCGAACATGGCCAATTGTGTTCGTATAGAGACGCTCGGCAAAGATGGATGCACCGTGATGGATCCAAACCCCTTAACTCTGCAGTGGTGAGGAGGTCCTAGAACTTCGCCAATGCACCACCCACTCACTCTCTTTTATATATATATATATATATATATATATACACGTTTATTTAACAGGGACATTACAAAAAAACAATGTATCAAGTTGTAAAAACATGAAACCGTTGCATTGTATACGAGTTTGTAGCCAAGGCTAATTTACGACCCCAGTCCCTGGTAATTTGTAAGAAGAAAAACACACTTTTTGTTTTGTTTTTCGTCTTACAAATTATTTGATCAGGGAAAAACATTGTGTTTATTGTCATGATGAGTCACAACTCGAGTTGGCTTTGTCCGCGGCGTAATCGTCTTGAAATAAATACTTTTTGAAAAGTCTATGAGGAAAATGAACGAGAAATTCACTTCTGGTTCTAGCGTCGTCGTGTAAGGGGGCGGGACTGCGACGCTCTATAGGATGGGGGGGGGGGGGGGGGGGGTTCAGGGCGTATCTGATCAAATGTATATCAAATCTCCAATTAATGAATCAAGCAACAAAAACTTAGGAACAAAAAAATAACACACTGGAACAGTGAAAATGTTCCAGTGAAAATGTTTTAAAGTGAAATTCCCCTTAGACTAGACACCTTGCCCTCAGTCTCTGTATAGTGTCCTCAATCAGAAAGGGTCCGGGGACCCCCAGGGGTACTTGAGGGAGTCAGCTAAATGATCATTTGGAAACAAATGGAGATGGGCATGTGGAATTTACGTCATATGTAGACGAGCAAATCGGCTAACCAATCACATAGAGTCAGTTGTTCATGAGATGATGTATAATGATGAGAGCGCCCCTCACTTCACACAGGTGTGATCTTTGTGTACCTACTTGTTACGTATACACATGTTTGTAAGCATTTATGTGGTTGTGAGATTCTGCCTCTTCTCCATGGCCGAGATCCAAGTCTATTGCCTGATATGTCCTCCTCTGTACGGGGAGATAACACGGCCCTGATATGTCCTCCTCTGTACGGGGAGATAACACGGCCCTGATATGTCCTCCTCTGTACGGGGAGATAACACGGCCCTGATATGTCCTCCTCTGTACGGGGAGATAACACGGCCCTGATATGTCCTCCTCTGTACGGGGAGATAACACGGCCCTGATATGTCCTCCTCTGTACGGGGAGATAACACGGCCCTGATATGTCCTCCTCTGTACGGGGAGATAACACGGCCCTGATATGTCCTCCTCTGTACGGGGAGATAACACGGCCCTGATATGTCCTCCTCTGTACGGGGAGATAACACGGCCCTGATATGTCCTCCTCTGTACGGGGAGATAACACGGCCCTGATATGTCCTCCTCTGTACGGGGAGATAACACGGCCCTGATATGTCCTCCTCTGTACGGGGAGATAACACGGCCCTGATATGTCCTCCTCTGTACGGGGAGATAACACGGCCCTGATATGTCCTCCTCTGTACGGGGAGATAACACGGCCCTGATATGTCCTCCTCTGTACGGGGAGATAACACGGCCCTGATATGTCCTCCTCTGTACGGGGAGATAACACGGCCCTGATATGTCCTCCTCTGTACGGGGAGATAACACGGCCCTGATATGTCCTCCTCTGTACGGGGAGATAACACGGCCCTGATATGTCCTCCTCTGTACGGGGAGATAACACGGCCCTGATATGTCCTCCTCTGTACGGGGAGATAACACGGCCCTGATATGTCCTCCTCTGTACGGGGAGATAACACGGCCCTGATATGTCCTCCTCTGTACGGGGAGATAACACGGCCCTGATATGTCCTCCTCTGTACGGGGAGATAACACGGCCCTGATATGTCCTCCTCTGTACGGGGAGATAACACGGCCCTGATATGTCCTCCTCTGTACGGGGAGATAACACGGCCCTGATATGTCCTCCTCTGTACGGGGAGATAACACGGCCCTGATATGTCCTCCTCTGTACGGGGAGATAACACGGCCCTGATATGTCCTCCTCTGTACGGGGAGATAACACGGCCCTGATATGTCCTCCTCTGTACGGGGAGATAACACGGCCCTGATATGTCCTCCTCTGTACGGGGAGATAACACGGCCCTGATATGTCCTCCTCTGTACGGGGAGATAACACGGCCCTGATATGTCCTCCTCTGTACGGGGAGATAACACGGCCCTGATATGTCCTCCTCTGTACGGGGAGATAACACGGCCCTGATATGTCCTCCTCTGTACGGGGAGATAACACGGCCCTGATATGTCCTCCTCTGTACGGGGAGATAACACGGCCCTGCATATCCTGGAGAAAATGTTTGTCTAATTGTGTCTAATGTCTAAAATGTAGTTGTTTTTTTTAAACTCACTTTGGCTATGAGTTGTGTGAAAACTTTGTAATTTTGTTCATGTTGATCATGGTTTTCCAACATAAAAAGTAAGAAACTAAACTCTGAGAAGGGGGATGGGAGCAGATCTATAGGGCTTCATTTTCGTCACCGCTAAAACCCTTATCCCTAAACGTTGTTTTTTTTTTTACTGTTTTGCTAAACATTTTTGAATACTTAAAATAGCCAGTCTACAAGCTCACAACTTGTCAATGTAGATTGGCTAGTTGAACTATTCAAAAATGTTTTTCAAAATAGTAAAAAAAAAAAGGCAAAAGAAGTTTAGGGATAAGGGGTTTAGTGGTGACGAAAATGGAGCCCCTACTCTTTCTCCCTTGAGAACAATGTGGATCTATGAATATGAAAATATGAGGAAGTACTGAAAAGCTCCCCACCTGCATTGGAAGAATGTGAAAAGCATGCTTTGAGTTTGATGCCAAGTTCTAGAAATATGAAGATGGAGTGCCGTGATTTTAGTATTTCTTTCCAGTTTTTCCATGTGTTTATGAGGTGAAAGTACTTCATTAGACCCCTTGGTGTGGTTGTTATGTGCAATGATGTCTTCCCTTTGTATTTAGGGGTTTCTTCCTGGATGCTGAAACCGTGACAGTCAAACGTGAAAAAAACAGTGATATAGTGACATCACACTATCATCCCCTCCCCTAACCCCTCCCCCTTTATCATGAAACGACAGCTGTGGGTGCGGCTTCAGTTCAGGTGTAGGCAGTTTAGAGACCAGGATTACTGCATGTTTTTTGTGAGGGCACCTACCCTAGGGGACACGGGGAAAACATGCAAACTCCACACAGAAAGGCCCTTTCGCCAACCCCGCCTCGGGCATGGGCACTGATGACGCGGAGGAGGAAACACGCCGCCAGCACCCACAGCGTCCCCAGCGGGAATCGAACCCAGGACCTTCTAGCTGTGAGGCGACAGCACTACCAACTGTGCCACCGTGCCCCTATACTAGGCGTATTATCCATCTACGTAACGTACTTGCGTAAGTGCAGTGTGAGAGGATGTTCCAGTTTACGTGGGGTGATGCTTGTGGAGAACAAACCTGGCCCAGGTTGATGTAGACAGCATTCTGCAGGAACTCCGAGGCCTCCATGGCTCGTTTCTGCATGGCCAACACCCTGACTGCCTTCACACAGGCCTCCAGCTCGATCACACCCGCGTTCTTATACTGCAGCAGGGAGACAGGGTGTTACGCACCAGTTAGTCTAGGGGGTAAAGGGTACGCATAGCATATAAAATGGACAGGGAACCTCACTGCAAAGTTGAAAATGCTTTTACTTGAACTTCAAGCATGAAGATTACAGAGGCACAACAAGTGTTGTTCTCAATACAAAATGGCTCAATAAATACATGATGGAAGTTAATCGACTTTCAAGTATATTGGCAATCATTTATAATAGCGATAACTAGTAGGCAGTATTATATATAGGGTAAGATATTAAGCCGAACACTCCTTCCCGAAGGGAGCTGCAAATAAACAAAAGGATAAGCAACAGTTGACTAACAGAATAGTAGCGAACAGCTGGAGTTAAATACAGAGAGAAACCACTCAATTGTTTTACTTAAGTCAAAGTATCAATACCGCAATGTAGAACTACTCCGTTGCAAGTAAAAGTCTGGAATTCAAATCAAGTAAAAGTACAAAAGTTTTGGCACCAAAAGTAAAAGTAGTCATTGTGCAGAAATGTCCCATTTCACAAGTTCAAAGTGTGTACAAAATCTTTTGAAAAAAAAACAGCTCTACAAGCTCACAATGTGTCGCATCGCAACGCATTGTGAGCCTGTAGATCGGCTATTTTCAAATGGACCGATATGTATATAGGACTGAAGTGGCTAATGCATGTTTTGTAATAATAATGAATAATAATAAAAAGTATATAAAGTAACTACTAACTAGTAGTAACTAAAGTTGTCAAATAATTGTAGTGGAGTAAAAGTACAGGATTTGTCTCTGAAATGTGTGCGTAAATGTGTGCGTGTATGCGTGCGTGCACCCCTCCGCCCCACCCCGTCTCCTCCCTCACTCATTGTCTCCTTATTTAAATTCTATTAATATTTCCATGGCCATATGTTGAGTGCGCTAGTAGTTACAGGTAAAAAGGCCAACGGAGGTCACTTGTAAGAAGGCAATTATAATAATGGAGATAAAGCACGTCGAGACTGAACACTCTGTTGGGTTAATGAGCCATTTTGTTTTGCTGCATTGTTAAGGATTCTTTGATGTTATATTTTTTTTGCATCGCCATGTAACTATCGAACTATGGATATATTTCAACCACGTCAGTTTAATCCATTTTGGGCGGGAACCCCTTTTGGTGTTTTAAGCATTACGTTATACTTTAGCTATTGAAAAATAGCAGATCTACAAGCTCATAGCGCGGCACAGAGTGCCGCGCTACGAGCTTGTAGGTCTGCTATTTTTTGAAAAATCGTGAAAATGTGGCACAGATCTTTGAATATATATTCTTTCCCAGCGGACGTTTTTTAACTCAAATCTTTGCTTCCGGGGGGGGGGTCCCTGGAACAACATATTTTCACATGGGGGTTGGCAGACAATTACATATATTTTTGGGGCCCTTGAAATAAAAATGTTTGAGCACCACTGACATAGAAACATAGGTTTTTCAGAAAACCGTCAGGATTTATAAGACATTTTTTTTAAATTTTCGTCAGGTCTAAATGGGTTAATGCTGCTTGCTGAGGTCTTTCTGGGAGCTGTTAACACAGGGCATACTTCTCCGATATTTATTCACATCAGTGCTGCTTTAATGTCTTGTCTGCATAGCATTCAGTAGGATATACAGCTGCCGTAAGCATTAAACTGCCTACAGGTGCTGTATATACACAGGCACAGACTACCCCCAATCCACTGAAAGATAATAAAACACTGCCCCCTGGTGACGATGTTGATTATTACAAGATGGGTGGGACTCACTACTAGCCCACATGACTTACTTGGGGATTTCAGACTTTTGAAATGTCACGGCTCCCACAAAACCTGCCTCGGAAACCCAGACGTTTTTATTTCCATGGAGAGAAAAAAAAGTCTGGGACCGAGTCCACTTCAATCCGGCATAGAGTAGCGCAAACGTCGATCACTCACTGCTGATTTCTGATCGTCTGCACCTTTGTTAAATTGACGCACACCCGTACGCACACGCACTCCTCTCTCTCTATGTCGCTCTAATTAATTAGTCTCATGTCGTGCAGCTGTGTCTAGATTCTCCTGGCGGATCCTGCCGGGAGCTGCCTATGCCATAGAAAGCATAGGTGGACCCCAGGCTACCACAAAACTAACTAACTCATGGACAGCCCATTTCAAAATGATTCTGTCCTACTAAAGTACTGTACTTTACTTGAGCAAATATGTGACCGCTCCTGACCGAGGCTAAGTCGACATTTGTTTTAATATTGGTGTGGTTTTCATGTCATAGCTTCAAATTTGGACATATGGCTTATATAGAGTAATGTCTTGCAGAGAAACAGCGAGTTGAGAAAACAGGCTTTAAAAGGTTCACTTCTGTGGAGTCTAACATTACACTCATAACTCATTTTGCATTAAAAAAAAAGGGAAAAAAATTGCACCCAGGAAATACATTAATACGTTAAGAGACCCTTATTTTAGTTTGTGTGTGTGTGTGTGTGTGTGTGGGGGGGGGGGGGGGTTGTAAGAATGGCAAGTGAATTGAGTTATAGTTAAAGTTATAGTTGAAGTGTAGTTTAGGTAGTACAGTCAAAGGTCATACTAAAAAGGATAACACAACAAGAGGCCCCAGGTCGTGGTGACCCACTGGTTGGGAACCACTGAGTTACAGACCGTCGGGTTGGAAACCTGAATATGTCCAAACTGTCAGACTGTCAAATGTCAGAGATGCTCAATATTTCATGTCAAGGATCCCAAAAATCCAAAAATAGCAGACCTACAAGCTCGTAGCGCGCCACTCGGTGGCGCGCTATGAGCTTGTAGGTCTGCTATTTTTCAATAGCTAAAGCATAACATAATGCTTAAAACACCAAAAGGGGTTCCAGCCCGAAAATGGGTTAAATGGCAAAAGTAGCACATCGACAAGCTCAAAACGCGTCGCTGCATTTTGAGCGTGTGGCGCTGTAATATGAAGTAGGTAGGGCATAAAAAAAAAAAAAAGAAAAGATAAAAGAATGAAAAAAAAAAACACAAAAAAGTTAAGAATATGGAGATATAGGAGGTTAATGTTGGGCGGTCCATGGTGCAGTATACCTTTTTGATTGATTGATTGAAATATTTATTAACAGTTTGCAGAATTACAGTACATTTCGAGCACAAACTCAATACAAAGGCTGTTAACTGTGAGTGGACGACCCAATTAAGCATTACACTTGTTTCCAACAGGGTCCACCATGTTCAATTCATCTCCTACCTTGCCATAGTAGGAGATGGCCTCTTTGTACTTCTCAATAATGTCCTCTGGGCTGAGGCAGTTCTTGGCTCGTCCAATCTCGGCGCTGGTGTCGGCGCTGATACCGTTGGCCGTGAGGGCACCTGCATTTAGACAGAGGAGAACAACGGCACACGCTAACTTTAACCCACTTAGGCCTGAGATCAGATTCTAAAAAATGTCTTCTACATCCTGACAGTTTTCTGAAAAAGCCACGTTTCCGTGTCAGTCGTTCTTCGACTTTTCAAAAATAGCAGATCTACAAGCTCGTAGCGCGCCACTCGGTGGCGCGCTACGAGCTTGTAGATCTGCTATTTTCCAATAGCTAAAGCATGACATAATGCTTATACCCAAAAAGGGATTCCCGCCCAAAGCGGGTTAAAGAAATGCCACCGAGATGACCTTCCAACCGGTCTGTTCTGCTGCTGATAGCGGCGCAGAAATGAGGGGGGAAAACGTAGGAATGAAAATAAGGAAGAATTCATAAAAGGTGATATCGACGGCCTTCCCTATAAAAGACGGAGGTGTGCGTGTGTGAGTGTGTGTGTGTGTGTGCATGCGTGTGTGTGTGCGTGCGTGCACACGCGCACGCAAAAGTATTGTAGTGAATGTCCAGTTATCTGCCCCGAAAGAAATTACTTTTGGGCCAAAAAAAAGAAGGTCAAAGTCACGATCAAGGTCAAAACTACATAATTATATAGGCTGTCATACCCAACAAATGTAGCGGTGTGGAATGATGAGGATCGGTGCATTGGGAAAATAAATCAAGTGATGTGATCCTTTTGCCACCTGTGTACATGTTACATTGTGCTGTCAAATGGCATCATAATACAAACTGGGCTTAGAATAAGGGGCCTAGGACTATAGCTATAAAGATACAGTTTTAACCCATTTAGACCTGAAGGCGATTCTACAAATGTCTTCTAAATTCTGACAGTTTTCTAGAAAAACCCATGTTTCTGTGTCAAGGACCCCCAAGATTATATATGTAATTGGCCGCCGACCCCCATCTGAAAATGTTGTTCCAGGGACCCCCCCCCCCAGAAGCAAAGATTTGAGTTAAAAACGTTTTTCTTTAAAACAAAAATAGCAGACCTACGCTCGTAGCGCGGCACTCAGTACTATGAGCTTGTAGATCTGCTATTTTTCAATAGCTAGAGTGTAACATAATGCTTGAAACACCAAAAGGGGTTCCCGCCAAAAATGGGTTAAGTCATTCTAACTCAAGTAGACGGAAGAGTCCACACTGCAACCTTCTTTTTAAAAAAACAATGGTGAACGAAAAAGTTACAATGCCAGGTGTGAAAGCTGAACGGCGTGAGTGAATACCTGTCTTAACTTCCACAGACACAACGTGAAGAAGGAGCACCTACGATCTTGCATTAAATGGGGGTCTGTAGACTAATATGCATGTCAAACTGGGGGGTCCTTGAAATTAAACGGGTTGAGAATCATTGCTAGAGCCGTCAAACTCTTCTCTTATGGAGGTCCCTGGCATATCTTTTCAAATGGGGGGGTCCACAGGCTCATTGGTGTCAATTTGGGGGTCCTTGACATGACAAAGTGTGGGAACCACTGCATTAAAGGATGTGAATCACTGGCTTCTTTCAAAAAAAAGAAAACCTATTAACCCGCTTATGGCCAGTGCCGTAATTGACACAATGAATCAATAAATCCCTTATGGCCACTGACGTTATTGACGTAAATCGTTTAATCCCCTGTAATCGGGAGCTTAATATAACAAAATTTAGCAACTTTTAGCTTGTTTGCCGATGTAATCTACCTAAAAACGGCCGAAATCCGCACGTGCACGGTCGATCACGCACGTGTGTGATAGCACATGCATCGCTGCGTAAAATGCGATATTTTGGGCTTGATTAGAGCTTAATTTGACTTCGTTATTAAAATAAACAATGATCGCTTAGCATTCCGGACATCTGATAGTGCTGCACCAGTTCAAAGCTAGTTCCGGATGTTGTGGTTCCTTAAACCGGAAGTGACTATTTGGTCAAAATCGGCACAATGGTGACGCTACCGCCACCATCAGGACTGGGTATAATACTATAGGATTGCCGTGTGAGAATGAGATGGAGTGTGTATATCACAGATTTTTCTATTGGCATTAAAATGACAAATTAAACATATGAATAGTGCAGGCAGAAGGCACAATCCACTGTTAATTAGGCTGGCCATAAGAGGGTTTTAAAATTAGGTGTCGTGCAGGTTTTTCTTTCATTGTGATCTCAACTACGCACCCTTCAAGTGTCTTTCATTGTGATCTCAACTACGCACCCCTCAAGTGTCTTTCATTGTGATCTCAACTACGCTCCCCTTCAAGTGTCTTTCATTGTGATCTCAACTACGCACCCCTCAAGTGTCTTTCATTGTGATCTCAACTACGCACCCCTCAAGTGTCTTTCATTGTGATCTCAACTACGCACCCCTCAAGTGTCTTTCATTGTGATCTCAACTATGCACCCCTCAAGTGTCTTTCATTGTGATCTCAACTACGCACCCTCAAGTGTCTTTCATTGTGATCTCAACTACGCACCCCTCAAGTGTATTTCATTGTGATCTCAACTACGCTCCCGTCAAGTGTATTTCATTGTGATCTCAACTACGCACCCCTCAAGTGTATTTCATTGTGATCTCAACTACGCTCCCGTCAAGTGTATTTCATTGTGATCTCAACTACGCACCCCTCAAGTGTCTTTCATTGTGATCTCAACTACACACCCTCAAGTGTCTTTCATTGTGATCTCAACTACGCACCCCTCAAGTGTATTTCATTGTGATCTCAACTACGCACCCCTCAAGTGTCTTTCATTGTGATCTCAACTACGCACCCCTCAAGTGTCTTTCATTGTGATCTCAACTACGCACCCCTCAAGTTTCTTTCATTGTGATCTCAACTACGCACCCCTCAAGTTTCTTTCATTGTGATCTCAACTACGCACCCTTCAAGTGTCTTTCATTGTGATCTCAACTACGCACCCCTCAAGTTTCTTTCATTGTGATCTCAACTACGCACCCCTCAAGTGTCTTTCATTGTGATCTCAACTACGCACCCCTTCAAGTGTCTTTCATTGTGATCTCAACTACGCACCCCTCAAGTTTCTTTCATTGTGATCTCAACTACGCACCCCTCAAGTTTCTTTCATTGTGATCTCAACTACGCACCCTTCAAGTGTCTTTCATTGTGATCTCAACTACGCACCCCTCAAGTTTCTTTCATTGTGATCTCAACTACGCTCCCCTTCAAGTGTCTTTCATTGTGATCTCAACTACGCACCCCTCAAGTGTATTTCATTGTGATCTCAACTACGCACCCCTCAAGTGTATTTCATTGTGATCTCAACTACGCTCCCGTCAAGTGTATTTCATTGTGATCTCAACTACGCACCCGTCAAGTGTCTTTCATTGTGATCTCAACTACGCACCCCTTCAAGTGTCTTTCATTGTGATCTCAACTACGCACCCCTCAAGTTTCTTTCATTGTGATCTCAACTACGCACCCCTCAAGTTTATTTCATTGTGATCTCAACTACGCTCCCCTTCAAGTGTCTTTCATTGTGATCTCAACTACGCACCCTCAAGTGTCTTTCATTGTGATCTCAACTACGCACCCCTCAAGTGTATTTCATTGTGATCTCAACTACGCTCCCGTCAAGTGTATTTCATTGTGATCTCAACTACGCACCCGTCAAGTGTCTTTCATTGTGATCTCAACTACGCACCCCTCAAGTGTATTTCATTGTGATCTCAACTACGCTCCCGTCAAGTGTATTTCATTGTTATCTCAACTACGCACCCCTCAAGTGTATTTCATTGTGATCTCAACTACGCTCCCGTCAAGTGTATTTCATTGTTATCTCAACTACACACCCCTCAAGTGTCTTTCATTGTGATCTCAACTACACACCCCTCAAGTGTCTTTCATTGTGATCTCAACTACGCACCCCTCAAGTTTCTTTCATTGTGATCTCAACTACGCACCCCTCAAGTTTCTTTCATTGTGATCTCAACTACGCACCCTTCAAGTGTCTTTCATTGTGATCTCAACTACGCACCCCTCAAGTTTCTTTCATTGTGATCTCAACTACGCTCCCCTTCAAGTGTCTTTCATTGTGATCTCAACTACGCACCCCTCAAGTGTATTTCATTGTGATCTCAACTACGCACCCCTCAAGTGTATTTCATTGTGATCTCAACTACGCTCCCGTCAAGTGTATTTCATTGTGATCTCAACTACGCACCCGTCAAGTGTCTTTCATTGTGATCTCAACTACGCACCCCTTCAAGTGTCTTTCATTGTGATCTCAACTACGCACCCCTCAAGTTTCTTTCATTGTGATCTCAACTACGCACCCCTCAAGTTTATTTCATTGTGATCTCAACTACGCTCCCCTTCAAGTGTCTTTCATTGTGATCTCAACTACGCACCCCTCAAGTGTCTTTCATTGTTATCTCAACTACGCACCCCTCAAGTGTCTTTCATTGTGATCTCAACTACGCACCCCTCAAGTGTCTTTCATTGTTATCTCAACTACGCACCCCTCAAGTGTCTTTCATTGTGATCTCAACTACGCACCCCTCAAGTGTCTTTCATTGTTATCTCAACTACGCACCCTCAAGTGTCTTTCATTGTGATCTCAACTACGCACCCCTTCAAGTGTCTTTCATTGTGATCTCAACTACGCACCCCTCAAGTTTCTTTCATTGTGATCTCAACTACGCACCCCTCAAGTTTCTTTCATTGTGATCTCAACTACGCACCCTTCAAGTGTCTTTCATTGTGATCTCAACTACGCACCCCTCAAGTTTCTTTCATTGTGATCTCAACTACGCTCCCCTTCAAGTGTCTTTCATTGTGATCTCAACTACGCACCCCTCAAGTGTATTTCATTGTGATCTCAACTACGCACCCCTCAAGTGTATTTCATTGTGATCTCAACTACGCTCCCGTCAAGTGTATTTCATTGTGATCTCAACTACGCACCCGTCAAGTGTCTTTCATTGTGATCTCAACTACGCACCCCTTCAAGTGTCTTTCATTGTGATCTCAACTACGCACCCCTCAAGTTTCTTTCATTGTGATCTCAACTACGCACCCCTCAAGTTTATTTCATTGTGATCTCAACTACGCTCCCCTTCAAGTGTCTTTCATTGTGATCTCAACTACGCACCCTCAAGTGTCTTTCATTGTGATCTCAACTACGCACCCCTCAAGTGTATTTCATTGTGATCTCAACTACGCTCCCGTCAAGTGTATTTCATTGTGATCTCAACTACGCTCCCGTCAAGTGTCTTTCATTGTGATCTCAACTACGCACCCGTCAAGTGTCTTTCATTGTGATCTCAACTACGCACCCGTCAAGTGTCTTTCATTGTGATCTCAACTACGCTCCCGTCAAGTGTCTTTCATTGTGATCTCAACTACGCACCCGTCAAGTGTCTTTCATTGTGATCTCAACTACGCACCCGTCAAGTGTCTTTCATTGTGATCTCAACTACGCACCCCTCAAGTGTCTTTCATTGTGATCTCAACTACACACCCTCAAGTGTCTTTCATTGTGATCTCAACTACGCACCCCTCAAGTGTCTTTCATTGTGATCTCAACTACACACCCTCAAGTGTATTTCATTGTGATCTCAACTACGCACCCCTCAAGTGTCTTTCATTGTGATCTCAACTACGCACCCGTCAAGTGTCTTTCATTGTGATCTCAACTACGCACCCCTCAAGTGTCTTTCATTGTGATCTCAACTACACACCCTCAAGTGTCTTTCATTGTGATCTCAACTACGCACCCGTCAAGTGTCTTTCATTGTGATCTCAACTACGCACCCCTCAAGTGTCTTTCATTGTGATCTCAACTACACACCCTCAAGTGTCTTTCATTGTGATCTCAACTACACACCCTCAAGTGTCTTTCATTGTGATCTCAACTACACACCCTCAAGTGTCTTTCATTGTGATCTCAACTACACACCCTCAAGTGTATTTCATTGTGATCTCAACTACGCTCCCGTCAAGTGTATTTCATTGTGATCTCAACTACGCACCCGTCAAGTGTCTTTCATTGTGATCTCAACTACGCACCCCTCAAGTGTATTTCATTGTGATCTCAACTACGCTCCCGTCAAGTGTATTTCATTGTGATCTCAACTACGCACCCCTCAAGTGTATTTCATTGTGATCTCAACTACGCTCCCGTCAAGTGTATTTCATTGTGATCTCAACTACGCACCCGTCAAGTGTCTTTCATTGTGATCTCAACTACGCACCCGTCAAGTGTCTTTCATTGTTATCTCAACTACGCACCCCTCAAGTGTCTTTCATTGTGATCTCAACTACGCACCCCTCAAGTGTATTTCATTGTGATCTCAACTACGCACCCCTCAAGTGTATTTCATTGTGATCTCAACTACGCACCCCTCAAGTGTCTTTCATTGTGATCTCAACTACACACCCCTCAAGTGTCTTTCATTGTGATCTCAACTACGCACCCCTCAAGTTTCTTTCATTGTGATCTCAACTACGCACCCCTCAAGTTTCTTTCATTGTGATCTCAACTACGCACCCTTCAAGTGTCTTTCATTGTGATCTCAACTACGCACCCCTCAAGTTTCTTTCATTGTGATCTCAACTACGCTCCCCTTCGTGATCTCAACTACGCACCCCTCAAGTGTATTTCATTGTGATCTCAACTACGCACCCCTCAAGTGTATTTCATTGTGATCTCAACTACGCTCCCGTCAAGTGTATTTCATTGTGATCTCAACTACGCACCCGTCAAGTGTATTTCATTGTGATCTCAACTACGCACCCCTTCAAGTGTCTTTCATTGTGATCTCAACTACGCACCCCTCAAGTTTCTTTCATTGTGATCTCAACTACGCACCCCTCAAGTTTATTTCATTGTGATCTCAACTACGCTCCCCTTCAAGTGTCTTTCATTGTGATCTCAACTACGCACCCCTCAAGTGTCTTTCATTGTTATCTCAACTACGCACCCCTCAAGTGTCTTTCATTGTTATCTCAACTACGCACCCCTCAAGTGTCTTTCATTGTGATCTCAACTACGCACCCCTCAAGTGTCTTTCATTGTGATCTCAACTACGCTCCCCTTCAAGTGTCTTTCATTGTGATCTCAACTACGCACCCCTCAAGTGTATTTCATTGTGATCTCAACTACGCACCCCTCAAGTGTCTTTCATTGTGATCTCAACTACGCACCCCTCAAGTGTCTTTCATTGTGATCTCAACTACGCACCCGTCAAGTTTCATGACACCATCGTGTGAACGGAATCTGTCCACCACAGACAGACAGACAGACAGGCATATAAACAAACCAAGTACTGAAAACTGCCACTGTGGAAGTATCTTCTGCAATTGGTGTCTCCAGGACCACATTATACCATGATGACACGCACGCACGCACGTGCACACATACACACAGTTCACATGTTTTTTTAGTTTTGTTATACTTCCTGCTGTTGCCATCGGGGGATTTGTGCAGAAAAATAGCGTCATATAAACAGAATCATGCTTGCTCGCATACAGAGAGAAACAGGATCGTATCGCTGCTTAATGGACGTGAACAGGCATCATTAATGAAAAAAAAAAGAAAACATGTACGCGTTGCCATGCTGAGGAAGCTCTCACAGAACATTCAGTAAACATGCTGTGAGACTTTACAACGAGTCACCAAGAGCACCAAAATAAGTTACACAAAATACTACTAGTCTGATGAAGCTGGTTTCAACGGTTGGGAAAACAGATGGGGGAAGTTTCAGAAGTCTGCCAACAAAACAGCGTCATGTCTGAAGCTCTCCCCTGACACTGTTTGACGGTGTTGGCTACCGTTTTCCAGCTCTCTCAGTTGTGGGTCTATCATCCTCCTTGTTGCCTTCACCGCTCACTTCTTTCCAACCCAGTTTAAATCATTCTGGGCGGGAACCCCTTTTGGTGTTTTAAGCGTTACGTTAAACTTTAGCTATTGAAAAATAGCAGATCTACAAGCTCATAGCGCGCCACCGAGTGGCGCGCTATGAGCTTGTAGGTCTGCTATTTTTGAAAAATGATTAAAATGTGCCTCAAATCTTTCAGAAAATTGTCATGATTTAGAAAACTTTTTTTTTTAAATTACGACGTCAGGCCTGAATGGGTTAAATCAGACATGTTCTCCAACATTTCCATGTCAAGGACCCCCACAAATTGATATGCATTCGGCCACGGTTACCCCATCTGAAAGGGACCCCTGAAAGAAGATTTGTATATAACGGTTCAAGATTTGAAGAGGATTAAAAATCTACGAGCTCACCACACGCCGCATCGCGACAGTTAAAACCTAATGCCATACTAGATTATCAACTCATACTGCAGGCGACCCACTGACGCCTATTCAAGGAACAGTGGTCGTCGGACCCCACTTTGAGGACCCGTGGTTTAACCCATTTTGGGCGGGAACCCCTTTTGGTGTTTTAACTAAGCATTATGTTATGCTTTAGCTATTGAAAAATAGCAGATCTACAAGCTCATAGCTATGAACTTGTAGGTCTGCTATTTTTGAAAAATCGTGAAAATGTGCCTCAAATCCTTTGAATATATATTATTACAGCGTGAACATTTTAACTAAAATCTTTGATTCTGGGGAGGTCCCTGGAACAACATATTTTCAGATGGGGGGCGGAGGCATGTTACATATAATTTTTGGGGTCCTTGACATGAAATATTGAGCACCACTGATACAGAAAACTGACGCCAGAGATCACAGACTGGACCCAACTTATGACTGAAACTGCATCTTTCGAATAGTCAATTGCCAGGAGGAACAATGTCAAAGGAAAGTTCCATGAAATATGGGACTACTTTTATTTGTATATTAAAGGATGGTTGCATTAACAATTTGTAATTGGTAATACATTACAGATTATATAATCACTATTGTCAACAACTGAATGTGGAGGATTGTTGTCCATTTGGGGGTTTTTTTGGACTGCTAGTTGTTTTGTTTTATGTTTGTTTTACTTGTCTCTTTCTTTTGTGTAAGTCATGTGTATTTTGTATGCTTTATTGTAAAATCATTAAAAAAACTTTGATGACAAAAAAAAAAAAGCATCGTCTCTCCCGACAAGCAAAACAAAACAGGTTGAATGAGTACAGTTTGCGTTTCCAAACCTGCTGACACCATTATGGCCTGTAATTACATTTGAGCTAACTTCTCAAGCAGGCAAAAATAAATTAGATTTTCAGTTTGAAAACTTTCCAAAAAAAGCAAGTTGTAAAAAGAAAAGAGCACCTCCTCGAGGCCCAATCTGATTAGAATACAAATCTCAGTGGAGAGTTTCATTGCCTAGCAACGGAGCAGGGGTCCATAGCAACGGAGCGGGGGTCCATAGCAACGGCGTGGCGCTGTCACTGTGACGCGTGTGAATAACCCATTTAGCCCCGAGTTCGATTCTACAAAAAAATGTCTTCTAAATCATGACAGTTTTCAGAAAAACCCCATGTCAAGGACCCCCAGGAATTATCTGTAATTGGCCGACGACCCCCCCATCTCAAAATATGTTGTTTCATGGAGGAGAGGAAAAGATTTGTTAAAAACGTTCGCTCTGAAATAACATATATTCAAAGATTTGCGCCACATTTTCACGATTTAAAAAAAAATAGCAGATCTACAAGCTTTTCTACGAGCTTGTAGATCTGCTATTTTTCAATAGCTAAAGTATAACGTAATGCAAACAAAAACACCAAAAGGGGTTCCCGCCCAGAATGGGATAATGATGTTGCTGCAGTGCATATTTCCTGCATCCAACACCCCGAGCACCGTTCAGTACCGTTAATGTAAGGGGCTGAAAGCTTGTATGTCCAAAAATACATATGCGTAATGTCGACATTTTGGATAACCCATTTTGGGGCGGGAACCCCTTTTGGCGTTTTTAACTCAAATCTTTGCTTATATGTTGTCCCTGGAACAACATATTTTCAGATGGGGGTCTGCGGCCAAATACAGATAATTCTGGGGGTCCTTGACATGAAAAAGGTTGAACACCACTGACAGAAACATAGGTTTTTCAGAAAACTGTCAGGATTTAGAAGACTTTTTTTTGTATCGCCTTCGGGTCTAAATGGGTTAATATCCAATTACCTGAGTACTGATTAATTTAATTTGAGTTTTTATTTGTTTTTTGCTAGCTGACATTTAAAAAGAATCGACTCCCACTACATCTCCGTTTTTTGTCCTTATTATTATTATTCACCCAATTTTTTTAATCTTCAGGCAATTTCTCAAAATGTACTTAATTTGTAATAATCGTAATAATTGTAATTTGTAATCAAACGATAACAATATTGCAATACAAGTTTCCAATAGGGTTTAGCTTACACCCGTTCTAATAAACAGTGCATTCTTATTACCCTATTAGGCCTGTTGATGTGCATAATATTTGTGCAAATAATGCATTTCTATTCAACTTGTGACTCCAAGGAGAGCGTCTCCAGAAGAAAACTGATTGAATTTACAGCCTTAATCAAAGGCTTTTTTTTTCCAGATTCACATCCAAACAAATAAAATCAGCTAAAACCGAAATTTTATTTTAATATCGGTTCGTTTTTAAAGGCAGATATTGCCGATTATACCAATAATGACCAATTAATCATGCATAGATGAAGATCGAAGAGGAAAAAAAGCATTACTTTTCAGGAAATGTAAAAAGCACCTGTGCTCCAATGGATCCAATGTAGTTATATCATTAAAAGTCACAAACTCTTGTTAATACTCTTCATCGTTCAATAATTATAAAACCAATGGACACACTGAGCCAATTTCACTTTCAGATTCCAGACAAATTCTCAGAAACTATTCTCAGAAACTACTGTATGTTGTTCAGTGAATGCTAAGAGTTTGGTCAAAGCAGTGCCGTTTACAGGTCTACACAAATTATGAGTTTTCTGAAAAACCTTATGGTTCTATGTCAGTGGTGCTCAAATTATTTCATGTCAAGGACCCAAAAATATATATGTAATTGGCTGCCGACCCCCCATCTCAAAATATGTTGTTTCATGGAGGAGAGGCAAAGATCCGTTAAAAGAATGAAAGAATATATATATTCAAAGATTTGCAACACATTTTCACGATTTTTCAAAGATAGCAGATCTACAAGCTCGTAGCGCCGCGCTGAGCTTGTACATCTGCTCTTTTTCAATAGCTAAAGCATAACATAATGCTTAAAACAACAAAAAGGGGTTCCCGCCCAGAATGGGTTCAATTAAAATGTGTACCTACTGGGTGCCACTGCCACCTTCTGGCAGATCATGTGCATGGCAGTCAGACTCCCATTAAAGGTATAGCTCTCCAACCAAACAGACTACTACAGATTAGTGGCAGTTGAATGAAGTCAGGAGATCAGTCGTTTGGAACCAAGTAGCTGAATGCACCAGAGCACTGCCGACACCAACAGACGGCTACTATTAGCCCATGGCCTGATGTCTTTTTCAACAACAAGCCTGTTGCTCTCTTTGGTGCTTCCCTACAACTTGCGACCCGACACAACAGTGTACCCACCGCGCATTTCAACAGCAGAGTTTCAGCAAACAGACGCTTTGCACCACTTACTGCCGCCGGCGCACGCACGCACGCAGCCACGCACGCACGCGCGCTTTAATAACCATTTGAGATTTGGGAGAGTCATGGTAGTCCTGATGTGGTCCAGTGATTTTCAGCCCATTTTATTTCAACATTTCAATGACTTTGATTGCATTAATTAGGCCATGGACGTACGTATGTACAGTACAGTCAACAATGAGTTTAATAGGTTGGAGTTAATTGGTTATATAATGTGAGAGGTGTAAATGGTAAATGGTGCATTTATATAGCGCCTTTATCCAAGGCGTTTTACATAGATTGTGCATTACATTCACCCATTCACACACACATTCATACACTAATGGCGGCGGAAACCATGCAAGGCACCAACCAGCACATCAGGAGCAATTAGGGGTTCAGTGTCTTGCTCAAGGACACTTCGACACTAACTCTGGAGGGAGCCCCGGGTTCGAACTGGCGACCTTGCGGCTACCATCCAGCCACTCTACCCCTGAGCCACCGCCACCCCAAGTTGCAACCGGAGCAAGTGACTGGCCTGGTGAGAGTTCAACTAATGGACAGTTTTGATCTGTGATCATGAACCGTGAACGAGAGAGAGAGAGAGAGGGAGTTCACTCTACAAAAATCATTTGAGATTTGGTTCAAATGTAAAGTGCAATATAAATCAAATATATTATTATTATTAAAAAGGAACACAGGAGAATATGATCTGTCACCAGAAGTAAAAGAGAAATGTAGATTTAGAAATGGAAAAAGTAAAACACTGGATTCATTCATGAATGGTTCTGAATGAATCACAAAATAAAATGCAAGCACGCACATACAGTACTACAGTACATACAGTACATTACATACAGTAAGTACATACATTACAGTAAGTAAGGATAACGGAACACGCAAGAGGGCTGCAAGCAAACGGGCAGGAAACACTTACTACAACTATAGGGGTGTCAGGAAATAAGCGTCGGAAAGAATTGCTCAATCGATCGATCGATCAAAATGAGAGAAAATCCTAATCGAATTGTAAACTTAAGATGTCAAATCAAATTGCTATTCGAGCCCTATCGAGAGCTTGAATTACAGCACCTGCAGTTTGATGTGAAGAGTTAAGAGTGCAACACTGCAGTTAACAACTTAAAGCTTAGTTTTAAGTTAGTTACTTAGTGGACTGGATTCCCACAGTGCGCTATATTAGATCCGCTAGTATTTTCCACTAGACCAAATCTCTTCTCTGGAAATACAAGCAGAGTGGCGATTTTGCCAAGTTTTCGCCCCCCAGCATACAGTAGGGATGCTAGGGCTCAAATGTTTCAATGAAGAGACACAAAAGTAGATTAGCGGAAGGATAATTTAAAATACCAGCTCGAGTTGCCTCACCCAAAAGCCTCCGGGATTGGAATTGCATTCTTTTCCTTTCCGACGAAAGTCATCGATAGAAAATCTAACCGAATCTAAGAAGAAAAAGAAAATCGTGACACCCCTAACTACATCTACGTTGGTTTAGTGTGAGACATTCCGTACCTGGGTCAATGAGAACCTCTTGTGCCCCTACAGACGGAGAGAGAGAATGCAGGTTCACTCCATGGCACAAGGCGTTAATGTTAGCAGTGTTAGCAATGTTAGTCCCCAAGAGCATACACACTTCAGTGCTGCCCGCAGCTCCCAATGGCACTCACCTTGAACCTGAGCAAAAGATATATGGAACGGAAGCTGCATCCGGGCCATTTTAACCACATTAACCCATTCAGGCCTGACCTCAAAATTAAAAAATATATATTCTAAATCCTCCAGTTTTCCTCCGTAGGTCTAAATTACAGTTCATTCAAATGTATCAAGGAAAGAAAAAGAAAGCACACACGATGGTGTTAAATCAGTACTTAACCCATTTTGCGCGGTTTTGGTGGTTACATACATTATGTTGAAAAATAGCAGATCTACAAGCTCATAGCGCGCCACCGAGTGGCGTGCTATGAACTTGTAGGTCTGCTATTTTTGAAAAATCGTTAAAATGTGCCTCAAATCTTTCAGAAAATTGTCATGATTTTTTTCGACGTCAGGCCTGAATGGGTTAAACATATTAATAACATGCATAATAACACACAAGTAAGTAAGTAATGAGTAAGATAAGTACTTTCAATATATGCGTTTTATTTGTTGAAGGCCAAACAGCGGAAGCTTTGCTAGTTCACGCATTTGAACATCTAGTAGTGCTGCGGCACACGCACACAAGCTGATGAAGCTTAGTGACGTCCAGGTGTTTGTGTGAGTCGCTAGAAACACTCTCTCACACTCAAATCGTGACTCGCTCACAGACATTTCACCATCCGGTGCGCATTTTAAAAACACACACGTTTCCGTCATCGTCACCATACGTAGAGCAGTGGCTCTCAAACATTGCCATGACATCTGAAAAGATGTTTGTGCTAGGGACACCCATAAGAGAAGATTTGTGTAATTGTTCTAGTTTATATATATATATTCAAAGATAGCAAATCTACAAGCTACAATTGTATAAATCTACAATTTAAAGGTATATTCAGTGATTTCACTTAATTCAAATATCACTTCTTTTTTTGTTTTGTTGTGATAATCCTCCCTACTATAGAGTGTGCTGACCATATAAGGAGTTCCTCCCTGTCCCCAGTTAACCCCTGGGGTAAAAAAAACCTTAGGTTTCGTTTTTGGCTAGGTGGCCCAGCCGTCATCCAATCAGGATAGACCGGGGCCTTCCGCCAATCATGATCGAGAGGGGGCGGGCCTTGATGTGTGCTGTTGTCCCCCCCACTGTAGAGCGTGCATGTGCACATCTTGTTACCGGGTGCGGACCGGGTTTTTTTTTCCAAATCACCCAAATCACTGAATGCTCCTTCAAAGTTTGAACACAGTAAAAAAAGAAAAAGAAAAAAGAAGCAAGGTTAAACTGGTTTTGCTAATTTAACACATGTTGCTATAGGAACCACGACCACCTGGAACCTCTTCAAGGACCCCACTACTTTGAGAACCTTACTTGACACACAGAGCCGTGACGTGCGTCTAAGTCTGTGCCTTACCTGGTCTGTGGCGTTTGCCCGCCGCGTCTGCCGCCTGGGAGACGCTGGGTTTGCGGCCCGCCGCCTTCCCCGCCGTGCCCCCTGGGTAGTGGAATATGACGGAAGCAGAACACAGGCCCTCTAAAGCGGCTGCATGAGGAGAGAGAAAGAATGCAGGTTCAAAGAATGCAGGTCCACAAGGCGTTAATGTTAGCAGTGTTAGTCCCCAAGAGCACACGCTTCAGTGCTGCCCGCAGCTCCCAATGGCACTCACCTTGAACCTGAGCAAAAGATATATGGAACAGAAAAGCTGCATCCGGGCCATTTTAACCACATTAACCCATTCAGGCCTGACCTCAAAATTTAAAAAGAAAATATTCTAAATCCTCCAGTTTTCTGAAATAAATATTTTCACGATTTTTCAAAAATAGCAGACCTACAAGCTCGTAGCGCGCCACTCGGTGGCGCGCTATGAGCTTGTAGATCTGCTATTTTCCAATAGCTAAATTATAACAATGTTTAAAACACCAAAAGGGGTTAAAAAAATGGGGAGGAGAAAAAAGAGAGAAACGCCATCAGTGAGCCACACGCGGCGTGTGGCACCGAGATCAGAGGAACTACACAGATCACACGGCGATCCACATGTGCTCTCTGCCCCGACACGCAAGGAAGTGAATAACCCATTTTGGGGCGGGAACCCCCTTTGGTGTTTTAAACATTATGTTATAATTTAGCTATTGAAAAATAGCAGATCTACAAGCTCATAGCGCGCCACCGAGTGGCGCGCTATGAGCTTGTAGGTCTGCTATTTTTTGAAAAATCGTCAAAATGTGGGCGCAAATCTTTGAATATATATTCTTTTTTTTTTTTTAATGTTTTTTTTGTGTGGCTTTCGCCTTTATTTTATATATTTTATGGAGGGACAGACAGTAGGCTGACAGGAAATGGGGAGAGAGATGGGGGGGAAGACATGCAGTAAAGGGCCGTCGGGATCGGGAGTCGAACCCGCGGCACACTCACTGCCAGACTGGATTACCAGCCAAGGTGCCTGGACCGCTGAGCCACGGCCCAGGCCTGAATATATATTCTTTCAAAGTGAATGTTTTTTAACTGGGGTCTAAATGGGATAAGTCGCGGCGGTCGGTGAGGCGGTGTGATCCATGGCACACACAGGAAGAAGTCCTTATACCAACAGAAGCACCCAACAGATGCTTGTTGTTGGTGCAGGCACTGTGAGACGATGATACCTTTACGGTAGAGATTAGGGGTGTAACCATACATTTGAACACATTTAGGCCTGACGTCGAAAAAAAGAAAGAATATATGTTCAATTTTCGAAGATTTGTGCCGCATTTTCACGATTTTTCAAAAATAGCAGACCTACAAACTCATAGCGCGCCACTCGGTGGCGTGCTATGAGCTTGTAGATCTGCTATTTTTCAATAGCTAAAGTATAACGTAATGCTTAAAACACCAGAAGGGGTTCCCGCCCAAAATGGGTTAAAGGTATATTCAGTGATTTGACTTAATTCAAATATCACTTGTTTTTTCTTTTTTTCTGGATAATCCTCCCTACTATAGAGTGTGCTGACCATATAAGGAGTTCCTCCCTGTCCCCAGTGAGCCCCTGGGGTCAAAAAACCCTAGTTTCAGTTTTGGTGGCGGGTGGCAAAGCCTTCATCCAATCAGGATGAGAGGGGCCTTCCTCCAATCATGATCGAGTGGGGGCGGGCCTTGGTTGCACTTCCCCCCACTGTAGAGCGTGCATGTGCACATTTTGTTACCGGGGCGGACTGGGTGGTTTTCCAAATCACCCAAATCACTGAATGCTCCTTTAACAGCGATAGGATATGTATCACGATATATGGTTGACGATACGACACATGGACGATATTGGTTCATTATGGCGATCCAATACGATTCAATGATTTGAACTCGACACAGTAACTATTTAAAATACATTGACATTATTTTAAACCAAGTAATTAAACCCCTCTTTTTCATTTTTTCCACCTTCTAAAAATCGCTAAATACCACACACAAAAATATAGTATTGATTTATTTGCATAGCAAAACGATTCCATATCGATTATTTGCATTGCAAAACGATACGATACATAGTCAATGTTGCCGTTTTCATTTCGATATACTTCGATTCTTGAAATTAAAATTAGATTTTTCGATGCAGTTACTATGTCGTCACACCCCTAGTAAAGATGAAGGTGTCCTCCATCGGACGGTGGTGTTGTGTGCCAAATATATATCATACAATCACAATGCCACATGTTTTTATTTAGGGGAAGAAAAAAAATGTGTCGACTAACTTTTTTCCACTGACAAAAACTAAATGGAAACTAAATGAAAACTAAGCTACGATGACTAAAACTAAGACTAAATATACTGACAATTTCGTCAACAAATAAAAACTAGACTAAAATGTTAGGTAGGGACTATAGTGGACAAGAGATCCAGTATACCGCAAGTCATTTTACACTTTTTTACACTGAGCTTGTAGATCAGCTATTTTCAGCAAGTGTAAAAACATCATATTTTGGTAGGCCTTGATGCCCACCAAATTTTGGTGGGCATCAAGGCCTACCAAAATACATTTTAGTCGACTAAAATCTTATAACACTAAAACATTGCATGGTGACTAAAATGTGACTGAAACTAAATGAAAACTATTGAAGAGAGACTATGACTAAAATAAAAAAGTGCTGCCGAAAACAACGCTGCAGCGGACAGACACTCACCACCGAGCCAGAGGAAGTCGTTGACGCCCCGCAGCAGCTCCACGGCCATGTGGTAGTGGACCAGGGCGTCCTGCAGCATGCCCGCCTGCAGGCACAGGTCTCCCACGTGCTTCCTCATCCGGCCCTGGCAGCGCTTCTTATAATGTCTGACAGAGAGAGGGAGAGGGAGAGGGAGATGGGAGGAAAAGACCTCGTCAGACCAAAGGAAGAAAGGCACCCATTTTGACCTGAGATCAGATTCTAAAAATGTCTTCTACATCCTGACAGTTTTCCGAAAAAGCTATGTTTCTATGTCAGTGGTTCTTCGATTTTTCAAAAATAGCAGACCTACAAGCTCGTAGCGCGCCACTCGGTGGCGCGCTATGAGCTTGTAGATCTGCTATGTTTCAATAGCTAAAGCATAACATAATGCTAACACCAAAAGGGGGTCCCGCCCAAAATGGGTTAATGGATCTCCTTGTATAATGTCGTTTCTTTTTGCATTCTCTCTTATAAAGCACTTTCAATCTGGCGTTCCCTATTTTGGGGCATCTGAAAATGTAACAGATAGTAGCTATGTGTATATCTGCTCTAGCACTATTCGTACAACAAAGTATATGGGGGCTGAAGGAGTAGAAAATACTTTATTACACACCCATTGAAGCCTTGAATTGAAAGGGATTTGGGGGGGTTTTTTGGCACATTCCTAAGCCAATAATTTGATGACCAGCGGAGTCGACTCAAAGACTATTCTACTGAGTATCCCATCGACCGATGACCCGGCCATCGAATTGTTGGCTTAAAATCTCCACGAATTTAAGGCTTCATGGGGTGTGTAATGTGATTTTTAGGGTGAAGTACTCCTTTAAGTTGTTAATGATCCCCGTCTCCAATACTTAAAGGGGCATTCCACTCATTTTCAACATTTTACTATGTCATTAATATACCTTAGAGCTGTTGTGTGGAAATAATAAAAAGTCCCCCACATTCTGTGTTTCCTAGAACTGCAATTATGAAAGAAATCATTAACATGGTGAAACACATCTTGATGACATCATCAAGATGTGTTTCACCATGTTAATGTTTTTTTCCAGACCTCCAGTTCTAGGAAACACAGAATGGGGGGGACTTTTTTATTATTTCCACACAACAGCTCTAAGCTATATTAATGACATAGTAAAATGTTGAAAATGAGTGGAATGCCCCTTTAAGGTGTCGTGTAAAGCACTTTGAATTGCCTCGTCGTCGAAATGTGCTATACTTGAACTTGCTTTGCTTAAAATCAAATCACAATATGATGGCATACATTCTTCTCACTGCCCTGAACAGATGGAGCCCTCCACCTGTTTATATGGTATTAACTTTCTCCTATACGCGTGAGTGACCCGTACAAAAAAAACCTGGCCGTGGCCTTTTCTGCCATGAATGTCACTTCATATCTTACCAGGGTGCCAACGGAGTGAATCTTATCAGTTCGCTACAGGAGGGGTACTATACTTTAGGGTGTGGGGGGGGGGGGGGGGGGAGACAAGCACAGGGGGGGGGGGGCAACAGAACAAATCCATTGGTCTGACCTAGACAGTAACACAGGGAACTCGAAACAGACTGAAAGGGGGGTAGAAAGAGTTTCTATAGGGACAAATACGGTGTCTGTCTACTAGCATTCCGAGCGACTGGGAAGGTCAAGAACGAACGGACAATAATGTGGCTCTGCAGGTGACCTTTCAAACGAGAAATAAATGAAATGGATTTGATCCATTTCTTTATTTTCTTCTTCACTTAAGACAGTGGTTCTTAATTTTGACCATTTTGACCCGAGATCAGATTAAAAAGAATGTCTTCTACATCCTGACAGTTTTCTGTAAAAGCTATGTTTCCATGTCAGTCGTTTAACAAATAGCAGACCTACAAGCTCGCTGCTATTTTTCAATAGCTAAAGCCCAAAATGGGTTAAAGTGGGGTTCAGGCCAGGGACCCTCAGGGTTCATTGAGGGGGTTCCAAATGTACCCCTTAACCCATTTAGGCCTGACCTCGAAATTTAAAAAAAAATGTTTTCTAAATCATGACAATTTTCTGAGAGATTTGAGGCACATTTTAACGATTTTTCAAAAATAGCAGACCTACAAGTTCATAGCGCGCCACTCGGTGGCGCGCTATGAGCTTGTAGATCTGCTATTTTTCAATAGCTACATTATAACATAATGTTTAAAACACTATGGGTCTGTAACTCTGAGAGTTACGGTGGGGTCCTTGAAAAAGTTTGAGAACCACTGATTTAAGACGATATGAATTATGAAATAGATCTATACGTCAAGATCAATAGCCAAAAGAACGTGGTCGTTCATTAAACATTAGCATTTATATTGTGCCATCATCATCAGACAGACATGGATGTCATTATCAAATTCATGTTTCCATGAGTAGGTGCAAATGCTGTGCCAAGCTGAAAGGTATAATGCCATGTTCCCATGAATAATGATGACATGAGATCCATGTAGCCTAGTGGTTCTCCCCATGGGGTCCTTGAGGGGGGGGGGGGGGGGGGGGGTTCCAGTGGGTCCCCCAGCTAGCCTAGTAGCCAAAAAGTGAACCCGGACATGTTGAGTACACCAAGGTTTAGGGTTAACTAGGGGGTTTTCATGATGCTGAATCCATTCCAAGCATTAGTTTTGCAAAAAAAAACACTCACTGGGCTTAAAACGGCCATGCCCACTTGCCCACCAAATGTGCTGACATCATCAATTTGTGATGACGGCATTGGCCGTTTTTAGCTCAACGAGTGTTTTTTTTGCAAAACTAATGCTTGGAATGGATTCAGCATCATGAAAACCCCCTAGTTTGACATGTCACATGATACATAAAGCATGATGAAATTTTGAATATTTTGCCTTCTATAGGTTGTAATTGGTATGGTCACATATTATGCCAATTGTGAAAATTGCTCAACATATGCAAGTTAGCATCCGGCAGTTTCTACATGCTGGGGACCCATACTAAACATTTCTAACATAAAACATTGGTGTACTCAACATGTCCGGGTTCACAATGGGGCTCTATTGGCTGGCTACTAGACTAAGCTAAATTGTTGATAGTTAGAAACCAAATTGAAAACTAAAGAAAGTTTGAGAACCACTGATTTTCTCCTGCTGCTAGATCAAATCGCCAGTCAAATACTAAACCTTCCCAATCCCTGAAATCCACAGGTTTCCCCCCCGAGTCGAGAGCCTAAAACTAAACCTCCGCTGCATGGATTGTGCCATCATGTGCTCCGCAGGTTCAAACCATCAAACGGCCTCAAGGCTCTCATGAGACATAAATTTGCATTGTGATCAGGGCGCGAGCGAGTATGCAAATAATATGCAGCACAGCTTTACTTTATGCATGTACGGTACTGTACCTAGAAGAAAGGATGTGCGCGCTAGATGAGGTAGGTGACTTATAGCAACGATTTGTGCGGAGCCCGTTCGAAAGAATATTATGGAAAAATGCTGCACAGATGGTGTGAAATGTGTCAGAAGAGATTTCATATTCACCTCGCTGTGGTAGTGTTCCCCGTTAAGACATTATATATAAAGATGTCAGTGGTGTGTAGCCATAGAATACACTATTCTATGGAAAATATGAATGCTGGGTCCATTATAAAAAAAATAAAAATAAGTACACATAGATATGGTTGCTTACTTTTGAGTGTGCGACAAATACGATATTGAATCTTGAATTATGTTAGGCCTAATAAAATGCGGGTGTTTGTTCCTTTTTCAATTTTGGGCACCGTACCCTCTCCTACGCACCTGTCGCTTGTAGGTGTGCAAAAGCCTTGCTTTTTATAGGCCTAATAAAATAAAACAATAATCAAGCTGCCTGCAGTAGAAGATCAGCCTAATGTACTAAGTACCCTCACAATCTATAATGGCCTGTATAAATAACTAGGCAACTCCCGGCCTCAAAACCATTACGATTCATGCTTGTATTTGAACCATTTTGGGTATATGTCATTATAGGTGAAAATGTCTCCACCGTTTTATTTCAAAAATAGCAAATCTACAGGCTCACAACGTGTCAAATCAAGCTAGTGGAAATCGGCTATTCACGCAGCAGCGAGCGCCATCATACGACGAAGCATACGACAGGGCTCAATCAAACCCGGCTAGGAGTGATGAGCTTGTCTTTTCGATCAGGAGCGCATGGTGTGCACAAGAGCAGGGAAGTTGGGGTTTGACTTTGGAGCAGGGCTGAAGCCGATGAGACTGCTGCTACAGCTCTTAAAACTAAAGCCATGTGTGTCGACAACAGCTCACCTTTTCACACCCAACAATAAACTCACAGGACAGTGGTATGAAAGAAAAACAGAAAAGAAAGAAAGAAAGAAAGAAAGACAAATAAACCAAACAAAGAAATGTAAGTAAAAGGGAACAAAAATCAACACAGACAGCTTTTTGAGTTGGAAGATTTTTGGCACGGCAGGCAGAAGGTTGATATTTGCGAGACACTCGTGTAAATGGGCTCCTTGAATGCATATACAGTTGGGTGCCACCGATATTGTCCCTTATTATTTGACTCATTTAGGCCTGACCTCAAAATTAAAAAAAATCCTTCTAAATCCTCCAGTTTTCTGAAATAAATATTTTCACGATTTTTCAAAAATAGCAGACCTACAAGCTCGTAGCGCGCCACTCGGTGGCGCGCTATGAGCTTGTAGATCTGCTATTTTTCAATAGCCAAATTATAACATAATGTTTAAAACACCAAAAGGGGTTCCCGCCCAAAATGGGTTAACTGTCCTTTTGCACAGATCACGCAAACCTCAGCAAAAACAAAAAGGACAATATCGATGGCCTCCAACTGTAGAGACACATGAGAAACGACAATTTTTACATAATGCAAAAAACATCATCGGCCTACTTGATGGCCGCACTAGGGCTGGGCAATATGCATGTCTATATGATATTGTGAAATGAGACCAGATATCGTCTGGGATTTTGGATATCATAATACCGTGTGATATGGCGTATAAGTGTTCAGGTTAAGCCTTAAATATTTGTCAAAAATAGCACAAATCAGCTATTTTTGAAATAGGAAAATGTTATTGTCTCAATATCGATATTGAGGTATTTCATCAAATATATTGTGTTTATTTGATTTTGTCCATATCCCCCAGCCCTAGGCCACAGTGGAAATTCCAAATTCATGCCCGATTTATACTTAGTTGCATGGCAGTGTCACGCACGAAAATAGCAGATTTGCAAGTTTGTACATTAGCTTATTTTCCCGAGCCACTGTTTGGGAACCAGAGCTCTATAGAGCCCTGAGGTACTCCTTGCTCTCAGTAATGTATGGGTTTAAGTTGTTAAACTGAAGATGTTTAGCGCTCCGCCATCAAAAAGAAAAACCAACTCACCTGCTATCGGTGTCCAGCCCTACGAAGTCCTTCTTCTCGAACGGCACGCAGAGCAGCGGGATCTTGTCCCCGGACTTGTCCGTGGCGCGGTCGAGCCGCTTGGACTCCAGGACGATGAAGATGGACTCCACGAAGTCCTCCACCCTCTTCTCCACGTCGGGACACTCGTCGTCGAAGTCCGGGTAGAACGCCACGTCCGTGCGCTGCTGCTCGGCGATCTCGCCGCCGAGCCCGAACACCAGCAGGCGCGAGTCGTAGAGCGTGGCGCCGTACAGCTCCTTCTGCGCGTGGAAGCGCTCCGCCGTCAGCGGCCAGTCGGCGGCCGAGGCGCAGCTGGTGACGGCCACGAGGCCCACCACCTTGCGGTGCGTCTGGAAGTCGCCCCACTCGTTGTTCTCGGGCAGGTAGTGGTGGCGGTAGCGGATGTACATGAGGCGCTGCGAGTCCCTCACGCTCACCTGCGGTGGGGTGGAGCAATAAGATCAGAACTAATCCACCTCACCTGCGGTGGGGTGGAGCAATAAGATCAGAACTAATCCACCTCACCTGCGGTGGGGTGGAGCAATAAGATCAGAACTAACTCCATTCACCTGCGGTGGGGTGGAGCAATAAGATCAGAACTAACTCCATTCACCTGCGGTGGGGTGGAGCAATAAGATCAGAACTAACTCCATTCACCTGCGGTGGGGTGGAGCAATAAGATCAGAACTAAATCCATTCACCTGCGGTGGGGTGGAGCAATAAGATCAGAACTAAATCCATTGAATCGTTATATTGAGACCTGAGACCCTCGTGTAAATGGGCTCCTTGAATGCATATACAGTTGGGTGCCACCGATATTGTCCCTTATTATTTGACCCATTTAGGCCTGACCTCAAAATTTTAAAAAATCCTTCTAAATCCTCCAGTTTTCTGAAATAAATATTTTCACGATTTTTCAAAAATAGCAGATCTACAAGCTCGTAGCGCGCCACTCGGTGGCGCGCTATGAGCTTGTAGATCTGCTATTTTTTAATAGCTAAATTATAACATAATGTTTAAAACACCAAAAGGGGTTCCCGCCCAAAATGGGTTAACTGTCCTTTTGCGCAGATCACGCAAACCTCAGCAAAAAGAAAAGGACAATATCGATGGCCTCCAACTGTAGAGACACATGAGAAACGACAATTTGCGGTGGGGTGGAGCAATAAGATCAGAACTAAATCCATTGAATCGTTTTATTGAGACCTGAGACCAGGTTCTACAAAATGTCTTCTAAATCATGACAGTTTTCTGAAGAACCTAGGTTTCCATGTCAGTGGTTCTCAAACTATTTCATGACAAGGACCACAAAAATGATATGTAATTGGCCGCCAACCCCCATCTGAAAATATGTTGTTCCAGGGACCCCCCTAGAACATTTTCACATTTTAAAAATAGATCTACAAGCACAAACATTTGATATATTCATACCGTTCACCGTTGTGCTATGAAGTATAACATAGGGTTGTGGGTTCAATTCCACCGTGATGCATTCGCCTTTGTCGACACTCAGGGTTCCCCAATTAATTTTCCTCAAGGGCCATATTTTGACTAGGGAACCAGGCTGGGGGCCGAGTCCGCATGCGCGAAAAATTGGGTTTTTTATTTTTTCATTAATGAATTAAAAATTGTTCTCAACCAGTGGTGCGGGGACCACCAGTGGTCCTTGAGGGGGTGCCCAGTTTGACATGCATAGGCTACTGACCCCCATTTAATGCCATTTATATCTGGGACACCCCCCCCCAAAACAAAACAAAACTTTTTTTTTTCTTTTTCTTTTTTGAAATTCTTCCAGGGGCCACAGGGGGGCGCTCTGCGGGCCGCAAATGGCCCGCGGGCCGCCTATTGGGGAACCCTACGTCCTCCCGACGGGGGCTCCTCAGTGGCATGCGAGTCATTGGATACAACAGCAGTGACAACAACAAACAAATGTGTGCGGGGAGGAATTAATTGGCATAACCACTACATCGGGTGGGAAAAGGGGTAAAAAGCACACACAAGAATAAAAATAGATAAATGTTATTTAAAAACATGCTTTGGGTTATTCGATTAAAAACATGCTTCTAGATTATTCGATTAATTGACCCTTTGTCAAGTCCCGCCTGTGGTTGTGCCCCGCATTGCAGTCATTGGTTGCCGTTTCTTGGTTGGACAAAAATCCTCTCTCTCCATCCACCACCATTGAAATAACGTGTTTTTCGGTTGCTTCATATTGATATCCTGTGTATCCAATTCTAATTTTAAACTTGGTGTCTGTAACAAGGAACATCTCAGGTGCAGTAAAGTGACTGGGCATATCGTGGCGTGCATACTTAGTTTAGACTAGTCATTGGTTAGACATGGGTTAAGGTTAGGTTTAGGTGTGCTGCCCCGTGGGAGGTTAGGTTTAGGGTGAGGGTTTGAGATAGGTTGTAGTTGTAGGACTAATGACTGGTCTAACCAAATGACTAGTCTAAACTAAGTACTGTCTAAACTAAGTACAGTGACTGGGAATATCGTAGGAAGTTCAGGAACATCTCAGGTGCAGTACAGTGACTGGGCATATCGTGTTTGTTTTTCCTCCGAAGATGATGTTTTAGCAAATACAACATAAACAACCATAAGGGCAGAAACAAGCCTGCTGGTTAGTCAGTCAGGGACCGATCGGAAGGCTGACAATGGGTCAATTGAAAACGTTATCGATAGAATAATCTCTACGAATATAAATAGGATAGTTGACCTGACAGACGCTGGCGATGCGCTTGTAGATCTTGAAGAAGTGCTCCTCGGGCACGACGCCCACCGGCTGGACCACCACCAGGACCGTCTGGTGGTCCTCGGCACACTGCATGTAGTCCGGGACGCTCATGACCTCGTGTGCTTCAACTCTGATGGAAAACACAGACAAATGGGATAGAAAGAGTTAATATTCTGTGAAAGCTGTGTGCAGTATTAGAGGTGCTGCAGTTAATTAAAACACAAATATTGATTAGTAATAGTAATCAATCGCTACAGTCGCTTCAACATTATTATTTTTTTCCTTTTATGTTTTTTTTTTGTGGCTTTCACCTTTATTTTATATTTTTATGGAGGGACAGACAATAGGCTGACAGGAAATGGGGAGAGAGATGAGGGGGAAGACATGCAGTAAAGGCCGTCGGGATCGGGAGTCGAACCCGCGGCACACTGCCAGACTGGATTACCAGCCAAGGTGCCTGGACCACTGAGCCATGGCCCAGGCCCGCTTCAACATTCTTGAATGACATGTGAAGAAGTATAAAATATAACTTATGTGGTTAATCAATGCATTTATCAATGCTTCGATTAACTATATTATAGTAATTTAAAAAGTAATTCATAGAATATTATTCATAAAAAAAAATATCAATGGTTGAGACGTAGGAGGCCCAGACAGGAGTCAACCCACAGAGCCTAGTCCTTCCAAGCGCCAGAATCTGGTTCTCCCAGTCCTGGCAGAGTAGTTCCGGAGCAACGGATTGTGTGGCCTTGGTCTTTCCCTAATGGGACTGATCGAGGGTAGCTACTGGGACATAAGTCGGGACTTGATCACCCCGGCTGGGTCACCTGAGTGAGGGGTATGATGTTGCCAGACACAGACCCGAAACCCCGATGACCATGGGATACATCACTGAGGATACGTCCCAGGTGCATCCATGCAATGTTTTTTTGTTGTTACAGCCCTAGTATTTATAACATAAGTATAAAGCCCAAACCACACCAAAGGGTCAAGTTGGGACAAAACAGTTTTCAAGGTAAACCACACCAATGCAACTCATTGAATTGCAATGAGTTGCATTGTTGTGGTCTACCTTAAAAAACGTTGTCCCAACCCAACCCTTTGGTGTGGTTTGGGCTTAAGGGCACCAGTAGCTGAGTGAGTAGAGAAGTGTAAAGGTTACCAGTTTGCTCCCCGGCCCACCCGGTCTGTGTCGAAGTGTCCCTGAGCAAAAAACCTTCTTCGATTTTGATGCTATATCAACTACATTTGCTAGGAACCCCCTGGAACCCTGGGGGTCCCCAGACCCCACATTGAGAACCAATGCTGCAGCAAATACCACAACTAAGGTCTCTCTCTCTCTCAAACTGTAAACACACAATGATGTCCAGACATTTGCCACCTAAAGCTTTGCCATCTGTTTGTTTACATAACAAAACTATATATAATAGCCTCTAACCCTTTTGCGACCCTAAATTTCCTTTTCTTTATTTGGGACGTTGGTCTCCCCAAATACAGAAAAGGTAAGCAAGCAAGGGTCCCAAATTAAAAGGGAAATATACTGTATATCCTACATTTTGTACCCCAGCCATCGTTCATTTCTCTCTACATCAGCCACTGGAGTGGTGCAGTAAAACATTGCCCATATCTTGCTGTATTGAGTTTTTACTTTTTTCTGACCAGTCTACCAAAACAAACACAGTGATACACCACTTTAAAAATGCAGCAAGTATAACAATACTGGTAGTACTCTCACTACTCAGTCATGTGGCATGCATGCTGATGTTATTATGCCTGGTGGGCAAAATGTATATATATAGTTGTATTATGTATTAAACACGGGGCAAGTTATACATGCAATGGCTTTAAAATGTGAGAACCACTGACTGCTAAGCAGAACAGAAAAATATTAATGGTGTAATTCACAACCCACGTCAGCTGTTGTCTGCGCACACCTGCAGCCATGACGTAAGGCCATTCATAAAAACAACAGTGTAGAGAGAGAGAAAGAGAGAGCGAGAGAGACGCCCACCAGAACACAGCTGCATGTCTCTCAAATCACTATGACTATAATGTGTCATTTAATTAGGACTAACCATTGTAACTATGGGACTATAACAGCCAGAGAATACTGTAGCGTTAGCTTAGCTGACAGCTTTAAACTGCATACAGGTTTTAAATGGCATTTAGCACGCTCGTTGAGCGCACCCAGCCAGATAGATGAACGGCAGCTCCGTACGCAGCTTAATTAATGTATCCGTGAGTGTTACCAATGTGTAAAAATGTGTTTAATTCAGTCATTTTTACCTGAACAAGCTGTCAAATGCTCAGAGCTTCCTCCTTGTTTATTGTTTATCTTCTTCTACTACCGGTTTAAGGGCGTTCTTCTTCAATGGTGCTCAATGAGCGCTCCCTATAGACGGAATTAGGTACAGCCGGTAGTTCTCAAAACTTTTCATACATTTTCATATATATATATATAATATATATATATATATATATTTATATATTTATATTATTATATATTACTCTCGATCAGAAGGAAAAATGGGGATTTCTCTTGGCAATAAAAATTGTATATGCATTGTATATGTGTGGTGGGCTGGCCTGGTGAGGGGCTCAGAGTTAAATTAACAGTGATGTTACAATATAAAGTGGGGGTCCCAGAGATAGAAATGCCATTAAATGGGGGTCCGTATAGACTAATGCATGTCAAACTGGGGGTCCTTGAAATGAAAATGGTTGAAAATCATATATTTTCAAATGGGGGTCTGCGGGCTGATTAGTGTCAATTTGGGGGTCCTTGACATGAAATAGTTTGGGAACCACTGGGCTATGCAAGCCAGTCTCCAGCTACAGTCATGGGTGGGTAGCTAAATGTTTATATGTCTGTTGATTGGAGGGGCCTAAGACTTTATACATGCAGTGAGTGCACTGTGTGCTGTTCCCTAACCCAACCCCTACAAAAAGGATATACTAACAGCCGGTCAACAAGTGAATTCATGAATGTATGTATATAGACAATATTTTAGGCCAATAAAAAAGACTATATACCAAATTTCCCACTTTAAACAAAAAAGAAGCCTGTCGGCTGCCAGACTATAAATAAAATAAAATGTTTTTAAATAGTAATATAATATCACTGTAATATTGGTACTGTGCAAAAAAAAATATTTTATTTTTTTAATAATGTTTGAAATTTTTTGGAACTTTGATCAGGTTTGAGCCAAGGGGTAGAGATCAATGTACAGGCTTCCATAAGACATTCAGGCATTCATTATATTCATTCATTTATTCAATCTTTTTTCGGAAATACATTGTGGGCAGGACCCATTGACCCTTCTTCAATGATGCTGAGATTACAAGAGTAACACAATGGAATAGACCTTCCGCCTGTCCGTTTATTGTCTCTAAACTGACAATAAACTTTTGTGGTCTTATCCGTGTTTGATAATCAAAGGTTAAAGATCTGGGAGATCACACAATGAATGAACATTTCATCTTAGCCCACACCTCCCATCCAGTCCCCTGGCAGTAAAGCCAGACATCATCTACTGGCAACAGGCTGTGCTTAACCCATGGCCTTGGATGCACTGGTTATGACACACATTCTGTACTTAATGTGAGAGAGAAAGATAAGATAATTTATGATTCACGAAAAAATTATATTGTTTCCTGAAGTTATCCATTGATAACTTCTCGTTTTAATATTTTTATTGGTTTTTAAAAATGTTCACGTACAGTTACTTACTTTACAAAAGACATACTTTACAGGCAGACAAAACAAACATTGGGACAGGGGGGACAGTTCATCTATGCCATCATCCACACCATAAGAAGCAAAACAGAAAGAAAAACAAGCAAAAAAAGGAAAGCAAACCAAGACAGCCACAGTATTGCACATGCCTCGAGCCCATTCACATGTAGACATAGTTTTCTTTTTCTTTTTTCTATCCTAGGTCTGTCCACTCAATGGGGCATTGGGCCTTTAGAAGGATCCGAGAATTTTCAGTAGGAAAATAGTCTAATAATGGGGCCCACACCCCCTAAAAGGAAGCGTCGTTTCCTCTCTGCATTGCACAGAGTCTTTCATGGGGTAGCACACCGAAGATCTCTCTATACCACATTTGTATAGATGGGGGCTTATCCTTAATCCAATTTATCAGAATGCATTTCCGGGCTGAAAGTAGAAGTTTATCAAATAGTTTGAATTGTAAGGGTGTCAAATGAATTTCTTTTGACGGGAGTCCCAGTAAGAAAGCTCCCGGATCCTTCTTTATTTTCACCTTGAAAATGTCGCTTAACTCACGTGCCACTTGGCCCCAAAACCTGGATATACACTTACATTCCCAAAAGTAGTGATAGTAGGTACCCAGATCTGTTTGACATTTCGAACATAAAGGAGATATTGAACGGTCCATTTTGTTTAGTAACACAGGTGTGATGTGTAATCTGTGAAGAATTTTATATTGTGTTTCTCTTAGTCTGTTACAGGTATAAACCTTTTTAACTGAGTCAATGGCCTCTTGCCAGTCATCTTCAATATATTCATTGTTAAAATCTCTCTCCCATTTACGGAGGGATGGTAACTCCTGGGAGTCCAGTGAGTACAGCAGTGAGTAAAACGATGAAATGAAATGTGATACCTTACTACAGTTGCTTAAGACATTTTCTGTTTTACTGTAAAGGGAGCCCAGTGGTGTCTCTTGGGAGGTTAAACTGTGTCTGCAATTGCTGAAACGACATCAGAACACCATCTCTAAACAGGTCTCCCAATACACGAAGCCCTAGTGAGTGCCAGGTCTTAAAGATGGCCGAACTGCACCCAGGTCCAAATTCATGGTTGCTAGAGATTGGTATTAGCAATGACCTTTGGTCTCCTCTCCCTACGTGTATGGTAATCTGTCACCACACTCTGATAGAATTATAGACAATTGGATTGCCTCGTATCTCCCTATGAATCTTATCTTTATTACCGGTTACCAGTGCCCATAGTGAATTTGGTTAGCAGCCCCACGAGTCCACACAGTTCTTATTGTGTAGATAGGCTTGTAGCCATTCCCAGATGTAACGAGCGTGATAGGCCCAGTTATAAAAGAGTATATTTGGCATGGCAAGGCCCGCTTTACTGGTTGGTAGCTGCAATATTTAAAATCTTTGCCTGGGTCTCTTTCCATGCCAAATGAATTTAGAAAAAGCCTTCTCCAGATCTTTGACATCTTTTTTGGATACCCATAAGGGAAGCATTTGTAAGGGGTATAGAAGGCGGGGTAGAATGTTCATTTTTATTAGACTGGCCCGTCCCAGGAACGATAGTGGGAGGTCATGCCACCTTTCCAGATCTCTCTTAACCGCTGTAGTGACTGGGGCCAGATTCAGACGTGACAGATATTTTAAGTTGGGGGAGACTTTAATGCCCAGATATCCATTGATAACTTCTAAAAAGCTTGTTTCTGTTTCCTTATTGCCTACATTTACGTTATTACATGCTATATATAGGCCTACATATGCTTAATTGTTACAGACAGATTTAAGAGAAATATAAGTGCAATACAGATATTGGCCGGCAGTTACAAGAACATTAGTAAAACATACAGCTTCCCATATAGGCTGTACATTGCACATTGGCTGAGGATGTATTGTAGTGAAATACATCTACGAGTTTTGTTTATGCTGTTTGAATATCATTAACTAAGGACTGGTTTTGATTTATAACAGATTTATATGATGTGATTATTTGTTATGGCATGATGCAATTTCTAGGCTATTATTGTATTACAATTTGCAATTTAGCAGACAATTAGCAAGGAAAACGAGGTAATACATCAAATGCATAGAAATAGCAATCTAGGATCATGAGTAAACCAAGAACCTGTCAACAGTCTAAAAAACAGAATATAAAAAATAATCACACTTGTGTGAAGTGAGCGGCACTCTTTTATCATCATACAAACGTGCATCATCATACCTGTTACGTGTACATCACATTCCGTGCTCAGCCAATCAGCTGAGCACATTCTGTGCTATATACAGACACACATACACACAAAGCTGTGCATAGGAGAGGCTAGCGCTGCTCAAAAATCTATAATGTATACATTCAAACTATTACTATACACATGCCAGGTCAAGTTCCAACTTCCAACTTGAGAAAGCCTGGACGTGTGAAACGTTGTTGTGTGGATAAAATAAAGAGAAGACGGGGATCAAACATAATCGTCATGAGGACATTCCCTGTTTTTCTTCATTTGATAATTTTTGGGTCCAGCAGCAGTATCTAAAAACTTCGGGGATGCATCTTATTGGTTTTTTTGCACTGAATTACATTTTAGCCTTTTGCCTAAACATGTAAAGGCTTTCTGAAAAGCATTTTGTGCATTATTTGAGCATTATCATAATTTATCATCATCATTGTAACACAATAACCTAGTAACCTAGTTCCATCATATCAAACAAGGAAGTAATATTTTCCTGCTTTACAGATTTGCCATCATAAAATGGAATTACTTATTAGTCATGCCATCATATCAAACAGGGAAATGTTTCCTGGTCTAACTGATAGTCACGTGTTATGGTGACACCCCTATAAATTCTCGAACACAACCTCTGCAAGGTATAAGGGAGAGGTACCAGTCGAAATAAGTTCTCTGTTTTGCTTAAAGCAATTTTCAGGTGTGGCAACATTGATAGATACACATTTCTGCCTTTGCATTGAACCAGTTATTTGCATTGAGACAGTGATTTTAGTGTGATGCTTTAGTCTGTCTAATAATAATGATTTGTTCTATTTTCAGCAGGTTTGTGTGATGTTCAAGATGTGGTCCGTTATGAGAGTGCCAGCTGTTCTGGTAGTACTCTTCCTACAGACTGTTACTGGAAACAATGAAGGTAAACTGCCTCTAAATGTCTTATTGGGATACATATGCAGTGATGGAAAAAGTATCACTAAGATATTTATTATTATTTTTAGCTGCTATTTTCAAATAGCCAAAGTAGCCAAAAATGCTGAAGTGGTTAATGTATGTTTTGAATAATAATCAAAATATACAAAGTAACTAGTAACAACAAAAAAATCTAATAATTGTAGTGGAGTAAAAGTGCAATATTTGTCTCTGGGATGTAGTGGTCCTAGTGGAGTATATAAAGTATTGAAAATTGGACACTTTAGTAAAGTAAAAGTACCTAAAAATTGCACTTACAGTTTTTAAGTAAGGAGCGACAGGTAAAAACTATAAAGATGGCTCGCATCATAAATGTTAGTAGCCTTGGATCGACTTATATATTTTATCGACTTATTATCTTTTAATTTCGTATCTACAGACTCGATAAATACTAATACTAAAAACGAATCTATGATATAGTCTTGATCCAAGGCTAACATGTTAGTAAAGGGTGATTGCAGTCAGACAATTACAACAATTACATTAATATAGCTGCAAGCAGCGATAAGACGGGCCAAGGAATAAGAAACAAACTATATTCAATAAGACATAGAAACTAACGCTGACCTCAGTAAAACTATGTTAAACCTAACCTTAACCCAAAAAGCCCTCAAAAAGTATACAGAGAAGGTGGGGTCCTGAGAGGATTCCTCAACGAAGTCCACACAACACCAGAGGGAGTTCAACAAACAACATGCAATTTGGCTCAAACAAGGGCGATTACATTCATTTCACTCCTATGCCACTTTAATGTGGAATGCCTTACCAACAGCCATTATATTAAGACATGACTCCCTTGACTCCTTCCAAACCGCTCTCAAAGAGCACCTATGGACGGCTGCAATTCGAAACTGGCACCCGTCTCTAAATGTTCTGATGAATTGAAATGGTGGACCCTGTTGTAAACAAGTGTTAGTGCTTTATCATGGTTCGTCCACAAAGTAACAGTTTTTGTATTGACTTGTGCTTTCGTTTTGAAATGTACCTATTCTACTGTGAAATAAAATGTTCAATCAATCAATCAAAATGAGGAGACGCATATGTGTATTAATACATTGACTAATAACTGTCTATAATTCCAATATATTAGCATGTACATCATATTATATAATATACAATAATATTATCTATAATATTATGGTATATAATATCAAAGCATGTTTGATGGTTTTCCCACCTTCCTTCTTTTTATAGTGACCTCCACGAAGCCTCCAGCAACACAGGCCAACCTTCCTGAGGTCTATGACGTCGATATGCGAACACCAGAGGGCGACATTCGCCTGGTGAATGGAGGGGGAGCCTGCTCCGGCAGAGTGGAGATCTACATGCGAGGACAGTGGGGGACAGTGTGTGATGACGCCTGGGACCTGAATGATGCCCAGGTACTGTGGTGTAACTATAAATACATTTACTCAAATACTGTACTTTGTACTTAAGTACAATTTTGACGTGTTTGTTTGTTTGTTGTTTTTCTTTAGGCCTACTGGAGCAAAATTTGCCTCTGAGAAAAGTATAATATTTAATATATACTTTTACTCCACTAGAATTATTTGAATAGGGCCTACTTTAGTTACAGTAGTACTATACTACTTACTGTAGATTTCGATTTACAAAACATATATACCCACCTATACCCACTACACCCACTACTGGAATCATAAAGATGCCAAAATTCAAATGAAATGGTGGCGGCGGTGGCTCAGGGGTAGAGTGGCTGGATAGTAACCACAAGGTTGCCAGTTCAAACCCGGGCTCCCCCAGAGTCAGTGTCAAAGTGTCCTTGAGCAAGACACTGAACCCCTAATTGCTCCTGATGTGCTGGTTGGTGCCTTGCATCAGTTGCATGGTTTCCGCCACCATCAGTGTGTGTGAATGGGTGAATTGATGCACAATCTATGTAAAGCACCTTGGATAAAGGTGCTATATAAATGCACCATTTACCATTTATTTACCAATGGCTTATACGAAAAGTCAATTGAAATAAGAGAAATGCTTTTTCATTTTCAGGTCATTAATGCATTTCTTGAAACAAAAATAAATCTAAAATGCAATAGCATTTACATATAATCTACAGATGTTCTCATTCTATGACACAACTAAAATTAGAAATAAAAGATCATTTGATTTTCAATTTTCAAAAAATGCCCTGCTAATTAGTGGACCATCTTAAAATGAAAATGCAATTTAGAAAATTCAAATGAAATAGGCCTAAGAGAAATGCTTGTTAACCTTCAGATCATGAAAGCATTTAAGCGTATAGATAAGCATTTACATCTCATCTCGTGTGCTCATTCTATGACAGAATGGAAAAGCAAATCACATTGCTACTTGTGGTACTTTTAAAGTAGGCTACATTCTGATACTACACTTTTTACTCAAGTAGGCCTAAATGTATAATTCCAGACTTTTACTTGTAACAGAGCATTTCTACATTGCAGTATTATACATTTACTTACCGTAAGTAAACAATGAGTACTTTTTTTTCCACCACTGCCCACTAGGTGGTGTGTAGACAGTCAGGCTGTGGCAGGCCACTGTCAGCACCGGGCGTTGCACATTTTGGACCGGGCAGTGGGGCCATCTGGCTGGATGATGTCGCCTGCACGGGCAGTGAATCAAAGCTGATACAGTGCAGTCATCTAGGTTTAGGAACCCACAACTGTGGGCACCACGAAGATGCTGGTGTTGTCTGTGAAGGTGGGATATTATTAAAATATGAATACTGCATTTTAGTGAACCACAAATCGTATGGCCCAGTGAAAAAAGTGATTAAAGGACCACTTCACCACTTTTCAACCTATCTTCATATAATTGGTCTTCACTAATGTTCATGACCATTTTGTTCTATTCGGTCTGCGTCTCATAGAGCTGTGGGCAGTTCAAAAACCCGTCCACCAGTGACATCATCACTGGGGAATTAATCCAAGCTAATAGAAACTGCAGGCTTTCTATTATTGAAAAGTTGCATTGCGAAAATGGAAGCCATCGTTCTCACGATAATGAAAATCTAAATATATATTTCACTATTATATATATATGTCACTCGTGGACGGGTTTCGGAACTGCCCACAGACCTCCTATGAGAGACAGACAAAAATGGTGGTGTTGTTTTATCATGAACATTAGTGAGGACCAATAGGTTGAAGATAGGTTGAAAAGTGGTGAAGTGGTCCTTTAATTGTATTTACAACTAGGTCCTCCTGGAGTCCAAATAAAACATGGTGAGACACTGTTTAGTTATTGTGTCACACATAGTTGGAAACATCTTCCAGAGGATCTGAGGCTTGAGCAAACTCAGACTACTTTTTTATTTTATAAATATCTTCTCATTGTTATTTAAAACACAAAAACCTATAGACAATCACAATCAGTACTTTAAAGCAAAGTAAAAAAGCAAGTAAAAATGTTCATCTAATCTATATTATCATCTGAAAAAATAAACATGCAAAATGGTGAACTTTAGATTGTGCTGTTCATCTTTGTACTCTTGTTGAAAAGATGAACCTATACTGTATAGCTGTATGCGCTGGCATTGTCTGTGATGAAGGTGGGATATTAAATATGAGTATAGGCATACATGTATACTCCATTATGAAGAACTGCTCCATGGCCTAGTAGTGGAAAAAATAAGTGCTTTATTTGTATTTGCAATGAGTGTGCTGCATTTACACTTTTATATTCTACCTAATATAAACTAGTATACTAGTATAAACGTGTATAAACGTGTTCATTTCATGCTTTCATCTAACGCTCTTATATGTTGAGCACGCTTAAAATACAATTCAATATGCATTAAGCTAGTAGCCTATACTTTTAATAAAAACATTACTTAGCACTCTACACTCAAAACTGACATTGTATGTAAACCTATTCAAAACACTGGATGGCTTATTTGAGGCTATTTAATAAATGTTTGGCATTACAACGTGGCTCTTCTTTCATTCATATTACAGTATACATACTGTAATATTTGTAGAAAAATACAGCCACTTGTTAATGGATCTAATTATGTCTTGCTTTCCATGCTCTGTTTCTTCTCTTCCCCCATTCTCCTCTTTAATCTATCGCCCTGCAGTTCCAGAACCAGAAGTCTTGACGTGTGGCCGGGATCAAATCCAAATTGGCCTGCCACTGAGTAACCTCTTTGGTTTGAACGGATTCTCTGGTCACCTGGCCGACCCGCGGTGCTCGTCCTTCACAGAGCGCAATGGGATAGTGTGGTACCAAGTGGAACGACGGGCTGACACCTGTGGGAACAAACTGACGGTGAGGATTTATCTGCCAACTAAGTCCCATTATTTATTTGGCATTTGAGCCACGGACAACCATTTGATGAGGTTTAGCGTCTCAGACCCAAACTAAAGAATATTTTTGAGTGGTGCAACCACTCCAAGGAACAGCAATGTCCGTGTTAACCTTAGAGTATATATGAATAGAGACGGCACCCGAGTTCTCCTCCCATCCACTTGCATTAAGTTGCTCAAAAGCGCATGAGGCGATTTCACTGTGCATTCTGGGATGGATTGGGCCCAAACACATGAACGCGCTGCCGCTGACTATCATTGCAGGCACCAGCGCGTTCATGTGTTTGGGCCCACGCTGCAATATCAAATTCGGCCACTATGTCCATTTCGCCTCAGGGTTTCATCCGGGTGCCGTCTCTATTCATATATACTCTAAGGTGTTAACCTACCTATGTGTTAACCTATGTTTGTGTGTGACTCATGTGTGGCTATGAGTACCAGTAGGGGCGCTGTTGTGCCAGAAACAGAGAGAGAGAGATAGTGCTGCACTGTTGCCTGCTAATGAGAGAGAGGTGAGGGGAGTTGCACCACTCCGTTCACATGGGTGTGATTTTTATATTGTTGGATAAGATTTTGTCCACAATTCCATGATTTATTGATGTGGCACTGGTACCATAGGAGGAAAACGTTGATCAAAATAACAATTCTTCTACATTCTCTAATTGTGTAGAGTTCTTGTAAATTAAGTTTAAACATAATTGAACTCTTGGTTTCATTTTACACTTAGAACCCAAAGCAGTAACGCGCTGTAAGCTTGTAAGTCTGCTATTGTTGAATAGCCAACGCACAAATCTAAAATGACACACAAAAGAAAACACATTATTTAGTTTCTCCTATGATTTGATTCTTGGAATTGAGCTCAGGTGGCTGCCACAGTAATGCAAAGCATTTTTTAGAACGTGCATGATATCACACTCACCCATTCACTCACCAAGCAAGGGACAAAGTGGAGGTCCCCCCAGTCAGTCAAGCCTATCTCCTGGCTGGGACGTGCGTGTGGACGCGCTTCCAGGTGGGGGTCGGGGGGGACTGTAGGCTATAGGTGGCTGCGGTACACACTCGCCCATTGGGCCATGGCTCTTTAGCGGACTGGTAACGTACACGGCTTGTTTGAACGAGGTCCCGGGTTCGCCTCCTGTCTAAACTAAGTACTGTTAAAGTTAAGTTAAGACCACTCTACCTCATGAGCCACTAGTGCCACACCTTCACATTATAGCGTTGGGGTCTAACTTATTGGACAAAGGTTATGGACATTGTGTTTTTGTAATATACTATACTGATACATTTCAGTCACACTGTTTAATCATGTGGTGGATAGTGGTACTTTCTTTCCAGTTGGCTATAGATCATTCACTCGACTGACCAGTAACCTCTGTCTCTCAGACCAACAGCACCCATGCCATCTACTCCAACAGTGTATTTGTCTACCCTGAAAACAATGCCTCATCTCCTGTGAGTTTTCCCTTCTCCTGTGCCTATCCACTGGAAACAGACACCAGCCTTGATGTGGCCATCAGACCAAACCTTCTGTAAGTAACCCACTTTCAAAGTTGCTAATGCCAGTGAGAAAACAGTTAATATATCAAGAATCTAAAATATCTACATCAAAATGAAGAGTGCAGCAGATTAAAGTTAAATTAATTATTAAGGCCATTCTCACTGCACCTCATTGCACCAAGATGACATCCACAGTGTAGACATCAGATAGTTAAAACAAATCTAAATAAGGTGCTTATTATTAGATATCAACATATTAGCTGAGGGAATTCCATTGTTGTTACGGCCAATAATTGCTGCAATACATACATGAATAAACTAGTGTGGGCTATTAGATTTCTGCCTTCAATTTGTATCTTAAATGTCAAGCTTCACTCAAAGCCTATGTTACGTATTAATATAGCACATAATTTAACCGAAAGCCTACAGGACATAGAGAGAAAATGCATTAACAGGAGAAGAATCTGAATTTCTTGAAAAACAAAGGCTGTTAGAATAGAGCAGAATACCAGATAACAGTTTAATGCTATGTTCCTTCACAGGCTTGACGGTGCCATTTCGGGTGTGGGTTCACAGGCCAGCGCCTCCATGTCCCTGTTCCAGAACTCCAACTACACAGAGCCGTACCCAGCAGGCCCGGTCACGCTGCCAGTGGGCTCTGCCCTGCGTGTAGGAGTATCCGTCGGGGAAACGGACCCGAGGTTTGTGGTCGTTCTGGACGACTGCTACGCCACTCATTCGTCGAACCCCGATGACCTCATGCGATACTTCCTCATTCAGAACGGGTAGGCCTGCCCACAATTTACAATTTAGGCATTTAGCAGACGCTCTTAATCCAGAGCGATTTACATTAAGCAAGAACAAAAAGCATGGGAATACACCACATATATAAAAAGCATTTATCAAGAAGCATGCGTAAGCTAAGAACGTAGCTAGAACATATCTATATAATGACACTGTACATATAAACTATACATATATACTATACTATGCTGTACATATATACTATGAAGTGCTATGACTACATACAAAGCAATTATTGTGCTGTCTACATAACATGCTATAAGTCTGTATCAAATGCTATCTAAGTCTAAAAAGTGCTGTCTAAGGGGGTAGGGTAAGTGCTATGGGCCATGGTGGAGTCTGAAAAGGTGGGTTTTCAGACTACGGCGGACGTACGTACGTTTCATTCTCCAGACTCCAGCAAATGGTTTGTGCCCACGATAAACAAGAATGAAACAGACGGCCCCTAGATGTGTCTCTGTGACACATCTAGGGGCCGCAATCTGCATTCAAAGATGTTCCTAGAAGCTTTGTCATTGGTCGAAAAAAAAAAACCCGGTCGCAATGACTAACCAATCAGGCAGCAGACAGGCAAATCGACCAATGACAAGGCTTCTGGGAAAATCTTTGAATGCAGATTGCGGCCCCTAGATGTGTCACAGAGACTAAATCTTGCTGGCTGTCTGAATACCAAAACACAAAAAAGGTCATTAAAACTTTGACATATTATTGCTTATAGCAGCTTTAACTAGGCTACTAAGCGTGTATTTAGTAGTTAATAATGCAAATCAATGAATTAGCCATGTATGAATTAAAATAATGAGGGAATTAAATAGTGATATCTGTCATGGGCCTACAACCTGACTTTTTCCTCAGGTGTCCCAGCGACCGTCGTCAAGTGACAGTGGAGGAGAGCGGCTCTTCCCTCCAGGCCCGTTTCTCTGCCCTGCTCTTCCTGTTCCAGGGAAACTACAGAGATGTCTACCTTCACTGCAACCTCCACCTGTGTGACCAGAGAGCCTCCTCCTGTTCGCCTGTAGGTGTCACTCTATGCCCTTTCAGTCAGTAGTAGCACTGTTCTGCAAATGTCCAGGTCTGTTGTAAGACTCCTGTAGAAACTGTGCTTAGTTGAATGTGTTGCACCAGTGTTGTTTTCGTCGACTAAAACTAAGACTAAAACTACCTTTTTTCACTGACGAAAACTAAATGGAAACTAAATGAAAACTAAGCTACGATGACTAAAACTAAGACTAAATATACTGACAATTTTGTTGACAAATAAAAACTAGACCAAAATGTTAAGAAGGGACTAGTGGACAAGAGAACCAGTGTAAGTCATTTTACACTTGGTTGCATGCTGAAAATAGCAGATCTACAAGCTCACAACGCGTCATGCATTGTGAGCTTGTAGATCGGGTATTTTCAGCAAGTGTAAAATCAGCCATTACGACGGCATCAAGGCCCGCCAAAATACATTTTAGTCGACTAAATCAACTGTAGATTTAGTCGACTAAAATCTTATGATATTTAGTCGACTAAAACTAGACTAACACTAAAGCATTCCAGGTGATTAAAATGTGACTAAGACTAAATGAAAACTATTCAAGAGACTAGGACTAAAACTAAAATAAAAATGTGCTGCCAAAATCAACACTGTGTTGCACCAATTCTCAGATATCTGGCACTGGCCTCCAGTGAGTCACATCATGTATTTCCCCAAAATACGTTAAAATAAAACATGGTGAGGGAGGCACTGTTATTATGTCAAGTTGGAAACAACTTCCAGAGGATCTGAGGCTTGAGCAAACTCAGACTACTTTTTTTTATTTAATTTAATTTTGTTCTCATTATTATTTGAAACACACAAACTATAGGCAATCACAGTACTTTAAAGCAAAGGGAAAAAAGCAAAAGCAAAAAAGCAAAAAAGTATTTTTGTTTTCCTAATCTACATTATCACCTAAAAAACACTTTTAGGTGAAAGTTCACAAAATTGTGAACTTTAGACTGAGTTGAAAAGATCAAGCTGAATTTCTTTGTTTTTCCTGTTTTTGTTTTATTTTTAGCTCTATTATATTCCTTCTGTGCTTTATGTCTCTGTAAATGCCTTTAAATACCCTTTGCGAAGCACTTTGCATTGCCTCCAAAATAAACGTGTCCTGCTCATATTCCTCTGCCTTTCACAGGTTTGCTCGAGGAGGGAACGTCGCTCTGTTTCCAGATCTGTACCCTTCAAGCCCCTCACCATTGGACCAATCACCTGTAAGTATCAATAATCAACATTTTAAGCATTGGGAAATAGGCATGTAACGATACATTGTATATCGATATGAACTGGTGGCAATTTAAATCGATTTAATGAAAACATGTATCGTGATACATATGTTCAGAAATGGTAAAAAAAATCACACCCGTGTGAACTGAGTGGTGCAACTACACATTTATTGTCAGTGACGTCACATACTAACCATAGCAACCATGCTCACCCGTACAGGCACAAACACACACGGGTACTAACAAAGCCAGTTGTTGGAGTGGTTTGCACCACTCAAAAACAGGATTTGAGTTTGTGGAAGGGAAATGATTGTTTCCTGGCATAAGTGGCATTTGCTACAGTATTGAAAACAAACCATATTGTAAAAGAAAAAGAAGACTATACTGGATTTGTGTAAGAGAAATAATTTGTCTGGAAAATTGCGAACAATCATATCGTGAACCTAATATCGTGATTCGAATCGTATCGTGAGTTCAGTGAATCGTTACATGCCTATTGGAAATACAAGAATCTGAAATACTGTTAAGTTAACTAAATGTATTTTTCTCTTTGCTTTTAATCTCCAGGGGACACAATAGTGGCGTGAACCATGGACATCTTTAAATAACTCCAATATACTGTAGTTTATATTATATTATTTTATATTACATTAGCCTATAATTGTAGGTGTTTTATTCACAGAACTAACTGATTCACATGACTAACTAATACAGTGTGTTTTCCAGAAATATGTTTTTTTTTGTATTCTCAGCTTCCCTAAGCTGTTCACAATCCATTGAGTATTTTGTTTTGGCTATTTTGTTTATTTCTCTTACAAATATGAAATAAAGTAAAATAATATCAAATAAAGTTGTACTTGGATTTCCCCCCCCCCCTAATGGCTGCTGCAGTCTAAATCTGTATAATATGAAATGTATGAAAGGTTTTGTAATACATGTTTATTATAATGTGACATTGTGACACAGTCACGTTATTATGGTAAATCCTTAGGGACGATTAGGCCTCAAAAGGTATTATTTCACAATGCTTGTTAAAGTGTGTACGGTATCTGTCATTGTTAGAAAAAAGCAGAAACTCGCAACTCACTTTATGATTCGACCTCACGTTTCCTCACGGTCGAAACGATGTATTGTTTGCATGCCGTGTCGCTGAATACAAATTTGGCGCATCATAAAGTGAGTTGTGCTTTTTTCTACATTTGTCTGTTTTAAGAGTTTGGCTCAGCACCAAGAATGGAGGATGTGCGTTACATTATCTTTATTTTGAATGTCTGCCATTGTTAACCATTTAAGAACACTTTAACATGTCAGCACGGCATTTCTCAGGGAAGAGACAAAGGGTTGACAGTTGCGATATGTCTGGGGTATAAGAAACAACGAGATGAGATAGGTTGTTGTTTGGAGTCCTTGACAATTGAATATTCCACTCAAACTAAGGGCTCACTTGATCTATAATGGTTATAAATACAGATGGCAAAGGCACCTTTTCCACCTATAATTATGGCATAATGCCATCTATTGCAGTGGTTCTCAATCTTTTCAGGCCGTGACCCCCCAAATAATCATAATTTGAACTGGGGACCCCCCCACCCCGACAAGCACTTGGAAAGTTGGAAGAATGTAGGAGATGAGGCATTTATCTACAGGCTCAGTTGTGAGCTTGTAGAACCGCTATTTTCAACATTTTTGACAATTTGACAGTTTTTATAGCTTGTTGATTTTGATGCAGTCTTTCTTCTTTTCCTTCTTTTTGTAGGTATTAAAAAGGTCTTAAAAAAAACTTAAGTTGACACTTCACTCAATTTACAATTTACAATTTAGGCATTTAGCAGACGCTCTTAATCCAGAGCGACTTACATTAGGAAAGAACAAAAGCACGGGAAAACATCACATATATAAAATGCATTTATCATGAAACATGCGTAAGCAAAGAACGTAACTAGAACATATCTATCACATATCACTGTCATATGGGGGGTCCTGGCCCACAGGTTGAGAACCACTGCTCTACTGTACAGTATATTTATATAACAACGTGGTGACACTAGCAAAAAAATAAAAGAAGGGACAGATTTTAAGGGAAAAAAGCCCTGTAGGGTTGATCTACCACAGCGGACCTCTGGTCAGCATCCCCCTCCAGCTGTGGGAATCTGCCACCTACAACACAGAAAATAAACAAACAACAAACTGTATCTACAGTACAATCTGCATTCTGCACTACCCCAGAAGATCTTTATTTTACATGTTGTCGCTGTCAGGTTTAGGAATTCCAAAACTGTTGTACTTTTCAGGAAATGGGAGAAATAACCTGAGTTCCAAATGGATCAAATGTAGTTATTATTTAGTCACAAGCTCTTGTTAATACTTTTCATTGGTTAAATATTTAAAAACTCGCTTACAGACTTAACCACTTTCACTTTGAAAATGTTTCGATAATAGTGGGAAAATATAGAAATACGTTGCGATATGTTTTGACTTGAGCTTGTACTGTGATTTTGTCTCCTTTTCTGCGGCACTACTCTTGTATGATGAAGAAGTAGGGCTCAAGCAGACCTGAACAAACTACAACTTGTTCAGAACCGAGATGCCAGACTGGCACTTCATTGTTCCAATCACACAAATATTGAATATATATGCATACACGCCTGTCCTGGCTATCTGTTAAAAACTAACTTCATTGCAGTGTCCTCGTGTTTGTCAGAAACATAATTTCAAATAAAACACCAGATTACTTCTTCAAACAGTTATTAAAATCAAGTGACAGACATAATCATAACACCAGAATTGCCAGCCTCGGTCATTTAACACTCCCTGCTCCAAAAACGATGTATGTATCGATCAATATAATTTTGGAACATGTTACCACCCCACATATCTTTCAAATATGCTCTAAAGAAACATTTGTTACAGCTGACCACATGACCAGAATGTTATTCTTATTATGTTGTATTGGAATAAATACAACAAATAAATAAATATAATAAATTGTAATTATGTATTTTCATGTATTTACATTTTTAGAATGTATTTATAACTAGAAAAGTTGCAATTTTGAAAAATTGCAAAGTGTGGTTGCCGCAGTCGCTTACATAGGCCCCTCAAACTAATTTTGCCAGCCAATTACAATGTCACGTCACCCCTGTGATCATGCGTAACTAATTCGGAACTATCCCCCAAAAATCATGTTTTTGCGACAAACGGTTACATTTCTCGCATTTGTGGCGCCCCCTATGGATGAAAATGGAATTGCTTTTGGAACTTGGTTGATTGAACCACCCGCGACATGTGATTCAAATTTGGGATGGATCGGACATTCCGTTCGTGATTTATGGCATTTTTTGTGAAATAAGCCCCTCCTACTATCTTCGGACGACGATTACGGACGATTTATACGCTATACGGTCTCCAAGGAAAAAAACTACTTACATTTAGTCTTCGATTTCCCCATTATAAGTCTATGGAGAACTAATTAATTAATATCAATTAAACTATACAACGGATCTCTTAGCAATGAGCAAGCACACGATTCCCGATGAAGCCGGTCGATTTGACATATGGCTCGAGTGTGTGCGGCAAAAACTGTGGGAGGAGTAGTGCGGCAAAGTATCCTCATTTACAATAACAATAGTCTGGTTGCCCTGTTAGGGCAACCACACTAATGATGTGCTTTTTGTATGTATTTTATATGGACCCCAGGAAGATTAGCTGTCGCCCCGGCGTCAGCTAAGGGGGATCCATTCAATAAACAATAAACAATAGGGCGTTATTATTATTAGGATACTGCCCGACCGCGACGTGACCTCAAATCAGGAGGACAGCAGATGGATGCTCAACATGTTTCCATGCAGACAGATAGATGGTCTCACCTGCATTCTCTTGTGAAGGAACCTCAGTTTCTGGCTGAGAGAGTCGATCTCCTGAGAAGACAGAGAGGACATCTTTCTGCTGTTGGACTAAAGCTGTATGGTACGAGGGAGCTACTGTAAACTGCTCTTAACCCATTTTGGGGCGGGAACCCTTTTTGGTGTTTTAAGCATTATGTTATACTTTAGCTATTGAAAAATAGCAGATCTACAAGCTACGAGCTTGTAGGTCTGCTATTTTTGAAAAATCGTGAAAATGCGGCGCAGATCTTTGAATATATATTCTTTAGGGGTGAATGTTTTTAACTCAAATCTTTGCTTCTGGGAGGGTCCCAGGGACTACATATTTTCAGATGGGGGTCGGCGGCCAATTACACATAATTCTGGGGGTCCTTGACATGAAATATTGAACACCACTGACATAGAAACATGGGTATTTCAGAAAACAGGATCAGGATTTAGAAGATTTCTTTTTTGTTTCGACGTCAGGTCTAAAGTTGAGAGGCATTTTTCCCACTGAGATCAATAGAGTTCCGATACCAAGACGCAAGTTATGGGTATCGGAATAGGTATTGGGATTTTTTGGTACATCTCAAAAAATGATTTAACTTGACTTTAACTTAACTTTTGTTTACGTAACCACATTATTATTATTACTGATTGGTTTTTCAAGATAGCAGATCTACTAGCTCACAGCGCATGGCAGCGTATAGCTCGTCGTGACAGCACATCATAAAGCGTTTTAGAGAGCCACAAAGTGTTTATTATTCTGCTTATTAATTATTATAATGGAGAAAGTGCAGGGACAATAATACCTGGCTGAGTTTCTCACGATGTCTGAGTTTGATTTGAGGCAGAAGACCCTCCAGTCTCTGAATCTAAATAGAAAGATTGTGGCACGTTAATGTTTTTATATACATTATATATTTTTTTACAATATGAAACAAGTCATTACTGTCAATGTGTAAGACCCTTTTAATACCAACAAAAAGAAAAGAAAAAAGGATATGAAATGAAATGTTAAAACTTAAAAGACTATTACTGCATCAAAAGTAATCAACTAATACTACAAAAACTGGCCAAAACATTGTCCAAATTATCAAATAATGTAAGAAAGAGGCAAACATTATAATAGCTGATCTACAAGCTCACAGTAGATCTGCTATTTTCACAATATGTATCTGTGGAATCGAGCCAAGTTAAACTTAATGTCTCAACTCCTACAATTCCACGTTGGGGGGTCCCCAGTTCTTGGCATGCTGACTAAATGTGGGGGAAACAACAATAGTATTTACAATGTCATCGTTGTGAGTGCAGAGCATTATTGTTTGTAATGTGAGTATGCTATATGTGTTGAACACATTTGAACGTAGCAACGACTTAACTAACTTCACACTCACAGTAAATTAAGCATTAACATTATGCCTGTAGTTTACTCCATTATTATACAATATGGCATGCTGTACCCTCCTGTCAGTAGTCTGGAGTCTGGTCTTCATACTCTTGTTGATCATTGTCATGGCAACCGTTCTGGGCTTGGGACGAACTGGGAAGTGGGATTAAATGTGCTCAATGTGCTGTGTTGTACCTCAACAACAACAACAATGAATGAATGAATGAATGAATTAACACAGCATGCCATTAACATAAATGTGACATTGTATCTAAAGCAGTGCAGGAGGATGCTAAACGCACACCAGTCTTAGTAGTGGTGCCAGCTCACGGAGTTAAGTCTTAAAAAGACAAAAGAGTGGCTGCACACACTCTTTTGTCTTTTTAAGACTTAACTCTTTAATTGTATCTAAAGCATAACATATCTCCAGTATACCAATGTATAATTAAAAGTAGGGTGGCCGGGATTTTCTTTGGTTAAAATAAGTGTTAAATAGCTCTATATTATGATAGTACTCATTGACTACTATCAGAGTTCAGTAACAGGAGTCTGCATGTCTCTCTTTCTCTTAATAATAAACCAGAAAATGCATTTTCAGGTCGGGATACCATTTTATCCAATCAGGATAGAGTACTCAGGCAGGATACAGATTAAACAAGTGCAAATTGGAAGTGATGACACAAAGAAATGAGCAGACAAAATGGGGAACCGCAGCACTATAAAAAATGAAGCTGATAAATGGGTACTGTCTCCTGATTGGTTGAAATGTTTGTAACCCACCTGAAAATGTATTTTCTGTTTATTGAAGAGCTGGACAGACTCTGGGGCGCCCACGCTTTTTTAGAGGTACCATCAAAATGACCAGCTCAACAAGATCTACCCAACCAAAAGATATCCCATTGCTGAAAATAGTTAGAAAATGTAACTGAATAAATGTATCTCTATTTCCCCACTTGGAATGGAGAAATAGAGGGGGAATGGAATTCTCTCTCTTTAAAAAAAAAAGAAAAAAACTTTAATGCTACCGTTTGTGCACAACACTCTTGAAAATAGAGTATTCCATTGTGAGGTAACGGCCATTTTTGTCAATCAATCAAGTCTCCTTAATTCAAGTGTCAGATGCCAAATTTAAATTATAATATGTTCTAGGTAGGGGGCATGTCATGTGGTCTACTTGCACAGCCTTTGTGATCTACTGGTAGATCGCAATGTACTTTTTGGGCACCCCTGCTCTGATTACCATCAGAGAATAGTGTTATAACACTTTAACAAAAATGTGTTTTGTTTTAACCAAAGAATATCACTTATCCTACCTTTAAACATGTTGAGAATATCTGGTACTGTATATTGTATATCATACATATATATCCTCGTCTTCATAAACAGTTGAGATAATTCTCACCATGTTGGAAGATGTTGACGACCTCCACCACGTATGGCCTATATAATGAAGACAACGTGTCAAAATTAATATAAATGCATAAAGTTGGCTTTAAAGCACTTTTCTAGGCTTGCTTTTACAGTATATGCGTTACATTATTGTACATTTGTATAAATCTGTCATCTGTCAGAGATCTTTATTTTGTCTTGTAAAGCACTTTGTAAAAATTGCATTGATGGTAAATGGTGCATTTATATAGCGCCTTTATCCAAGGCACTTTACATAGATGCATTATATTCACCCATTCACACACATTCATACACCGATTGCGGCGGAAGCCATGCAAGGTACCAACCAGCACATCGGGAGCAAATTTGGGGTTCAGTGTCTTGATAAGTGGAAGTAGAAGGGGTAGGACCCGATACGTTTTTAACTAAACTTCTCCCTTTTTCGAACATAAACTATAAGGATATTAGATATCCCTTGTTTTATTTCTTGTTTTATTATTATTTTAAATCTAGTTCTTCCTTTATTTCCATTGCCTGTCCATTTATGTTTTAATATGTTCGAAATAAAGAAATAAATTAAAAATGAAATAAGTGATATGTACAGTAAATACATTTTAGTTGTGTGGAATAACAGATGCAGAATAATGTTGTAGCAAATGATGGATGAAATGGCATTTCAATCAGGCCAATACCAAATGAACCCATGACAAAGAACATAAAACAACCACATTATTTATCCTATATGGTTCTGATAATGCTCTTCACAATGATGCTCAGCGTGGAATAATACATGGAGAGAACTTGTGATTTTGAACTTGAAGTGGTTAACCCATTTTGTGCGGGAACCCCTTTTGGTGTTAGCATCATGTCATGCTTTAGCTATTGAAAAATAGCAGATCTACAAGCTCATAGCGCGCCACCGAGTGGCGCGCTACGAGCTTGTAGGTCTGCTATTTTTGAAAAATCGAAGAACGACTGACATAGAAACATAGCTTTTTCAGAAAACTGTCAGGATGTAGAAGACATTTTTAGAATCTGATCTCAGGTCAAACCAAGCGCAGATAAGACACAGGACCAAGACAGAGGCGAGTCTAAAAACGAAATGATCACAGCTCAGCCTCAGAGACAAGACACTGGGATTCAGCATTGAACACATAACAACAGCTACATACTGTACCACTGTGAGACAGAACTTACATGTGCTTACTGTTGGCAGGAATAGAGCTGTTCAGGGGAATCAAATAGCCACAGTGGTTCCTTATCTGGAGAGAGTGTCAGATACGGTATAATACACAGTCTCACAGCCTAAAAATAATTAAATAAGATTATTATATACTCTTTTATCTCAGACCAATGGATCCATATAAAATAATTTAAAAGAAAGTACCATATAAATGTACAATAAATACAACACTTGAACATTACTAGATTTAAAAAGTATCTAAAAAAATCACACCCGTGTGAACTGAGTGGTGCAACTCCCCTCCCTCCCCCCCCCCCCCCCCCCCCCCCCTCTCTCTCTCTGTAATTAACAGGCAGCAATACTATATCTCTGTTTCTGGCACAACAGCGCCCCTGGTACTCATGAGTCACACATGAGTCACACACAAACAAACACAGCCACAAACACAGTCACAAACAGGTGAATGTCACGGACATTGCTGTTCCTTGGAGTGGTTGCACCACTCAAAAACGACTGTCTGGAGTCTCTGGACTGCCAGGGAGTTTGTGTCTGTGTGCCTTTCATGTTTCCTGGAGGATGAACCCTATTTTGATGACCCCATGGGCCTTTCCTCTAGCGCCACCCTCAGGCCAACAATGTCAACCGCGCACCCATGATGGTGATTCATGAATCATGATTACATTCAGATTTCCATCGAATGTACTCATATTAATGACCAAACCATTGACAAACACCCAGTGATGGAAGAAGTACATTCTTTACTTCTACAGCTTTTAACCTATAGATAGACAAATTAACACCCCATCCAGGGGATGACAGCCTGCCATCGTTTTTGCACAAATTGAGAAACTGAATGAGGGTATTAAAAGTGTAATTAATGCCATACTGTACCTTGAATGTGATATCAGGCATGTTCAGCTCAAAAGTGCTAGCAATGATCTTAAAGGACAGAACATAATATAGTTTAGTTGATTGGAAAAAAAGACGAGGGGCTCTATTTTTGTCCATGCTAAACCCCTTATCCTTAAAATACTTTGCCTTTTTTTTTTTTTTTACTATTTCGAACATTTTTAAATAGTTAAAATAGCCAATCTACAAGCTCACAACGTGTCAATGTAGATTGTCTATTTTAACTATTCAAAAACGTTTTTCAAAATAGTAAAAAAAAAAAAGAAAAAAAGAAAGAAAAAAAAAAAAAAGGAAAAGTAGTTTAGGCATAAGGGGTTTAGCATGGACAAAAATAGAGCCCAATATGTGTTCTTTGTTAAAGATAAAACACAAAGTCATGGACTCATTTCGGGGTGCATACTTAGTTTAAACTAGTCATTGGTTAGACATGCGTTAAGGTTAGGTTTAGGTGTGCTGCCGGGGACCGCATGTAAATCAGACGGAGCATCGACATGCGGACGCATGTCGGACTAGCGCCTGCTCCCGTGCTTGCGGTTATGGTTAGGGTCTGCGGTGGGTTGTCGTTTGTCGGTGGGAGGTTAGGTTTGGGGTGAGGGTTTGAGATAGCTTGTAGTTGTAGGACTAATAACTGGTCTAACCCAGGGGTTCTCAACGTTTTTGGCCGGGGACCCCCGGAAATGCTTTGGCAATGTCTCGGGACCCCCGCCCCGCCCCCTCCCGACCCCCAATATAAATTGACTGCTACAATAACCTTAACCCATTTTGGGCGGGATCCCCTTTTGGTGTTTTAAGCATTATGTTATAATTTAGCTATTGAAAAATAGCAGATCTACAAGCTCATAGCGCGCCACCGAGTGGCACGCTACGAACTTGTAGGTCTGCTATTTTTGAAAAATCGTGAAAAATCGTGGAGAAAAAAAATAAATCTTATTTTTTTTATTTCTTTTTTGAAAATAATTTGGGGACCCCCTAAAATAATTTGGCGACCCCCCGAGGGGTCGCGACCCACGGGTTGAGAACCCCTGGTCTAACCAATGACTAGTCTAAACCAAAAACTGTCTAAACTAAGTACTGCACCCCTTATTTCCCCTATGGTCCTTGCTAACCTGGTCCTTGCTAACCTGTTTGAAATGTTTCTATACTGTATGCCAGGGGTTCTCAACCCGTGGGTCGCGACCCCTCGAGGGGTCGCCAAATTATTTTGGGGGGTCCCCAAATTATTTTCAAAAAACTGAATGGCTGTAAAGTGGAAATGAAGAATTTACATATAGTACACATATAGTACATGCATACACCTTCCCTAATGATGATGGTTTCAGTATTTATTTATGGTGTATTGTCTCTATTATTAAGGTTATTGTAGCAGTCAATTTATAATGGGGGTCGGGAGGGGGCGGGGCGGGGGTCCCGAGACGTTGCCAAAGCATTTTCGGGGGTCCCCGGACAAAAAGGTTGAGAACCCCTGGTGTATGCCACAATTATGCTTTTAGTTGTTTTTTAGATGCAGGCAGACCAGCTCTGGCCATAGTAGTGCATCCAATGGTAGGCCCTTGAACCTTTAAAACAAACAAAATAAATGGTGTATCATGCCTGTGTCACCATGATTTGTAGCCTCAGAGGTGCCACAAGTGTCATTTTGAAAAACAACACACACACACACACACACACACACACACACACACACCAACCATCAACGGAATAGGCCTATTGCCACATTTTGGCAGTGACTGCCCTGAGCGTGCTGTTGCCCCGGCCTCAATGTCATCTTGAAAACACTCTAGCAGGTGAAACGGTCACCCTCTCACATCCACAATGATGTCAAACAAACACACCCACCTGCTTGACCACAGCAGACTCTGCTGCCTGGGGAATGGACACTTCCTTCAAACCCACCACTTTGTCATCTGAAAATACAAACTATAGGTCAATTCAACCACACAGCTTTTGAATTCGAATGAATTCAAAACACACACACACACACACACACACACACACACACACACACACACACACACACTCCCCCTCTTTGAATGGTACATGTCTAATGCCACTCAAGATGAAAACATAGCCCCGTAGCTATGGAAACGGTTTTGTGTACAGATGGGAGTTCAAATAATTACACAACCCTCTGAAAGACAGAAATACAAACCGTTCCTGTCGAGCCTCCGCAGTGCAATCCAAGCCTTTGATAAATTAGGTTTGTCCACACTGACATTAGACATGTTTTGTTATCTTCTGTATAGTCCAACGTAAGAAATCGCACCAACATCAGCAGATTCTCCTCCCAGGCCACTTCAGAAATCACAGTCAAGCCCCACCAATACAATCCTCCTGCATGTACGCATGCGTTATTAGGGTAATGGTGGAATTTCAGAATAAAACCTGTTATTAATCAATTGAGACGTGAGGCCAATTCTACAAATGCCACCTAAAACAGTGGTTCTCAAACGTTTTTGTAATTCCAAATTATTCCAACATTTTTCACTCACTCATTAGTTTAAATAATTAAACTAGAAAAAGTGCCCTTCTGGGCACAGGTCTCCACCAGGAGGATAGGAGTGTGTGTGATGTTTGGCAAAATGTTTAGGAGCAATATAAACGTGTGTGTGTGTGTGACGCGGCTTGGCCTGTTGTAGCGCAACCATGAGGCTGATTAGAAGACTGTCAAGTGGCATTTCTTCCAAAGCCTAGTGGGAATATGCATGCACAGTTTCACCACAAACGGACGCTGCGTTGAGTAGTTGTGGCGATTTGTACAAAACGGGTACAAAGTGGGCTACTCCTGAAAAGTTTAGAAGCCAATTGTAGCCAATGAGGGTGGATTATGAGAAATCAAACAAACCCGTCTTGATCACATGATTGGAGAGCATGTGTACCGATTTGCGTGAAATTTGGATAAAATCTGAAGGAGTAATATTAGAAAATGTGTTTTACATATGTCGGCCTCATGGTGGCGCTATAAAGAGCAGATAATTCCAGGGAAAGGTTTTTCCTTGGCCTCTAGCGAGTTGGCATACAAAGTTATCCACAGATCCGTGCAGTTGAAAATGTTCATGTGGCATTTCTTCCACAGCCTAGTGGGAATGTGCGTGCACAATTTCAGGGAAATCACACGATGTGTTCATGATTTGCAGCATTTTGTTTGAAACTGAGCACTCCTGCGAACTTTGGAAGCCAATCTTAGCCAATCAGGATGGAGTCTGAGAAATCTGAAAGACCCGTTTCGTTGAATGGCTCTAGAGAGACTGTGTACCAATTTGCGTGATGTTTGGACAAAATCTGTAGGTGTACTGTCCAAAAACTTGTTTTGCACAAAGCGGCCTCCTGGTGGCGCTATAACAGGCCGCTCTGGAAATTTTGGGGCAGAGGTTCATCGTTGGCATCCAGGGAGTGTGTGTGCAAAACTTGGCATCGACCAGGTTAACGGTGCCGGAGATTAGCTGTTCACAGACGGAAGGACGGACACACACACACACAGACACACGGACGGACGGACGGAGTGCAAAACATACTCTCTCCCCATGCCTTCGGCCTGGTGGAGACAATGATACTAAAGGTGCTTTTCCCGGTTGTAATGGCTTAAAACAAGATGTTATTAATTTACTAGAATCTTCTCACAGATAATGACATTCTGGAGTGGAATTTGAAAATGAAAGCATTCTAAAATGCTGTATGATCTCTCAAATTCAAATTAGAGTTACATGTCCACACCGTTCACCACCTTGTGACAATCTACAAGCTTGCAACGTGTCACAATCCTGTGAGATGTGCTGTTTTCACTATTATAGTAGGCTACAACAAAGTAAGAGACAAAGGGCTCCATTTCCGTCACGCTAAACCCCTTATCCCTAAACTTCTTTGCCTTTTTTATACTATTTTTCTAAACATTTTTGAATAGTTCAAACTAGCCAATCTACACTGCCACGTTGTGAGCTTGTAGACTGGCCATTTTAACTATTCAAAAAGGTTTAGCAAAATAGTAAAAAAGGGCAAAGTTTAGGGATAAGGGGTTTAGCGGTGACGGAAATGGAGCCCAAAGGGCCCTTTTTGCCAGTGCTATACCCCTTATCCCTAAACTTCTTTGCCTTTTCTACTATTTTGAAAAACATTTTTGAATAGTTAAAATGTTTTCAAAATAGTAAAAGAAAAAAAAGAAAATAAATAAGTTTATATAGGGGTATAGCATGGCGATGATGTATGATCTACATTAAAGTTAAAATAATGTTTTACTGCTCTTCAGGCAATGCAATTAAACCAACAATAAAGTAACCCTAACCCCTATTTTGCTGCTTGGTCAATGATTTCAAGATGGGGAAATAAAATTCCTTCCTTCTCTGCGGCCCCATGATCCATTTCCAAGTGTAACACTAAAGCCTCACTGTCACCAGTGTGGGAAACGGTTCAGCCGGGGCGGTCATCTAAAAGATCACCAGAGCATTCAGCAGAGAAACCTGATTGAATTGAATGAAAATACTAGTGATCATGAATAATTTGACCCGCCCTGCCAAAACAAGTCGACATTTCTTGACACAACCCGCAGGTTACAGGTCAACCTGCGCATTACTATTTGACCAGACCCTTCCAAAACGTTTTACAAAAATGGACCTGTATGTGCCATCACTGGCACACTGGCAGTGGAAAAGGCTTTGCTACTTGATGTGAATAAACATAACGTGTGATAAAAATCACACAGAGGAAAACCTACAACTGCAAACAACATGGGAAGAGTTTTTGAGCAAAGCGTTGAAAGGTTATCGGTGAAAACTAAAGTTGGAAAAGGCTGCTCTCTGAAAGATACCTTGGACCATGTAGTGATACGCTCACTGACAACCATGCATATTTAAACATCCGTGGGTCGTTGAAATTAGAACATTGTAACATCTTTTCATATTATTTTATTTTGTAAATAAAAATGTCTTTTCAACAACAAAAACATATATAAAAATGGGGGAAAAAAACAGAGGCCAACCGGGTGCTCACAGAAGATCAGGTCTGAGCACTCACAAAATGTAGCGAGAGAGGAAGTAAAGTTAAAACATCAGGGTGAGAACTTTAATTCCTCTTTTGAGTACTCGGATCTCCTCTTCCTTTTTAAAACAAAAACGTATCACCAAAGAATTCACATGGGAGAGGGGGTCCTTTCAATGCAACAACAACAACAAAAACACAATATTTTAAAACAAGAAAAACAAGTCAACAGAAACGCCTTTGTCTGTTGAAAACAGTAGAGATCCTTCTTCATCTTTCAGGCTGGGACTGACTGGGTCGCCTCAACACTGAAAGAAACAGTTGGATAATTAACAGATGCTGAAAACACTGAGCTTGTAGATCTGCTATTTTGCTGTGAGTGACACGACAGTTGAGTGTATAAATTAAGCAATAAACTGCGTGTTTACAAACTATATTCAAGTTACATTCCTCCTCCTCCTATAAGTAACTATTTTATTCATCACTCAAAAAACAAGAAATAATAAATCTATATATGCATGTCTATGATATTGTTGCCGTTGGGCAGACACCTTGTATGTCCATATTTATATTTGTCCTTGTAGTTTTTTTCATACATCCATGCCCTATTTTACACTTTGTCATAATGACAGTGGGGCACAAAAATAGCTGATCTACAAGCTCACACCGTGACAAGTTGCGTGCTTGTAGATTGACTATTTTTGCCATCTAGGGAAAAGGGTCAACTTTAGTAAGTAATAAGTATGTTCAAGGGTTCAATGTCTGAAACCAGCTAAAACCATTAATTGACAACATTAACATTGATAATGTAGCATTCAAATGTAGCAGATCTACAAGCTCAAAACAAGTTGCTTGGCACCACACTTCAAGCTTGTGGATCTGCTACTTTTGTGACGCTGTCGTTGTAGTATGATCACGTAGGACGTTCATTTACAAAAAAAATATATATTTTTTTTTTAAATGGAGAGAAGCAGTTTCTGCCGACAGCAACATTATGATGACTGCCAAAGAAAGGGAATCCTCATCATTCTCAAGGTGTGGAAAGACACCTCGCACCAAGCGCAGGATGCACCCTGCCAGCTCTTTGTGCACCCCTGCCCTCAGGTAAAAGACTCCGGTGTAATACCTCCCGCTTTAAGAATAGCACTTATCCCGAGGCTGTTCGCCTCCTGAATGCTGACCCTCTTCTCACTCGCACTTTACAGCGTGAAGCTGCTTTGTAAGAAGGATGAACTGCGAGGAATTGCTATTTATTTACCATGAATTGTAACGTTGCATTCTTCCTATTTATTGGTCTCTCTCTCATGAATTGTAACGTTTTGCATTCTTTTTATTTATTGGTCTCTCTCATATGATGTTTGTACTTTTGTATCTTTTTCTACCGTCTGAATATGTGATGTCTGTTTTTAGAGCACTGAAACAAATTCCAATCAACTCTGTTGACATGGCAATAAAGTATTGAAGCTTGACATTACCAGGGATTTCGTGTGGCCAGTATTCCTCACAGGCAGGGCACCGTGGCTCTGCTCTTCCTTTAAAGTATCGGGCGACACATGGGTTGTGCATCTTTACTCCACACGTAGGACTGTCACACGACTGGCACTGAAAGGAGGTCACGTTCGATTAGAGGACATTAAAATCTCACGACTGAAACGTTTTGTCAGGCCAGCCCCAGGTCCTCATCTGTGAAAAAGGCAGCGTGAAAGTACCCGGTCCCCACCACCACAATTAGGACAATATGTAGAATTATGTTTCTTAAACAATTGCAGATTGCAGGCTTTAACTTTTGCATTCATGAGAAATACCTGAGACAATTTTGATGCCTCTTACACAGGTAATTGTGTGATCAATTCAAAGACTATGTGTACAGTATGTCCACATCAAATACTTGAATCTTAAAATAACAAACTAACTGAAAATAACGGATCTACAAGCTCACAACTTGACACATGAGCTTGTATTTATTATCTATTTTTGGTGTGCTTCGAAGACATGCGGCCTTGTATGGAATCCAAATGACAAAAATCAGTTGTGGTGACTGAGAACTTGGTCATATTCATACAAATATAAGACAAAAATGTTTCACACAAATCAACAATAGAGATAGGATCCGACAGGAAACACGCACATCTCCAGAAATTCTACAGGTGCTGGTCAAAAATATACGTACAATGTAAAGGAAGGGACGTCCGCACACTGATTCACTGCTCCCAGGAAAATTATTATTATATTTCTTGAACAACGTTTCGACCGTTGTGGGTCTTCGTCAGGTAAGACGAAGACCCACAAGGGTAGAAACGTTGTTCAAGAAATGAAGAATGTTCCTGGGAGCAGTGAATCAGTGTGCGGACATCCCTTCCTTTGCATTACACTTTTTTTTTTTTTTTCATTTTATTTCGCACATAGTGTAACACAATACAGTACAAATCATAATAGATAACAATTCATATCTTTCATAATTCATTTGTCTTTCATACAGTATCTGATACACCTATGACGAAAAGGAGCAGGAAGAAGAATAAATTCTTATAAATACCTGCCCCCTTTTCACTTAAAAGTTTAGTTTACTTTATTGATTGGCGCATACACATCTAAACAAAACAAAACAAAAAAACAAACAAAACAAAAACAAAACAAAAGAGAAAAACAAAACAAGCAAGAAGTTGAGCAATGACACGTGCAACAAATGACAGCTCTAGCTCTAGTTAACCTATTCATCGTCTTCATATTGTCTAAACATTTGATTTTTGTAATTTCTTTTAAATTGGCAAATATTTGTACAACCCTTTAAATTGTCATCCAGAGAATTCCATATTCGGATTCCTGTTATTGAAGGACACATCAGTCTTTGAGTGGTCCGTGCAAACTTATGTTTGAAGTCAAATTTCCTCCTACTATCCCTACTTTCTGAACTAGGATCGAATAGCTGTTGTAGATGAACTGGTAATGTTTTGCTTTTTGCCCTAAACATAATTAATAAGGTTTGTAGCTTCACGATATGTTCAAATTTCAATACTCTCGATTTTATAAATAGACTATTTGTGTGATCTCTATAATGCACTTTGTGCATGATTCGTACTGCCCTCTTCTGTAATAAGTATAATGGTTTTGTGGTGGTCATGTACGTATTCCCCCACACTTCAGCACAATAACTAAGATATGGAGAAATTAATGAAAAATATAATATTCGCATTGCTTCCTTTTCTAGCACATGCTTCACTTTGTTTAAAATAAAAATGCTCTTTGAGATCTTTTTCTTAACATGTGCTATATGGGATTTCCATGTTAATTTGTCATCCATTATTACACCTAAGAACCGAAATTCTGATACTCTTGCGATGGCCACTCCATCTATGGATAATTCCACCTGGTCATCCTTTTTCCTATTTCCGAAAACCATGAACTTCGTTTTTTCCAAATTCAGCGAGAGCTTATTTACATCAAACCATTTTTTGAGTTTTTTCATTTCATGTGTAATGGTCTCAGCTAAATTATTTAAATCATATCCAGAGCAATGAAAATTTGTGTCATCTGCAAACAAAACAAATTGTAATAATTTTGATACGTCACAAATGTCATTAATGTATAGATTAAATCATTTGGGTCCCAAAACAGAACCTTGAGGGACTCCACATTAAATTTTCATACACTCTGATGTGTTACCGGCCCACTGCACATATTGTTGTCTATTGTCTAAATAGCTTCTCATCCAATCCAGTACCATTCCTCTCACGCCGTATGTGTATAATTTAGAAATCAAAATTGAATGATTCAAGGTGTCGAAAGCTTTTTTTAAATCTATAAATACCCCTATTGTATATTTATTTTCATGTGTTGATGTTGATATTTCCTCCATTATATTCATTAAAGCTGTTGCTGTGGACCTATTTTGCCGAAAGCCATATTGGCATTCACTCAACAATTGATGCTTTTCAATAAAAGCATCAAACTTTTGTGCAAAGATCTTTTCAAGCACCTTAGAGAATTGTGAGAGCAATGACACTGGTCTGTAATCAACAATGTCTTCATAGGAGCCTGTACAGGAGTTTGATGAATCTCTGAAGATGCCATCATAGGTTCAATTTTCAAGGTTTCTTCATTGTTACATCCAAGGTTATAATAGTTTTGTTTTTTTCATTATAGTTTAGTTTTAGTTAGTTTTGGCTTTTTTTCTAATTCAGCTAGTTTTTGCTAGTTTTTATTTAGTTTTTATTTTGGTGAAATGCTTAGTTTTAGTTTAGTTATAGTTTAGTTTTAGTTTTTCAAACTAAAAAACTATAACTAAAACTATAAAAACTAACACTATAACTAAGGGTATTTTTTCTATAATTTCAGTTAGTTTTGTGAACACACAATACAGTTTCAGTTTAGTTATCGTTTTTAATTTATTTTTAGTTTTTATTTAGTTTCAGTTAACTAAAATGTTTTTTTAATTCTAGTTTTCGTTTTTTAGTTAACTATTATAACCTTGGTTACATCTTACACATCGTGTACACAAATGTCGCTCACAGAAAAGAGCAGACATACAAGCTCACAATGCGACATGATGTGAGCTTGTAAGATCTGCAATTTTCGACACCATCGTACGAGCAGGAATCAGCCTTAATTCCTTTCATCTCTCGTATTCCAACCTTGCATTTTTGTAAGTCACTCTGGGTAAGATCACCTGATATTTCCCCATACGTTACTTTGCAAATAATAAACTAAGCCATACAAAATGTGAACCACCTAACTACAGTACAAGACAAGGCAGTAATGTACCTGCAAGACGATGTTGTGGCAGATTTGGCAAACTTTGACCTGGTCTTGATACATTGTACGGATGTAGGGTTCCATCTCTATAATGCATCTGGTGGACAAAGTGTAGAAACCCTGCCTCTGAATGAAGACAGAGAAAACAAATCAATACAGAACAAAGCAAGAAATGTCATCTAGTTGTCATTTGTAGAATCGTCCTCGGAGCTAAATGGGTTAATGTAATGCTACGTATATATTGTATTAACATAGTAAAGCCTTGCCTTATTCATTACAATAACGTTTACACCGGATTCAGGCTTAGGCTTCACTCACACCTTCACAACAGAGCTCGCAATTCATTTCCAATGGGAGTCACATGGTTTGACACAACATTTTTGTTGTATGAGGGGGAGGGGAGGGGGGCAGTCGAAACACAGCCGAAAGCCGTACAACAAAAATGTTGTGTCAAACCATGTGACTTCCATTGGAAATGCATTGGGGCGGCCATGACACTTACCCTTTGTTTACATCTACCATGCAACAATGTTGTATGCTAGATGTGAAGGTGTGAGTGAAGCCTTAGCAATGTCTGCTGTTAATGGTAGATTTTGAAACTCTTAATGAGTGGATTTTGCAAAACAGGAAAATTAAAACGGGAAATTAACATTATTTGCAAACCTTTTTTGCAGATATGTCCTGGTTATGTTATACAGCAATAAGTAGAAATGCTTCATACAACACAAGCACCCTCTAGTGCAGTGGTTCCCTAACTTTTTTCTCGAGACCCAAAAGATAAGTTTTATGTCTCCCCGGGACACAAACAAGCGAAAATAGCCGATCTACTGTTGAACTGGGGACCGTTGAATGAACACGTTACAATGCGATATATTGTGAGCTAATTCTTAAAAGTACGTTTAATGGATTTTGGAAATATAATTATAATTATTTTGAAAATAATTTTGAATTAGTTTCACAAAAATTGGGATTTGAAAGTCTTTTGAAAAAATATTTTCAAAAGATTTCAAAAACAAAATTTAGGAAACAAAAAATAAAGGGGTATTTGCTGTTATTATTTTGGGGAGGCTGTGACCTGAAAAGGTTGAGAACCCTTGCTCTAGCGCAGGGGTTCTCAACCCGTGGGTCGCGACCCCTCGGGGGGGTTTAAAAAAAAAAAAAAAAAAAAAAAAAAATTTTAAATTTTATTTTCACTTTTTTTCAAAAATAGCAGACCTACAAGCTCGAGTGGCGTGCTACGAGCCAAATTATTTTAGGGGGTCCCCAAATTATTTTCAAAAAAAAAAAAAAAAAAAAAAAATTTTAAATTTTATTTTCACTTTTTTTCAAAAATAGCAGACCTACAAGCTCGTAGCGCGCCACTCGGTGGCGCGCTATGAGCTTGTAGATCTGCTATTTTTCAATAGCTAAATTATAACAATGCTTAAAACACCAAAAGGGGTTCCCGCCCAAAATGGTTTAAGGTTATTGTAGCAGTCAATTTATATTGGGGGTCGGGAGGGGGCGGGGCGGGGGTCCCGAGACATTGCCAAAGCATTTCTGGGGGTCCCCGGCCAAAAACGTTGAGAACCCCTGCTCTAGCGCAGTGGTTCCCAAACCTTTTCATGTCAAGGACCGCCAAATTGACACTAATTATCCCGCTGACCCCCATTTTAAGAGATATGCCAGGGACCCTCATAAGATCATTTTTTGTACGGCTCCAGCAGTGATTCTCAACCCGTTTAATTTGAAGGACCCCCAGTTTGACATGAATTAGGCTAAACGGACCCCCATTTAATGGCATTTCTATCTCTGAGACACCAATTAAAGGACCCGTTAGTGTCCATTTGGTTCCATTTGGACACTCTCCGAGTTACAGTCCCATAAGGGTCCATTTGGTTCCGAACTATCATTTAGCTGGGGACCCCCTGGAACTCTCTCAAGGACCCCTGGGGGTCCCCGCCGGACCCCACTTTGGGAACCACTGCTCTAGTGGACAGAAGTGACACATCATTGCGTCTTCGAACCTGACTGAGCCACTTGTCTTGTACGAGTCGACTCAGCAGGTGCTCCGTGTCGCTCTTCTTCAGCTTCTTGGTCTGCATGCTGTCGGTGCTGTTCAGGATGTCAGTGGAAGAGGCCGTCCCGTCATCAGATCCCACGATGAGGTCCATCTGAAACACATAACAAATGAATGATCTTTATTTGGATCTGCACAAAAAAGCGCAATACATGATATAGATCCAAACACTGATCAGAAGAAAGTTACATTATGGTCAAACCAGATACCTGTATGACTGCTGCACATGCTTATTAACATTCTGGGCGGGAACCCCTTTTGGTGTTTTAAGCATTATGCTCTACTTTAGCTATTGAAAAATAGCAGATCTACAAGCTCATAGTGCGGCACCGAGTGCCGCGCTACGAGCTTGTAGATCTGCTATTTTTGAAAAATCGTTAAAATGAGGCGAACATCTTTGAATATATATCCTTTCAGAGCAACATTTTAACCAAAAAAACACACACTTTTCACACATGAGGTACATAAATGTAACTCATACAAGACTCTAGCAGTGTTACATGTTCTTGTTTTGTTTTTCAAAGTGACCGTCAGCAGTTCTAAGACTGCTGACGGTTTTTATGAATGAATTAATTTGTATTTCCGTGTCTTGTCGTAAAGACCCATCCCTTATGGGGATTATAAGACACCTAGGGCTCCATTTTCGCTTGTAGACTGGGCATTAGTTAAAATGGCCAGTCTACAAGCTCACAACGTGTCAATGTAGATTGGCTAATTGAACTATTCAAAAATGTTTTTCAAAATAGTAAAAAAAAAAAAAAAAAAAAAAAAGGCAAAGAAGTTTAGGGATAAGGGGTTTAGCGGTGACGAAAATGGAGCCCCTAGGGCTATATCTTGCGCCACCCCTTACCCTTTATCCCTAAACTTATTTGCCATTTTGAAAAATGTTTAAAATAGTTAAAATTGTCGATCTACAAGCTCACAACATGTTGACGTAGATCGATGTAGATCGACTTAAAATGTTTTTCAAAATAGTAAAAAATGGAGCAAAAGTAGTAAAAAAAAAATTAAAGAGAAAGAAACCAAAGGGAAAAAAACACAATACACATGCATACTGTACAACTATGTACACATACTTTAAATACAGACAGTGTATAATATGTCAGTAGTTCAAACTTCTCCAACTATGTGAATATGTTTGAAATTTGCGAGGCATAACATTGTTATTAAGTATTATGCCACATAACAAAAACAAAAAAAAAACTTTATTTGTATAGCACCTTTCATGACATGAAATGCAGATCAAAGTGCTTTACAGAGCAGTGGGGGAAAAAGAAAAAGAAAAAAAAGAAAAGCAAATGCATAAAACATTAAAATAATAGCAGTAATGCAATACAGCGAGGACACGAATAACTAAGGATTCTAACTAAAGATGTAACTCATGTTACGAGCGTTGCGAGTAAATGTGTCCACAAGAATTGTGATTGTTATTTTGTGAGCGTTCAACTCACCGTTTTCCTGAATAGCTCCAGTTCATTGTCAGCGTAATCTGATGACATCCTTGTGATGTCCGTCTCAGCCATGTTCACCTGGGAAGTAAACACGCTGTCGGTCTTGGTGGCAAGTTCATTTTCTATTTAAGATGGCCTAACATTATTATATATTTTTTTCCAACGTGGGCTGTATTTTCCAATCATGCTGTTATAACAAAAACTGCATTACTTCAATGATGAGTTTCACATGCTGGAATTACCATTTGATGAGGCCACACGTGATATACTGTGTAAAGCAAATAAGCCAGACAGAATCAGCCGTTGGCACAAAAAAAATTGCCTGCCGGCGGATTACGGTCTGGAGAGGCTCAATTGTACGCCCATTTCCTACACCAGAGAACTGGTGTGGCCAATCGGGACACGGTATGCAATATGGGCGGGCTTTGGTACAGTGATGTTCAATGCTTGAGACCTTTGACTGACAGTAGCTCTGACCAATTGCGTCAAAGAGAAAATGTTTGAACCCGCCCCCCGGGAAACAAGATCCATACACAGCATCTCCAGACTCAAATACCACACGACAGTGTGATTTGAGTCTGGCTTATTAGCCAGGCTAATTCAACACTACTACTACTACTACTAAACTGCATTCTTCTGGTTATGGCATAGGCCGTTATTATTCCAGGACATGCAAGTAGATAAAGACAGATAATGCAATAATCACATCCCTGGTATGCCTCTAGTATAGCTGGAGATCTGTCTTGCATCGCGACTTCCCCGGCTCACTGTCTCTATCTAAATCTAAATGATATGAAGCAAAGCTGTCTAATGGAAAGATAAATAAATAAATGCAGGTTTGTTTTAGCCAAATATCACTACTTGATTCAGAAAAATCCTATCCCATTCCCCATCTTCTTTTTTATTTCTAAAATTTGACCCAACATGTGATGAAGACGGCAGCACAGCCTCTCTGGGTGTCTTATTATCCATCTCCCATACAAATGTTTTTAAATGCTCCGTTTTTAAATCAACAGGATTTCCCTGTCTAGGAGAATAAAGGCCAAGCTGAAAGACATTTTGTCCTTTAATGCAGGGGTTCTCAACGTTTTTGGCCGGGGACCCCCGGAAATGCTTTGGCAATGTCTCGGGACCCCCGCCCCGCCCCCTCCCGACCCCCAATATAAATTGACTGCTACAATAACCTTAAACCATTTTGGGCGGGAACCCCTTTTGGTGTTTTAAGCATTGTTATAATTTAGCTATTGAAAAATAGCAGATCTACAAGCTCATAGCGCGCCACCGAGTGGCGCGCTACGAGCTTGTAGGTCTGCTATTTTTGAAAAAAAGTGAAAATAAAATTTAAAAAATCTTTTTTAATTTGGGGACCCTCTAAAATAATTTGGCGACCCCCCGAGGGGTCGCGACCCACGGGTTGAGAACCCCTGCTTTAATGAATAGATAAAACATAAAAACCCAGGATCCCCATGTAGCTTCATTGCAGAAGAAGTAGTGTTGGGGTATTGTGTCTAAAATATCTGTATCTCAATGTGGGGTCCCCAGTCCCAGATGCATAGGAGACACCTTGTGAGTTTGGAAATCTGATGTAAAAAAAAAACATTATTTTGAAATATTGGGAATATTCTTGAAACATTTTAACAACACAATATTTCTATGGGGGCCTCTGGGACAAAGTATTTTCGGGTGCAGTACTTAGTTTAGACAGTATTTGGTTTAGACTAGTCATTGGTTAGACCAGTCATTAGTCCTACAACTACAACCTATCTCAAACCCTCACGCTAACCCTAACCTCCCACGGGGCAGCACACCTAAACCTAACCTTAACCCATGTCTAACCAATAACTAGTCTAAACTAAGTATGCACCCCAGTATTTTCAAAAGGGGTTTCCGCAGGGGTGCATACTTAGTTTAGACTAGTCATTGGTTAGACATGGGTTAAGGTTAGGTTTAGGTGTGCTGCCCCGTGGGAGGTTAGGACTAATGACTGGTCTAACCAATGACTAGTCTAAACCAAAAACTGTCTAAACTAAGTACTGCACCCGTTTCCGCAACCAAATACTTCATTCATGTGAGGCTCCTTGACATGAAGGAGTTTGAGAACCACTGGTCCATCCAAGCTACTGTGGTGCATTTAGATGAGTGACTCACCAGGGCATAATACTGCAGACCGTCCTCCTCAGACATTCCCTTTCTGATCTGCATGAACAGGGGCTGCAGCTGAGAGTTGACCACATCAATGAACTGATCCAGTCTGTCCTGAGAATAGGTTCCTGCAACATGCATCATGAAAGGTTTACTTGACCATTAGTTGTACAACTTTTTTGAGTGGTGTAAACCACTCCTACAACTGGCTTTTGTGTGCAGAAAAAAATGACCGGTTGCTATGTTCAAAATAATTTCTGACGTAATTAAATCACACCCGGGTGAACTGGATGACCGTAGCAACCGTGGTCATTTTCTCTGCACAAAAAAAGCCAGTTGTGAAATCACATCCAGGTGTGATTTCATTACGTCAGATCAGAGCTGATCAGGCTATATAATACCTTACCTTATATAATACCTCACATCGGACAAAAACTCCAGCTGAATCAACTTCATGGTCACAAATCATCACATCAGAAGACGAGTCTATATAAAACCTTACACCACTCAGTTCACACGGGTGTGATTTTTTTTTGTACGATTAGCATTGTTGCATACAATTGTGTAAATAAAAATGTCACTAAGCAGATGCCAATTAACTTTAATATCCCATTCTGGGCAGGAACCCATTTTGGTGTTATAACCCTTCTGGACGGGAACCCCTCTTGGGGTTCTGTACATATATTTGATGCGGCTACAGTATATGAATATTTGAAGTTTTTCAGAAAACTTTTTTTAGAATCGGCCTCTGTCAAAAATGGGATAGGCAAGCCAGCCGGACAGCGTGCCGCGGGTTCGACTCCCGAGCCCGACGGCCTTTTCCGCGTGTCACTCCCCAATCCCTCTCCCCCTTTCCTGTCGAATTACTGTACCCTATCAATAAAAGGCAAAAAACACAAAAAAAAGATCTTGTAAAAGCAGTGGAAATAGCTGATCCACAAGCTTACAATGCGTCACGATGCAACATGTTGAGAGCTAGTAGATCTGTTACACACATTTATTTTAATAAATAAACGTAATAAAACTTAATATGTAATACATAATAATACAACTTATTTCATACATTTTCAAAAGAATCATTGAACTTCCCGTTTACCAGTCCTGACACGAGAACAATATAAATGGAAAATGTTGCATTTTATAGCGCTTGTACTTTACATAGATTGTGCATTGCATTACAGTACATTCACACACACACACACACACGTCCATACACCGATGGCGGTGAAAACCAACCATCAGTAGCAATTAGGGTCTCAAGAAGCTCAAGGACACTTCGACACCAGCTCTGGGGGAGCCTGGGATCGAACCGGGAACCCTGTTGTTCCCATCCGGACGCTGTACCGGCCACTCTACCCCTGAGTCACTGCTGCCCGTAATGTCTAACCCTAACCCGGCTATATCCAGGGTCCTGCTAAACTGGGCTTGTACCCGTGTTTTACGAAATGCCAGTAATGCCATTTGGAACAGAAATGATCAAGCACTTGAGGAAGAAGTATACATTATGGGGCGCCCGCTGGCCAAGTGGTCCAGGCTCATGCCACATATACTGTAGGATTTGGCATGACAGCGCGCCGTGTGTTCGAGTCCCGTTCATGTCTCTTGGTAGCCTGTAGGAGCCTAGAGATGTCTCTGCTATAGCCTGATAGCTATTGTTTTTTGTTACAGCCTGTCTGTTATGGTTCAGCGTGGGAAAAACTACCATACCACGATCTGTGTCAGACTGTGTGTGTCTTGTACTTCTCCCCATGATATCATGTACATTAAAGCATACCATCATCACCACCTGCTAGACTATCGTCTTGACTCCCATTGCCTCATCAATATTACTGATTGATGCAGAATCAATCAAAAATCAAAAAGAGTCAACAGTCTGGTAACGCGAGACTAATCACGCATAAGCAAAAGCATGAAGTTCACTTAAAGTATACATAAAATACCACACCGTTGTGTGCCTCACAGCAGTGCTTATAGATATTCCTCGCCTCCACCTCGTCGACCAAGCCATTGGACATCATAGTTTGCAGGAACCGTCGATGGCTGTCACCCATAGGCATAGCTCGCGCCATATCTGGACTGGCTGTGAAACAGAAAATAACAGTGGTTATACAATGGTCAACCCATTTTGACCTGGGAACGATGCTACAAATGTTTTCTGAAAAACCCATGTTTCTATGTCAGTGGTTCTCAAAACATTTTCATGTCAAGGACCCCCAAGATTATATGTAATTGGCCGCCGACCCCCCCATCTGAAAATATGTTGTTCCAACCTCCCCAGAAGCAAAGATTTGAGTTAAAAACGTTCGCTCTGAAAGAATGTATATATTCAAAGATTTGCACGATTTTTCAAAAATAGCAGACGTACAAGCTCGTAGCTGAGCTTGTAGATCTGGGCATGCTCCCTAAAGTTGATAAAACAATGCTAGACAATACAATTAACTGATTCCATAGCTAATTAGTATTCCCTCTGCCCCTCCCCTTACTCTCTCTCTCGGAGAAGTCAGATGTCCAAATATACACGATTGACGAATCGCTTAATTTAGGCTTGTTTTCATAGACCATTGTTTCTCTCGTGAAATTTGCAGTTATTACAAAAATTATATTAAATGGAGGTCCGTGGGCAAATGCATATCAAACTGGGGGAACGCCCACCATTCACAGTTTGAAAGGGTTGAGAATCAAAATAGTCAAATCACAATTCCACTGGTGCAGTCTAATTACTTTACTTAGCGTTACAAATAAATAGTCACGTTGAAATTACATTTGTAATTGGTTCATTGTCTTGGAAACCGCTGTTATTAGATTCATATTCGTCTCCTCAGTGTCCACTCCACACAGTGTCATCATCACTGAGGGGGCTACCAGGAAGTTTATAGCAACGCACTTGCTGCTAGCATGCTTGCTAACCTTCATCTTCATAAAACAAACCGAAATGTTTCGTTAGGTTGATACCAGTTACAGTAGCTATATGGTAGTTCCCAGGACTTGAGTCGGTTGTTTCTGTGATGAATTTTACTCACTTTCGCTCGCTTTGTCCAACTTCATCAGCCTGCAGGATGGAGCAACAGTGAGCGCGGTGTAGCAGCAGCAGCACGCGCCTTAGTTCCACATGCAATACACACAAATGTGTGCCCTATCAAATTCAGTGACCAGTGGGGGGCGCGGTTGCTCAATTTCTGCAATAAACCTCACAATATCAGTCAGAGCCATCTAATGCTCTGGGATGTCTGGGGTCAGTTAAACTCTATGATATGACATATGAGTTCAGCTCTGTTGGGAGTATAGTAATCTCTCAAGAACAGATTCGAGCTCTGCGAAGGTAGGAACTAGTAACTAAATTGGTCAAATATTTGAGTTTTTTTTTGAGGGGCGCAAGCTATGATGCTCACTTTGCTCATCTTTGTGTGTCTGTGTACTACGGCAATGATTTGATTGGCTGAGCACTGAAAGTGATGTATGATGACGTATGATGATAAGAGCGCCCCTGACTTCACACAAGTGTGATTTTCTTAGTTAAAACTTGAGTAATTGATGTCCTTGCAGAGTAGACTCACTAGACTGCTGCATTTTTTTCAGGAAAGGGAAAAAATCACACATCATCATCATCGTGCTCACTGCTCAGCCAATCAAATCATCACATACTGTGTGTAGCATTGCGCGGAAGCGGGGATTGAACCCGGGGCTCCCACTCGCCAGACCAACGTGCCATATAGGCCTATAGGCTTAGGAAGTACCTCCATTGTATTATGACGGTCTCAGAGCCATCTAATGCAGGGGTTCTCAACGTTTTTGGCCGGGGACCCCCGAAAATGCTTTGGCAACGTCTCGGGACACCCGCCCCGCCCCCTCCCGACCCCCAATATAAATTGACTGCTACAATAACCTTAAACCATTTTGGGCGGGAACCCCTTTTGGTGTTTTAAGCATTGTTATAATTTAGCTATTTAAAAATAGCAGATCTACAAGCTCATAGCGCGCCACCGAGTGGCGCGCTACGAGCTTGTAGGTCTGCTATTTTTGAAAAATCATGAAAAAAAAATAATCTTTTTTTTTTTTTTTTTGGAAAATAATTTGGGGACCCCCTAAAATAATTTGGCGACCCCCCGAGGGGTCGCGACCCACGGGTTGAGAACCCCTGATCTAATAGAAGAGTTACGATATTGAGGGGGCAGAAAACCGAGCGCTCGAGCGCTGTTCATGCAGCCTGAACTGAGCCAAGCTGGAGTTGGAAACATCATTGTTTTCAACGAGGGCGGTGCAAACAAGAGCTATTTTAAGCATGTGTGCAACATGACAACTGTTTTAAAGTATTGTACAGTAACAACTAAGTCTCTGTAATGTTTATGTTGTACTATTACTACAAAACAATTTAAAATAAAAGGGATTTAATATCATTAAAGCTGTTGCCTAAGTCCAATGCATTTCTGCCTACTTCCGGTCCAGGACTTGGCCCAGTTGGTTGTCCCCATTCTCAATAGAAGTCTATGTAGGAGAGCCGCCATTGGACTGGCCCCATGAAGTGAACGCAGTTTGCGTAACTGTCTATATCTAAGGCTCTGGACAGTCTGAAAGGCCTGAAACCTTGTCCAAATAAGGAGTCATACGTCATAGTGCCAGATCCATGTAGTCAGAAATCCACATAGAAGCCTGCCCAAGTCATCTTGACATAGGCTACTGACCACTACATGCATCCAGTTCCATTTAATTATGTAAATGTGTGTGCAGTAGAAAAGAATGTCTAATGTTCAAGAGCGTATAGTTTGTGTTGTAGTGTGACGTCAGACCAAAGCTTTGCCAAACCAATATAAGTGAGTCGATGCAGAGGGACAGGGAGACAGAGAGATACGGAGAATGAATGACAGTGAATTGAAAAGATGAAGACAAAGATTGTCAGAGAGACAGACAAAGAGAGTGAGACGTTAAAAGTAATGTAACGTGGTTGCTTTTAGACAACCACACTAATAATAAGGACGGTGACACAGTCAAAGACATACAAAAGAAAAACAGCAAGACTGGATTTCTCTGTTGGTTTATGACCCCATGAGCCTGACTTTGGGTGCCAATAGTTTGGGACAGAATGTCTTTCTTGCTCATTTGCTTTTTCACAGTTTTGCTGCCAATCCTAATCTCTGTCTTTATCAGGTGGTATATATGTTATTTTGTAATCGTATCATGGTTCCAGAATGCATTAAATGCTGAAGTGGAGATCGAATCAGTAGGGACGTGGCCTTTGACCGAGATCCGAGGAATTAGGATCCAGTTTCATCCCCATCACACACTGGAAATTGACAGAATTTGGATTTCAAGTAAACTTTTGAACCAAGACTTGCAAAGGTACTTGGTATTCTGTGTTGGCAAAACCAGAGTAACGTTTGATGTGCAGGTGCCACTTAGACCTCTTGTGAAGAAGAGAAAGTCAGGAGAAGTTCCCAAAACCCTACTGTTTCTTTCAAGGCTGCTGTCAATCCACATTGACTCTATCAATGTGAAGCTGCTGAACTTCACCCCGTCAAAATATCTGTGGCACATTACGATCAAAGGAATTACCATATTACTTGACCACCGGAGTAAAAGGTTGGCATGGGACCTTTCCATGGGGCAGCTAAACAGTAAAGTGCTTAAAAGGAATGGATCAGACATACCGGTATGTCTTGCTAAAGTGTCCCTGAGCCTACTGCTTTCTGGAGATGTGAGCTTGCCAGAACTGAAGCCAGGATGTCTCTCCCTGTCCATGAAGAGTCTTACAGCAGAATTGCACGAGGACCTCTTCCTCGGAGAGGTTCTGTTACCCTCACCATTCTCAAAGAGCATACACAATGCATCTGTTGGTGAAAGCTTTGAGTTCATCCAAGATAAAGCTGTGGAACAGTGGCATCAGCTGAATCCCCAGAAGGTCAATGTGGAATTGGAGAACACCAATATAACACTGTCAATGCACAGCCAAGAAAGATACGTAAATTGGACACTGAAGTCTCTGACGTTGGCCTATGGGCGTGAGAGCGAGCAGCTTGTTTTTCTCTGTGCTGCTAGTAGCCTGGAACTCCTTATAGAAAATACACTTCTCTCTCAAAGTAGACAAAGAATATTTTTCCTGAACACCATCAGGACTGACCTGCAGGTAAACTCGATAGATATCGCGGGGTCAGTCACAGTCAACACCTGCATCCTCCACTACCGTCACCAGGACTTCTCTGGTTGGTTGGACCTACTTCCATGGGAACAGGTCATTCACAGGACAGCAGTGCACAGAAAGAGTTGTTTCCCTCACCTGCATGCCCCTGTGATGATCAGGTCCTCTGTGTCCAAAATCAGTGTTTCTGTTGAGCTAGCAGATGCCACACCATTTTCCCTGGGATTCATATCAGCCAGCGGAGAACTGCAGCATCTGCTGCGTGATATTAAAATTAAGGGCATCTCCATGGACCACTTCTGGTGGAGGGTGGGCCAGGATTCCCATATTCAACAGGCACCTCACCCACCTGGGAAACACGTGTGGGGAGAAGCACTTATCCTAGACTCCCTCAGTCTTCAGGGGAGTTTCAACAGACCCCACGTGGAGTCTGGCAGCCATGCTCCCAGTCTAAGCGTGCAGTTCACTTTGAAGGGATTCCAAGTGGAGCTCTCGGAGACCTACACGCTGTGCCTGTCACGCCTGCTGTCCCTCTTCAGGCTGCCCGGTGACAATAAGAGTCCAGAACAATCAGTCTCAGTGTTTCTGCTTTGTTTCTGCTCTCTCAAACTGAATTGTTGTCTGGATGATGTCAATGTGTTCACATATTCTAATCTGGCAAGTGCTGTGTCTTTACGGCTTGACACGATTAGGGTCCAGTGTACTGGGGAGAATTCTAGAGTATCTCTACATGGTGTTAGTTTGTCGCTACTGAAGACACTCACAGAAAATGTGGAGACTTGTTACCCGGCCTCGCAAACCTCAAAACCTGTTCTCCAACTTAGCGCCATAGCCTTCGATCATAACATTAACATGTGGACTTTAGAGGTTCAATGTGAAGAGGAGGAGTTCAGTGTGGAGTGGACACCATCTGACCATATGTTCTTGTACCGGTGTGTGACCGAAGCATGTTCCTGGTGGATTATGCTTCGTGCAGAAAAGGGGGCGGACGATCCGGTCAAACTGACGGCAAGTGAAACGTCTTCAGGCCAAGACCTGTGTGTGTGTGTCTATCTCGGTCGCACACACCTGAGGGCCCACCTGAGTGAGTTAAACTACATCATCCTGCACACGCAAACCCTCTCCCTCTCAATGAATGCCAGCTCCATCAGCATGCACTCATCTCACCTGTACCTCAACTTTGATGGCAATGATATATTCTCTTTCAAAGAGCTCGACATCAAGACACACCAGGAGCCACCAGCAGACATTCAGCTGCACAGGGACCCCTTCCCTTCCCTTACCACCCCACAGAACCGCGTCTGGGTCTTCACCTGCCCAAGCTTGGCTGTGGAGTTTCCGTACAAGTACAACTTCTCTGACACATTTGACAAGGCCATCAGTGTGCAGAAGTGGCTGCAGACCATGGACAGCTCAACAAACCCATCCACCATCATCCAACGCCTGCCACCTGATCTCGTTTTCAGAATCAGCCAGTTCTCCTTTGTCTTCCTGGACAACATATTCGAGACTAAGCTGCATGACAACTACGAGCTCATGAAGGATGAGAGCACGGAGACCCCCATGCGGAAGCAGCTGCTGGACAAGGAGGTGCGCAAGCAGCACGGGCAACTGCTGCCTGCAAGTACAATCAAAGAGGTGTACACATTGCTGGACAAGGAGAAAATGGAGGTCTACATTAAACGCTCACGCCTTCTCCATGCCAACACGCCCATGAGGAAGTCCCTCCTAGACTGGAAGGTGTCAGAACTGGAGCTGGTGGTCCTGGCTGACAACTCACTCCATGGGCCAGAGAAAGTGAGGCAGCAGCTGAGGGACATCGATGGGACCAGTCCCTTCCCCAGAGAGGGACTCCCTTTGGTGGTCCACTGGTGTCGTGTTGTCAAGTTCAAACTCAGTACCTGTATGGTGGCAATTCGGGACTACCCACGCAACCTGCTTGAGAGCCGAGATTGGGAGCTGTCAGGACGTCTAATTGCCGCACAGCAGGATGGACACGGACAGACTTATTACAAAGACGTTTTGTCGCTTGGCTCACCCGGGGGAGATGTGCCAGTCAACAGAAATTTGCTTCCACTCAAGCTCTACCACGACTTCAAATCTAACATATCACTATACACTATTGTGTGGGGACCATGTTGGCACCCTGCCTTTGCTTTGATCTGTCAGGTGCTTCAGATGCTGACAAAACCCACAAAGGATCCTTCACCTCCCCTGGCCTGGTGGGACAAAATGCGTTTTCGGCTGCATGGACGATGGATAATGGATATCGATCATTTCAACTTTCACCAGCTGGCTACAAAGGACCCATACAATACAACTGAAAACATCCACTGGGAATGTAATAAGTTCAACTTTGCCTGGAACCCGGAAAAGGAACCTGGAAAGTTTACTTTCAAAGGGGACGTGGATATGAATGTCAGGACAGCCTCAAAGTATGATGATATCTGTTTCCTACACCTGCCCAATCTACACATTACCATCAAATTGGAGTGGCTCTGCCAAGGTAATGCCAACCCCCATGACCATCATGCTGTAATGCTCTGCTGTACAGAGAATGTTACAGGAAACTGTCATGACTCCTACAGTGCCTTCCGTTCTGAGAACCTCAACCTTGACATCTCCATGGACCTCAACCAACACTGTGGTACAGAGCCTTATCAGCCCATGATCCTCCTGTACAGCAGCACACTGCAATGGATGCAGAACTTCTTGGCCACTTGGACCAGTGTTTCTTGGCCGATCTGCAGGGGCAAGCTATTCCACAACTTTGCGCCCACTGGGAAGAAGTTAAATCAACATTACAAGCAGTTATCCTTCAAGGCTGCCTTCCCTCAACTACAAGTCCGTTACCAGGCCTCCCCTGCCCAGCAGAATGGTATCCAGGTGGAGTGCAAGAAAGGACATGTCTTCAGCACAGGAGCACAGACACTTGTCTCACCGGCTAGTACTGTGATAAGAAGACCGATCTCGGAGTGGAAATTGACCCAGATGGTTAGCAAACTATCAGAGCTAACAGTCCACCTGATGGCCTCCACCTCAGATGAAATGGCTGACCACCATATGAATGCCAAGGTGAACAGGTCTCACCTGCTCAGTCTGTCCTCACTGAGCTACCATCGAGCTACGACGGACTACATACACAAGCTGTGCTTGGTGGACTTGCGTGTCTCCTGGACCACCACAAATAGGAACATAGCCATTGGGCTCTTTGATAACTATAGAAATGTGGCCCTGTTGAAGCGGAACCTCTCCACGGAAGCTCTGAACAGTCTGTGGATAGACACTCAGTTGCAGGCCAAGAAGCTCAAATGTTCCAAGGGGCTAGAGGGGGCTCCTACCTCAGCCCCCACTAACCCCACCCTTGAGGAGCAGACTGATAAGCTTGTGGTATCCTCCGAAGAGAACTCTGGTGTGAGCGACCAGCGGTGTGGCACCGCAGCCTCTCAGACTGATGATATTTATAAGCACAACTGGCTCATCGAGTTGGTCAACTGTCAGATGATGTTACGCGGTACAGAGACGGCAGGCTTCGTACTGACTTCTGCAGCCAATGCACGGCTGTATCAGTGTGAGCATCAAACAGCCTGGTACAGTAATACTCTCAAGCAGAAGACCAAATGGACTTGCGAGCTGAAAGACATGCAGTACTTTGCCACTATGGAACCCAACCCTTCCAAACACGAGGAAAGGCAGCTGTGGTTAGAGGTGAAAAACATAGAGAAGCACAGGCAGCATAACCTGGGCTCTGTGCTAGAGTTGATCGATAGTGGCCAGGCTGTGCGAGGAATAGTCAACACCACCACAGACTGGAACCAGCCATCCCAAATCAAAGAGACCCAGCAGTTGCAGCGTATAATCTCCCGCTGTAACTGCAGTATGGAATACATCAGCTACAGCCATGACATTGACCCAGAGCTGGCCGCGCAGATTAAGCCACCAGAGTTACCGAATAAGCATGAGAAGGCAGACAAAAAACAGGCCAGGGCTGTGGACACCATCACCCTCACTCATGAAGACAAACTCGAGATCTCCACTAACCCATTCCAGTATGCTATGATCCTGGATATATTCAACAACCTGTTGCTGCCCGTCGAACCCAAACGAAAGGAGCACAGTGAGAAGGAGCAACGTGTCCGTTTCCAGTTGAACATCTCCAATAACCATGAGGAGCAGCGCAGCAGCATCTTGCATCTCCAGGTGGAGGTCAGGCAGCACATTGCTCGAATCAGATCCCTGGAAAAAAGGATTTACTCCAACATCAGGGCCCAGTCTGAGGAGCTGGTAGAGAACAATGTGATGCTGCAGAACCAGCTCGATGAGGAGAAAAACGACATGCAAAAGAAGAGCGAAGAACTCAACATCCGCATCAGGTGTTTTAAGGACTTCCAGCTTCAGCTGGCACATAAATTGGAGCTGCCAAAAAACCCAGAGGATGTCAGTGTGGTGAGGAGAACTGTGATAAACTTAGACCAGGCTCACTGGTGTTTAACTGAGGATGACGGCCAGCTTGGCATTGCAGAGCTTGAACTAAAGAGTTTCATGTACAGAAAGTTGAACATGTCTGATGACAAAGCAGAGCATCTCCTGGAACTGGGTCCGTTCACAATGAACAACCTGTTGCCCAATGCTACATATAAGGATAAGGTAGTACTTCGTCCTCAGAGTCCTTGTCTGTCAGGGACAGACAAGTTTGCTTTGCGAATATACAGCAAAGTGTGCGTGGTGGGTATCTCTGTCAACGAACACTTTGAGGTGAACGTGGTTCCTCTCACCATCCAAGTCTCACAGAAGTTCTACGAAAAGATGATGGGATTTTTCTTCCCGGGAAGAAATGTTGAGGAGGAGGAAGTCGGCGACGAGGAGTCCCGGAAGCGTGCAGAGCATCCTGTTGATGACTTTGATAAGATGAAGGAACGGGCTGCCATGAACAATTCCTTCATCTACATAAAGATCCCTAAAGTGCCGCTCTGTGTCAATTACAAATGGTATAACGACCAGAACCTAGTTCTGCCTGGTCTGGAGTACTTCAACAAGACCTGGACCTGGCTGGACTTTGCCAAGACTGTGAAGAGGGACAGTGTGAGTGAACTTCGTAAACAGTTCATTTTTAATAAACTACCACTACGTTTACCTGCTTCCGGTTCCGAACGGGCGGACGATAGGAAGGCCAACCTCCTCGGCGTCAGCACGACTGACAAGAATTCTAGCAAGAAGAGGCGGAACAACGGGAGGTAGCAAAGCTGCTCAGAAATCATAAGGTTACCCTAGGTTAGTGTCAGTTTGACACAGAAACCCATATAACTGCTCCTAAATTCACAGCTGTCGGTATGTGAATGGGTGAATGTAATGCATATTTAAAAAAAATCTTTTCATAAAAGGTGCTGTTAATGCACCATTTACAATTCATTGACATACACACACACATTCCACAAGTTTCATACCTTTACCTCAACAAAGGGAGCCACATCTACACATGTTTTTTTTTATTCAGGAAATTATGAGTCTATTAAGCTCATTCACATTTGCTTGAAATTACAGCAATTTACGGTTATATCTGATTTCCTGTATACCGTATATCCTATAGTTGATACTAGAGCGGTGCCCGTGGGGATCAAGGCCTACTTGGAGCGATGCAAGTTGTAAATGCATACGGAGTGGAGGCCTTTTTGGGACGGTTATGGACAACCGTTGGTCCGATAGTCTCGACACCAGCCACTGCACCCCCTGCGGTGCCCGTGGGACCTCTACAGCAGTGCCCGTTATGGGCACTGGCCTACTCGGAACGATGCAAGTTGGAAATGCATGCCCCACCCAGATATTATGTCTGTCTCCCTTGCCTGCACATATATGGAGTTCTTTGTAAGGCATGCCCAAATATGGAGTGTATGCAGCCAGCTTGTGGAGTTCTGTGTCAGGCATGCCCAAATATGGAGTGTTGTGAGGTCAGAACAGGCCAGCTCGATATATGCAGGGGCCCGGTCCAGAGGCCGAGCAGAGGCCTTTTTGGGGCGCTTCTGGACAACCGTGGGTCCGACCGACCCGACACTGGGCACTGCACCCCCTGCTGTGGTGTGGAACGCGCGTGTCGAATTTGAAGGCGGTGGGGCTAACGGTTCTCGAGTTACGTGGATTACACACAGACATGCATACATTGCCTATATACTCTCACATGCTTATGCAATATTTACCCACTAGCAAGAGAATTAAGTAGCCTATACTGTACACTGACTGTACCAATGACACTCACATGACGGCACTTTACTTTTAAGGAGAGCATGTGTGAACTACCTCTGGTAGTTTTTGTTAATAATTTATTTCCCATCTATTTTATTTATTAATTTATTTTAGCCTGGTAAACCATCCCAGGATGTTTTTTACCGCAGGCTACATTGATATAGGGTCTTTGAGACAATGCTCAATTTCTCAGCACTGACGACATTATGGCATTTTCAAGGAATTTCAAAACTCAACTCGACTGAACAGATTTAACATGATCAGGTCAACCAGAGTGCTGTACAGGTTCAAACAAAACATTAGCACCAGTAAGGGGAAACATAGGGTGCCAGGCTCAGCAGTTGCTGAAGGCCAGGGAGAAGAAATTAGCTTTTAATATAGATTTAAAAAATCACACCCGTGTGAAGTGATAAATTGTTCCAAAGACTTGAAGTGCTCTTCATCATCGTACATCATCATGCATCATCTCATACTGGCCAATCAGAATGCCTGTTGTTGCCTGTGATTGGTTCGCTGATTTGCTCGTTTACATATGATGTACATTTTATCAATGTCAATGATGTTTAATTTACATCATATTTAGGGGAATTCTGACGTCATTTCTCCGTTCATCGTCAATGGCAAAACTTGAGACGGGCGGGGACAAAATCTAACGGACATTTGACCGGAATTCTCTTACCGCGGTCAATGGCAAATCTTGAGACATGTGGGGACAAAAGCTATTTATAAAAGGGATGTGTACAGGCATGTTGCCCCAGAACCGGCTCTTTGGCACCTCCAGCAGTAGCTGGTGGGCCGACCTCATGGGGCTCTGGGTGGAGAGTAGATGTAAACAAGCTCTGCCAGGCCAGGCACAGCAGGGGAGCCAAAACAACTCAAGATCATCAGGGAGACCTTTTCACTACAGTTTGTGCCATTACATTTTGACGTTGGATTTCATATTGTCTATAGAACAAAAATACCGGTAAATTTAAAAAAAAACACAAAATGAATTTCTTCTTGATTGACATAGTTAGCACCCACTTCAGTGTACAGTATGACTGCTTTGGCCTACAGTATATCTGCTGGCACAAGAATGCTGGATGCCAAACAGGTGAACTGTTGCAATCTGAGAATCCCATCGGCAAATAACGGAAGAACAGCGGCCCCTGTCTTTGCCATTTTGACAGGAAATCCCACCCAGAAGGCAGAAATGTTGATATTGCAGTGTTGAATACTGAGTTATTGGATGGATGAAATAGACAGGTCTCTCATATGACTTCAGTACTACAGTATGATGACGATTTCTCCATATTTGGGAAAAAGTTTCAGCCCAAGACACCAGTCCTATTGATCTCCTGCTGCCACAGTAAGCATGACGTCACCAAAATAGGAATTTGGGGATATTATTGGCTGTAAAGAAGGCCAACTACCCTTGTAAAGAAGTCTAGGCTTTCATATCAGATTATTGCCAGATAGATACTAATGTGTTCCTCCTCACACCGACTCTCCTTCACCTCAATTCCTGGTGCGTTGCTGTAGCACCAACAATGACTCACAGTGTGGCGGAGACTCTTCTATGCTGCATTGAGAAGGTGGACGATGGCGTTGACAGCCTATATATCGCCACTGAGCTTGAGGTAGACCACCAGGTCATTATTGGAGCCATGAATAGTTTGGAGGCCCACGGACAAGTGGGCCTCCAACCTCGCTCATCTAAACACTGGGAGTTGACCCGCGAGGGCAGCGAGATAGCCGAGCTTGGCAGCCATGAGGCCAGAGTCTTCGGTTCCACCCCCGTGGGGGGTACGCCCAAGACTGAACTCATGAAGCTAGCCTTTGGGAAGGTGGGCTTTAACAAAGCCATGGCAAACGAGTGGATCAGGGTGGACAAGAAAACTGACAGGATAGTGAAGGCTGTGGAGAACATAGAGGACCAGGTGAGAGAGAAGCTTCTCCTGGTACAGAGAGGCCAGGCCTCCCAGCTGGACGACAAGGAGAAGAATGATCTGAAAAGGAGGAAGCTGATCTCGGAAGTAATGGTGAAGTCTTTCTGGATCAGCAAAGGTAGTTCCTTCAGCACCACCATCACCAAACAGGAGACGGAACTCACTGCAGAGATGATCGCCAGTGGTAACTGGAAGGAAAAGAAGTTCAAGCCATATAACTTTGAGGCCAAGGGCATAGCCCCAGACTGCGGTTACCTTCATCCGCTAATGAAGGTTCGAACCCAGTTCAGGCAGATCTTCTTGGAGATGGGTTTCACTGAGATGCCGACCAACAATTTCATCGAAAGCTCCTTCTGGAACTTTGACTCTCTGTTCCAACCCCAGCAGCACCCGGCCAGGGACCAACATGACACCTTCTTCCTGTCTGACCCAGCGCTGGCTCACGAGTTCCCGCCAGAGGAATATCTGGAGAGAGTCAAGAAGGTCCACTCTGAGGGGGGCTACGGATCACAAGGGTACAAGTATGACTGGAAGATCGAGGAGGCCCAGAAGAACGTCCTGCGCACACACACCACAGCGGTCAGCTCACGCATGCTGTATGCGCTTGCACAGCAGCAGAATTTCACCCCGGTCAAGTTCTTCTCCATTGACAGAGTGTTCCGTAACGAGACCGTGGATGCCACCCACCTGGCAGAGTTCCACCAGATAGAGGGAGTTGTGGCTGACTATGGTCTCACGCTTGGGGACCTTATGGGCATCCTGCATCAGTTCTTCACCAAGCTAGGCATCACCAAACTGCGCTTCAAGCCCGCCTACAACCCGTATACCGAGCCCAGCATGGAGGTGTTCAGCTACCATGAAGGCCTGAAGAAGTGGGTGGAGGTGGGTAACTCGGGCATGTTCAGGCCAGAGATGCTGTTACCCATGGGTCTTCCCGACGACGTGTCCGTCATCGCCTGGGGACTGTCGCTGGAGAGACCCACCATGATCAAGTATGGTATCAACAACATCAGAGAGCTGGTGGGACATAAAGTGCCCTTAAAGATGATTCACGACAGTCCAATATGCCGTTTGGACTCTTGAGTTTCATACTCAGCTTTCAAGTTTGTTTACTTTCGTTTTTGGACTGGTCAATATTACACAACAACTGTTCTTTGGCTGCAAACCCAGACATCTCCATATATGGTCTTATCAGTCAGCACAGATCGGCCCGAGTTTAATAGAAAATCACACCCGTGTGAAGTGAGGGGCGCACATTATACATCATACATCATCTCATGAACAACTGAATTTGTGTGATTGGTTAGCAGATTTGCTTGTCTACACATGACGTAAAGTTTCCCTTCATTGTCAATGGCATTTAATGTTTGTGTTGCCACAAATTTAAGTCATATTTGAGGCACATATAACCTAATTTCTCCTTTCATTGTCAATGGCAAATATGAGACGTGTGGGGACAAAAGCTGTATATGTGATTGGTAAGCCGATTTGCTCGTCTACATATGCCGTACATTTTCCCTTCATTGTCAATGGCATTTAATGTTTGTGCATGTTGCCACAAACATTAAACATTAAAAAGGGGGAAATTAATTGAAAAAAGCCAAAGTCTAAAACACCGATTTTGGCACCCCATCTAAATTCATACGGGAATCACTTAATTAGCAAATAGGCATAGTGTCTATTTTACATCATGATGATGTACGATGATAAGAGCGCCCCGATCATTTTTGAGTGGTGTAAACCACACCGGCTTTGTTAGTTTACGTGTCTGTCCGTACCAAAAAAAATGAGCATGGTTGCTATGGTCACCCAGTTCACACGGGTGTGATTTCAGCTTTGTTAGTTTACGTGTCTGTTTGTACCAAAAAATGAGCATGGTTGCTATGGTTACCCAGTTCACACGGGTGTGATTTCATTACGTCAGACATTACGTCAGACCACAGCTGATCAGTCTATATAAGACCTTACACCACTCAGTTCACACGGGTGTGATTTTTAATGATACACGAGAAAATTCAAAAGATACTGGGATATGATGTTCCAATGGACTGTAAGGTACTGTATTTGTGCGTCCATAATTTATCGGCGTAAAATATACAAAGTGAGGACAGGTATTTGGTTAACATTTTATTAGTGACAGCCGGTAAGAATATACAAGTACAGTATATATAGCCACCAACCCAAGAATGGACACACCCCCTGAGACTACAGGACAAAATGGATAATGCATAAGAAGTTTATCAGTGATGAGGACTATGGAAAGGTCACCTGAAACAGACGATAGAAGCTTGCAAGGATGTAAGACTGAACTATCGTGACTCCTAATCGAGCAGTTGTCTCTTCATGTTTTTCTTTTCTTTTATTTTGTGTCATTTTGTTTGTTTGTTTGTTTGTTTGTTTTGTTGTTTTGTCTATAACGTGTCTGTAATAACACAAAAAACGAAACAAAAAACAATACAAATTTAAGTGACAAAAAGAAAAAGTAGGTAAATAAAAACTAGAAAAGTGCACTCCTCTGAGCACAGATCCACACCAAACCTAGTTATGGCAGGACTAGCCTGGACACCATTCCATTTCGGGTATATGAACCGGTCGGGTTGTAGTATTGTTTTGTAGTCATCAATCTTCCGGAACTTCCTTTTCCCTCAATACAATTCTCAATAAAAGCTACAGGCTACCAGAGCTTTTACTGTTATTCTTCCGGTTTGAGGGAAAAGGAAGTTCCGTTTGGTTGTTCCTGCCTGATGACTACAAAACAATGACTACAACATGACATGATATCATACGCTCCAGACCGGTTCACACGGCACTTTTGGAACAGAGACCAGGCTTTCCTCTGAGGTGGAAAGCCTGGTGAGGCGAGGTTATGGCAGGACTGGGAGCTTGCTTTTAACGCTAAGTGTGCTCTAGAATTACTAACAAAACACAGAGTCGTGCGTTCTACTCAGAGCAACACAAAGATTGAGTAGGGCTTCTTTGAATCTATTTCCAATTTCCGAACAACACATTTTAAAAAGAATACTGTATTTGTTAATACTGTATGATCCTGCATATCATGGCAGGAGGACAATAATGAAAGAAGACTGAGGTCATACAAGACAACACCTGTTCAATAGAGGGTATGCGCATGCATAAAGTGAATGGCAGATCGAGTGGCAAATCGAGTGGCAAAGTGAGTTTAATGTTGATTAAAGTCATTTAATGCAATCAAATATGCCACTCAGTAGGCATTTCCGCATAACTTCCTTGTATGATGATGATGTCACGCGCATACCCTCTATTGAAAGAACGTTCAATCACACTAATCAGGACATCCAAATATGTTTAATATGTTTTCCAGGGCCTGCAAGCCCAAACAGACATGTCTGTATTCTGCACTCTGGCATTCAGTTCGAGTGGGCCAATACTCTATCCATGTCCTCTCACCTAGCACATATTCATACCTATAAGGACAAGGACAAAAGATATGAAAAACATACAGTATATCCAAGTTATAACTGTGAAATGCTGTGAGAAGGCATACTCCGTGTCTAAATGGGCCCTTTGCAGTTCTGACTTACAAATGGAACCCATTTAGACCTGGGAAGGATTCTACAAATGCCTTCTATTAAAATCCTGACAGTTTTCTGAAAAACTCTATGTTTCTATGTCAGTCGTTCTCAAACATTTCATGTCAAGGACCCCCAAAATTATTATGTAACTGGCCGCCGACCACCATCTGAAAAAATGTTGTTCCAGGGACCCCCCAGAAGCAAAGATTCGAGTTAAAAACGTTCGCTCTGAAAGATATATTCAAAGATTTGCACTACATTTTTACGATTTAAAACAAATACCAGATCTACAAGCTCGTAGCGCGGCACTCTGTGTCGCGCTATGAGCTTGTAGATCTGCTATTTTTCAATAGCTAAAGTATAACATAATGCTTAAAACACCAAAATGGGTTCCCGCCCAAAATGAATCAATCAATAAGCAAATCAATAATTACATATCATTTGTGACAACACATACAATAGAGCAAACTCACTCTTGCTTGTCAGCATCGAAGTGCATGTCTTGTGCCATGCCCATGATGAGGAAGGTCTTATCTTTGTCCAGTCCCAAAGACGTGCAATGGGGGAAACTTATAAATGCACGCTCCTGCTGCCGAACTCCCGCGTCAGTTCCTGTAGCATAAACAGAAAATAAATGCCGTGAAGGTGCTTCCATCAGCCTCACCCTCACTTTTTCTGTCATGTCAAATCCAAATGAAAAGAAACGTACCACCACATCAAGTTAAAACAATACACTACAATAAAACAAAACACGTCGTATCATGTTTCTTCTTTGAACATGTGCATAGATGTTCTGTTCAGTTCAGTTCGGTTTATTTTCAGCATTTGGACAAAGAATACATATCTGTGTATGTACCATAGTGCAGGGGTTCTCAACGTTTTTGGCCGGGGACCCCCGGAAATGCTTTGGCAATGTCTCGGGACCCCCGCCCCGCCCCCTCCCGACCCCCAATATAAATTGACTGCTACAATAACCTGAAACCGCCCAGGCGGTGGCGTAACTGTCTGGGCACCCGACTGGTAATCCAGTCGCAGTGTGCCGCGGGTTCGACTCCCGAGCCCGACACGGCCTTTACTGCATGTCTTCCCCCATCTCTCTCCCGTTTCCTGTCAGCCTACTGTCTGTCCCTTCAAAAAAAAAAACAATAAAAGGCGTAAGCCGCAAAAAAATATCTTAAAAAAAAAAAAAAAAAACCTGAAACCATTTTGGGCGGGAACCCCTTTTGGTGTTTTAAGCATTGTTATAATTTAGCTATTGAAAAATAGCAGATCTACAAGCTCATAGCGCGCCACCGAGTGGCGCGCTACGAGCTTGTAGGTCTGCTATTTTTGAAAAATCGTGAAAATAAATTTAAAAAGAAATCTTTTTTTTTATTTTTATTTTAAAATAATTTGGGGACCCCCTAAAATAATTTGGCGACCCCCCGAGGGGTCGCGACCCACGGGTTGAGAACCCCTGCCATAGTGCATTTAAGACAACAATGAACACCAAAATGAGGTTCATTTAATTTCCTGAAAAATGAACATTTTGGAGTTGGCTTGTTTCGATCCGCCCGACAGCGACAGCAAAGATATAATAGATAGAGACAATGACATACGGTGAGTTTGTGACAAGAAAGACACGGTTCAATTATTAAGATTTAAAAGAGAGGAATGAATCTACCTTCCTTGAGAACGTCCACTATGCGCATCTGGTAAATGTGCACTGATGGCTTTGCTTTTACATCTTCCACTCTCACTTTGTACACTACAAGAGAGACAGGTTTCATACAATTTACAATTTAGGCATTTAGCAGACGCTCTTAATCCAGAGCGACCTACATTAGGCAAGAACAAAAAAGCATGGCAATACATCACATATATAAAAAGTAGTAGGCCTATTTATGAAACATGCATAAGCTAAGAACGTAACAGTGGAATCTCTATATAATGAAACTATACATATATACTATACATATATACTATAAAGTGCTATGACTACATACAATGAAATTCTAGTGCTGTCTACATCAGGGGTTCTCAACGTTTTTGGCCGGGGACCCCCGGAAATGCTTTGGCAACGTCTCGGGACCCCCGATCGTGAAAATAAAATTTAAAAAACCCCCCTTTTTTTTTGAAAATAATTTGGGGACCCCCTAAAATAATTTGGCGACCCCCCGAGGGGTCGCGAACCACGGGTTGAGAACCCCTGGTCTACATAACATGCTATAAGTCTGTATAAAATGCTATCTTCATATACTGTTTACTCAACACAAAAACACACACGGGGGTGTGCATACACGTACACAGTTAGTTACTAATACAGGAATGCACGCTTACCATAATCTACTCTGTTGTTCGCTTCAATCTGGCAGGCCATTGTCTTCCGCGCATTATTGCTAATTTTGTCCTTCTTCTGCTTACTGCAGTTCTCTGGAAATTTGCATAAAATAGTAAATGCACTTTAATGCAGGTAATGTGTGGATGAGTGGATGATTGGCTGATCACCCCATAGCGATGATTTGATTGGCTGAGCAAAGTGCATAGTGAAGATAAAGGTGAGTGAAGAAAAGTGAAGACGCCAAAAGTGATTGGCCGGAATTACATTTGTGATGATTTTATTGGCTGAGCACGGAATAAATGTGCTGTATGATGATATAAGAGCACCACTGCACTTCACACAATGTGTAAAAAAATATTAACGACTGGATAAAGTTACCTCTAGTCAGTGTTGATTTCGTTGACTAAAACCAAGACGAAAAATGTCCGTCGACTACCTTTTTCCGCTGAGGAAAACTAAGCTATGATGACTAAAACTAAGACTAAATATGCTGACAATTTCGTCAACAAATAAAAACTAGACTAAAATGTTATAGGAAGGGACTAGTGGACAAGGGATCCAGTATCAAGTCATTTTACACTTGCATGCTAAAAATAGCATATCTACGAGCTTGTAGATCGGCTATTTTCAGCAAGTGTAAAATCAGCCATTACGACGGCATCAAGGCCCGCCAAAATACATTTTAGTCGACTAAATCAACTGTAGATTTAGTCGACTAAAATCGAATGATATTTAGTCGACTAAAACTAGACTTAACACTAAAACATTCCAGGTGACTAAAATGTGACTAAAACTAAATGAACACTATTCAAAAGACTGACTAAAACTAAATCTGCTGCCAAAAACAACACTGCCTCTAGTATGACAATCTCACGCGGCCACACGGGTGCAGTACTTAGTTTAGACAGTTTTTGGTTTAGACTAATCATTGGTTAGACCAGTCATTAGTCCTACAACTACAACCTATCTCAAACCCTCACCCTAAACCTAACCTCCCACGGGGCAGCACACCTAAACCTAACCTTAACCCATGTCTAACCGATGACTAGTCTAAACTAAGTATGCACCCCGGTCACACTTACCTTCAGCACATACACATACATCCCCTTGACACAGCTTTACTAACTCTCCATGTGTCCTCTCTGGGCGGTAGAATTTTACACATGGTTTCTCTGCGAGGAGACACGGAGGGAGAGCTATCAATATAATGTGCCATTCTGGTCTGATGATTTGTTATTGATTTATAGTGGCTGAAAATGAAATTTGAACTAAAAAAGAACTGCAAAAAAAATTCCTTAAACTCAAATATGAAATGGTCTTGGGGAGAGAGAGAGAGCGTGCATGCTTACCATTATAGTACTCATAAACAGACACAGCCGCAGGTTGCAAGATGGCGACTTTAAATTTCTGTTCTATTCTAAAAGCGATCTCTTCTGGCCGTTCATGAGAAACCTGATAAAAGAAAAAAAAAATGGTGACATACAGAGACAGCCGCCAGCCTGTGTGTGTGTGTGTGTGTGTGTGTGTGTGTGTGTGTGTGTGTGTGTGTGTGTGTGTGTGTGTGTGTGTGTGTGTGCGTGCGTGCGTGCGTGCGTGCGTGCGTGCGTGCGTGCGTGCGTGCGTGAGACCCAAAGAGGGAGAGTGAAAGCATACTGTACCTTCTCGAGGTAGATGATGATGGAACCTTGTTCGGACAGAGCTTTGTCAAATTCATACTTTGCAATGGGGCGTGCGACCCCAGTGGACAACTACACACACACACACACACACACACACACACACACACACACACACGAAAAATCGTAAAAAATGCGGCACAAATCTTTGAATATAAATTCTTTCAGAGCTGTTACACACATTGGGGTTAGTTGGCTCTCTGTTGGAACCATGCTCCACAGACAGACAGACAGACAGACAGACAGACAGACAGACAGACAGACAGACAGACAGACAGACACAATTCACCTGGGATGAGCTTCACTGAGAGGTTGAACTTCTCACAGTCACCCTTCTGTTCCGTCGGTAGAGCATAATAGAGTGACACAACCTGTGAACAGAGTCAAGCTTTACAATGAACACTAACAAACACTGTGCTCCAGTTGTATCCTTTCTACTTGCACATTTTATGTAGGCACGCACGCACGCATGCACGCACGCACGCACACGCTGCACCAATGAGCGTGGGCACACACACAGTGTCTGATATCACTGCAAAGGTGATACTGTAGTTCTGTAGAGTGTAGACACAGTATATAGTAAAATGGCCACCAAGGACCAAGGTCTGACTCATAGAGTATATAAAAGGATAGAGACTGACGGATAGGAAGTTGCTCAGTGGCGTTTTGAAGCACCCGGAAGACTGCCGGAAGTCCCTCCTCCAGACCTCAACTTTGAGGTCCGGGGTGACGTATGCAACCGAGCGCTCAATGTTAAAGCCCAGCTGCACGGGGTTTCCCGGTCATGAATCCACGGGTCCGCCTGTAGTCCCTCCTCCTACCACTAGGACCCAGACCTTCAACGTTGAATAGCCTCACTGGCCCCTTGGTCTGACTGGACAGCTCCACTGAGATATTTAAAGACAAACTGAAATGGTATTTTTCATGACTATTTATGCGCTCTGAATTTGTGCATGAGGAGATTATATCGCGGCCTGTCTGGAGGTCACCTCGCTCAGTCACGGCACAAACTAAACGAGAAAAGTGTGCTCCTCGGAGTGCAGTTTCTCTCTGCCAGGCAAGGTTGCCTGCCCATGCCCAACCTTGCCTGGCAGAGAACTGCAGCTGTAGTGAGGAACCACAGACGGTGCAACTTTCGCATTTGTGGCAGAAGTGAACTTTGTCTGATCCAGAACACCTAATATAGATACAGTACACAGTACGTCGACATTCACAGGAAAAAGCAAGAATGGTGCTTACAGTGAGAGTTGCTTCTCCAGTTCCGCTGGCGGTCACATTCAGGTTCTCTGCATTCTTCTCCTGTGCGCGTCCACACACACACACACACACACACACACACACACACACACACACACACACACCTGTAATGTAATGAAAGTATAATTTCTATTTGCTCTGTGTGTGTGTGTGTGTGTGTGTGTGTGTGTGTGTGTGTGTGTGTGTGTGTGTGTGTGTGTGTGTGTGTGTGTGTGTGTGTGTGCGTGTGCGTGTGCATGTGCGTGTGCGTGTGCGTGTGCGTGTGCGTGTGCGTGTGCCTGTGTTAACTCACTTTTAGTGTTCTTGTGGTATAGATATTGTCTTTGTTGAAGTTGAAAGTGTCTACAAGTTTCCTGCCAGCCACTGAGATCTGGGAGATTTCCACATCCAGATTAACGTCAAGTTCATTCACATTTACATCAGCCTTGGTCCAATACTCAGCTAATGCCTGGTACACCACCATGGTGCCCTAAAAGAGGGTCAGACCCAGAGAAAGTAAAATAATTAGATGGAAAGTGATTTATTTAATGGTGCTACAAGATAGTTAAGAAGAAAAGGTGCCGCAGTCGGTAGCGCTGTCGCCTCACAGCTAGAAGGTCCTGGGTTCAATTCCCGCTGGGGACGCTGGGGGCGTGTTCTCTCCATACCCTAAAGGTGGGGTTGGCAAAAGGGCCTTTCTGTGTGGAGTTTGCATGTTTTCCCCCTTGTCCCCTAGGGTAGGTACTGTAGGTACTAGGGATGTCCCGATACACGTTTTCCGATCCGATCCCGATACCACAATTACTGTGTTAGCCGATATCGATACCGATACCAGTGTTGTGATCTGTTGTGTTTATAGCTAGCTATATACTGTATCTCATGTTGTGTTTATAGAAGACTCCTCACTCAAATGTGCACTTGCAGTTTGGGCAACTCAAAAGCTAACTACACATGCCCCAACATTTTATTTACCAGCCATAGTGTCAAACCCTTACCCCTGTGTCGGATCGGTGGTTAGACTGGCATATTACCAATATGACCCGATATGACAAATAATGGCCGATACCGATACTTTTCCGATATCGATACAGTCTACATCTCTAGTAGGTACCCTCACAAAAAACATACAGTAATCCTGGACTCTATACTGCCTCCCCCTGGCCAGCCAGGGCACCTGATGGAGGGGAAAGGAACTAGTTGGAATAACATGTTCCTCCCAACCAACCGCGGGGCGTGTTCTCTCCTCCGCGTCATCAGTGCCCATACCCTAGTTGGGTTGGCAAAAGGGCCTTTCTGTTGTGTGGAGTTTGCACGTTCTCCCCGTGTCCCCTAGGGTAGGTACCCTCACAAAAAAACATGCAGTAATCCTGGTCTCTATACTGCCTTCCCTTGGCCAGCCGGGGCGTTTGCGTTCTACTTCCTCATGCTTTCCGTCCCACAAGCCCCTACGGAACTTGAAAAAATGGCTTTTGAGTTTTCAGCCACCCACCTCAGTAGGGAATGATCTGCAAAGTACCTTGAAATTAGATCAACTGATCCCGCTAAACGCTTTAAAATCCAGATTAAAAGAGCCGGTGGTAGATTTGATGTTTTTACTTGCTATTGACATAATAGCCTAGTTACATCTTGTACTATTTGTTACAGAATCATTTTTATTTTTTCCTATAGTTTCATTGTGTTGCTTAATTTGCACTGCTGTCTGTCTGTTATATGTTCCAAATCGATTTTTAAATATACGATTTTGTTCCTGGTAAAAATAAAAGTCTGGGCAAAAAAATGCACGTGTTACCTGGCTGCTGCCATATGATCCGTGATATGTCCTCTGTTGGTTCAACCATTTGACGACAGGTTCTGCCTCCTTAAAAGCCTTCATTCATAACATAACATTTACATTTAAAAAGGGAAAGAACAAAGTGATTAACTTTTCCAATTTCTTTATCAAAAACATAAAATACCAAATACGATAGCTTTTGCACGGCACAATGAGCCATGCAGTCAGACAGCAGAGAACCTCACCTGTCCCGTGACCAGTGCTAGGAGAGCATAGCCTGTAGCTTCGAAGGTGTAAGTTTGAATCCAGCCCCCTTTGGAGTCAACACTAGTCCACTGGTTACCACCTGTCGGATACAAAGAAACACACAAATAAGCAACCTTGATCACTACTATGGAACTGTTGTTAACTCTGTATTCAAATGTAATGTCCCTGAATGATATTGTAACCCATGCATGCAGTGGCGTGCACAGACATTTAGAGGGGCAGGTGCTCAAGTTAAAAAAGGGCACCTTGTGCAGCGCGTGGAACCGGCCGGTTGCCTTAATCCATTTTGGGCGGGAACCCCTTTTGGTGTTAGCATTATGTTATGCTTTAGCTATTGAAAAATAGCAGATCTACAAGCTCATAGCGCGCCACCGAGTGGCGCGCTACGAGCTTGTAGGTCTGCTATTTTTTTTTTCTTTTTTTCAAAAGGGCACATTGCCAAAAGGGCAGGGGGTGCTCTAGCACCCCCTAGTGTCTATCTGTGCACGCCACTGCATGCATGTATCGAGATACATAATATCGTCTTATAAGCCAAAGGGAGCGATCAAATCATGCACGTCTTAATTCTGTATGAGTGTGAGTATGGTTATCATGATTTCCAGCACTTTAGTTCAACATTGTAACTGTTTTAATTAATTCTCTATCTTTCATAGTTTCTAGTTTTCAGTATTTACCGTCTTCTGATGCATACATTTCATTTTGTTATTGGTTGTATTTAGCTGATTTTGTGTTCTGTATTCGGCTGAAAATGAGGGCCTGCCCCTTAATTGTACTCCGAATTTAAATAAAGGTTATGATGATGATGATGATGATGAAGATGGTTAGTGAAAGTCACCTGATGCAAACCTGAGGAGAAAGGCCTTGTTGAACTTGTTTGTATCGGCTAGGGCTAGGGCGTACGACGTGATGGCGACAGCATAGGTGGAAGTGAGTCCCAGCAGTCGTCCCTCTAGGTAAGCCACTGCTCTGTCTATATTACTTTGCATACTCTGGGCACATAATGGAAAAGAGAGTGAATGTCAAGGAATTCTGGATCACTCCGTAATTGAGGAGTCAGAAATGTGTTTGTGGCTCTGCTACATTTAGTGCAACAGAGCCGTATTGTAACACAACATCACACAACTATTTACAGTAGCCTATGTCAATATGGGCTGTGGTGGGACCAAAGCCTGCGTTGCTTTTTAGAAGTCAATTCAATTAGGGCCCAATTACGGCCGGCCTTAATTGTCAGGCCCGTTGAGAACTCTAATGAGGATACAGTATGAAATCTAGCTACTGTACGTCCATTACTCCATTTCGAATTATGATGTAGGACACCGGAGGGTTTGTCCAAAGGACAGATTCCCCTCAACCTCAGTAATCAAAGCTTTGATAAAGAAAGCGGATATTGGCAGGTTCCATCTTTTTACCTCGACAATGGTGCGTGAGTAATTGTTCAGTAGAAAGGGCTTATACAATATCAATTTCAAGTTGCATTAGCCTTTGGTCGTGAGACTAAAGGCATTGGCATCATTCAGTGGCGTGCACAGATAGACACTAGGGGGTGCTAGAGCACCCCCTGCCCTTTTGGAAATGTGCCCTTTTGAAAAAAAAAAAAAAAAAAAAACTTTTTTTTTCTTTTCTTTTTTGATTTTTCAAAAATAGCAGACCTACAAGCTCGTAGCGCGCCACTCGGTGGCGCGCTATGAGCTTGTAGATCTGCTATTTTTCAATAGCTAAAGCATTACATAATGCTAACACCAAAAGGGGTTCCCGTCCAAAATAGATTAAGGCAACCAGCCGGTTCCACGCGCTGCACAAGGTGCCCTTTTTTAACTTGAGCACCTGCCCCTCTAAATGTCTGTGCACGCCACTGGCATCATTACACGTGAAAGTCGTCTATTTACTTTATTAACTTGTAGATTTGTCCATTTTGAGGAGTGGTGGCGTTTTCCCGGTGGTAGTGAGCAGGCACTTCACCACTGCGCCACTCGAGCGCCCACATAAAAACATTATTTTAACACTTTACACTTTTTAAAAAAAATTAAAAGCTCCATTCCGTTTCTATAAGGTTGCCGGGGCGGGGACATGAGAAAGGGAGACACAGAAATAGCTTGTTTGTGTGTGATGATGTGTATTACTCACAACATAGGGACAAACTTTATGGGCTTCTTTCAGGGCGATGAGTGTGAAGGCAGTCACAGATGTCTCAGTGTTCAAGCCAAAAGAAGGTATCTGAATTTGTGCATAGACATACAAATACACCTTTACTGTACATATCATCATTGTCAGACAGAAACCTGAAATCTGTTTATCAGTGTTGACTTTGTAGACTAAAACTACGCCGAATGTTTGTCGACTACCTTTTTTCACTGGCGAAAACTAAACTGAAAGTAAATGAAAGCTAAGCTATGATGACTAAATCTAAGACTAAATATACTGACAATTTCATCAACAAAAAAAACCTAGAGTAAAATGTAAAATAGCAGATCTACAAGGTCACAACGTGTCACGCTGTGAGCTTGTAGATATTTTCAGCAAGTGAAAAATCAGCCATTACGACGGTATCAAGGCCCGCCAAAATACATTTTAGTCGACTAAATCAACTGTCGACTAAAATCTTATATTTAGTAGACTAAAACTAGACTAACACTAAAACATTCCAGGTGACTAAAATGTGACATGAAGTACTGTACATGGTGAATGGTGCATTTATATAGCGCATTTATCCAAGGCGCTTTACATAGATTGTGCATTACATTCACCCATTCACACACACATTCATACACCGATGGCGGCGGAAACCATGCAAGGCACCAACCAGCACATCGGGAGCAATTAGGGGTTCAGTGTCTTGCTCAAGGACACTTCGATACCAACTCTGGGGGAGCCCGGGTTCGAACTGGCAATCTTGCAGCCACTCTACCCAGCCACTCTACCCCTGAGCCACCGCCGCCCCTTTTTTTATCATGACAAGGAAGTATTTTTGTTCCTGTTTTATTAGCATCAAAATACTGTACTTACATAATCTTCAAAATTACCAGCGTCTTTCTGCTGCGCAATGAGCCACCTGACGGCACCACAAAGCACATTATTATCCACTGTCACCAGATTACTTGCCATGGCAAAAACCTTGACTACATAGGCTGTCAATCTGGAAAGAGGAGAGGAGAGTTAATAATAGTTGTATCATGTATGTACAGTATGTGCATTCATTGATTATTGGTGGGGGAAGCTCACCTAAGACGACAACAGAGCGAGTATGAGCCGCATTTAGCAGTTTTGAAGAATGAAAAGCACCCTTCATGATGTTGGCGATATGTCAGCTCAGTTGTATAGCCTGAACAAACAAACAGATTTTATTTTTAGAGCGGCCCAAGGTCGAGGCATTATGATTTCGGTCCTGTGAGTCTATCTGTCCGTCCGTCCGTCCGTCTATGAGCAGCTATCTTGCAGGCATTGCTTCAGACCTCCGAGAACAAACTTATACTACTACTACTACTCAGCATAAAACCCACCTAATACCAACACACATTCCTAGTTTGGGATGGCTCAGGGGAGAACACATGCAGGGGGTTAAGAAAATATCAATGGGATTGGTATTTAAGATACGTCAGAGGACTATACTGCCCTGTGAGTGCCTCCGATCTGGTACTCCCCAAATTTAGCACAGACATTGGCAAAACATTCTACTATACTCTGCCACCATAATGTGGAATGCCCTGGCCTGAAATATGTGTTGCAACATTCACCATTGCTATAATGCAGGGGTCTCAAACTGGTGATCCGTGGGCCGCATGCGGCCCAGGGAGAGGTCCAATGCGGCCCTCGAGATGATTTTCAAAAAGGAAACAACGCTGCTACTCCCCCTCCCGCGTGCATTTTGGACGGGTCAGACTCTGAAGCGTCCAAAAATGAAGCGGCTGGAGGAACCAATTAAGGCTTCATAGTTTGAAGCATAGGGGTACTGACAGATCTTCAAAAAAGGACGAGTAGGGAGTGAGAATGTGTTGGAAATATAGGGCAGTATTATGCGTATCCAGGTCTTATTACTTAACTTAAGACCTGGAGGCGTGGTCAATGCTGTTTGGCCACTCAGAATAGCCAAATGGCACTGATCACGCCTCCAGGTCTTAAGTTAAGTAATAAGACCAGGTACTTAAGACATGCATAATACTGCCCTATGATAATGTTAAACGTTTGTGGGAGTGACTCGTCTTGCACAAAATGCCACAAATGATGAATTCAGTGTCTGAGTGTCATGAAACTGGAGTGACACTTTGCACACACACTCCCAGTATGCCATGGAAGAACCGGGACACCAAATGTTTCTAATTAACCATGCGATGGTGCTACAACAAATTGCAACAAGTTGGTAGGCAACTCTAACCTGACTCCGCCAGATGGGGCAGCAGAGAGTACACTGGGTTCCCCCAGTGTACTCTCTGCTGCCCCATCTGGCAGAGTCAGGTTAAGGCAACTCGGCTTGGCTGGGATCTGTTTTACCACCACCACTTCACCAAGAATAATCATGGCGAGAGGGATGATTACGTTTTAGATTAGTCTACGGTAAGATTTTATTTCGGTCCATAAAAGGAAAAAGTAGTACATACAAACGTACATACATATTAAAATCCACTAATAACTAGTGGTACCGAAAAGGTGAAGGCAGAAGCCGAGGCTTATTACGCCTACCCTTTTTAAACATAACTCAAGTTACACAAGGCAGAGAATATTGTCAGACATAGATTTCATAAAGACTAAACTTCTGGCCATTGATTGTGAGAAATCTAAGAAATCTAAGCCGGGTTTAGATTCAGCCTACATTATGAATAACAAAAACAAAGACAAACTAAAACTAATGTTTTTGAAGAAAAGAAAAACAAAGATACCTAACATAGGTGTATAACTAAACATTTGATTTCGGGTAGATCAAATGTAGATCTCGTAAAAGATGTCTGCGTATTCTTACCAATCCTGATGTAATTAAGGGCTATATCGCGTTTGCTAAGACCCCCCACGTCTTCCCACTTTAGAATTGTATCCAAATATGTGGCAGCAATCACAGGAAAAGCCATTCTGCCTATGTTCTGCTCAGCACAGCCACCAGGCCTCCGTATGAGACTTTCCATAGACTTTCCACTGAGGGCATTCTCCACCAGCGAACTCATCTGACTTCCTCCTGCGCAGAAAACAGATGCAGCGTTTTCATTGCATGGGGAAGAAATTAAGAATGAAGGACACTTGTATTTCTCAGTGGTGGAAAGTAAGTACTTTACTTTTACTTAAGTACTGTACTTAAGTACAATTTTGAGGTATTTGTACTTTACTTGAGTATTTCCGATTTCCAGTACTTTTACTTCTACTCCACTACTTCTCAGAGACAAAATTTGTACTTTTACTCCACTACAATAAAACTTTACTAACGTTACTAGTTACTTTGGCATTGTGAGCTTGTAGATCTGCTATTTTCAATAGACTTTGTACACATTTTGAACTTGTGAAGTGGGACATTCTGCAATATGAATACTTTTACTTTTAGTACTTTAAGTACATTTTGATGCCAATGCTTTTGTACTTTTACTCAAGTACATTTTCAATTCCGTACTTTTACTTGTAACGGAGTAGTTCTAAATTGCAGTATTGGTACTTTTAAAACAAAACAACACACACACACACACACACACACACACACACACACACACACACACACACACACACACACACACACACACACACACACACACACACACACACACACACACACACACACACACACACACACACACACACACACACACACACACACACACACACACACCTAATAAATAGAACAGTGTCACCTGTTATTGAGATCTGTGTTTGGGTTGGAGTGCCTGGAACCTGCAGTTCTCTCCATAGTATGTTGTTGACAGTCACCTGCTGTGTACCATCTGAAAGAGAAATTGTAGTAAACACTTTAGTGTAAAAAAAACAGTACAAAAAAGGTAACATGAAAAACATGTGCAGGTGAGAAAAGAAACCCATAAAGTGCTTATATACATGGTTCTCACTGTGGTGAATTATGAATCAATAATTCTCTTGAACATAGGCTATGTGAACAAATGTAGGCTACTAGTTAATTGCCCTAGTCATTTCGTCTGCAGGCAGCTGTCTTTGATATTCAAGATCAGAGGTGTCGATGGCCTGTTTATACTGTAGTCTGAGTTCCTGTGACACACTCAAAGGACATTTACAGGTGGCCAGTGGCCAGCTGTCTGGAGCTATGTGTATTGTAAAACTGTACTTAAGCTAGTTGATTTCTATGTAACCGGTTCAGTCAGTCTGGCCAGTCACTACCTGGTGGTGGCTGGTCAAGGCCATCCAGGCCTATGCTATGCTATGCTGTATACTTCGAAATAAACCAACATCTCTGAGGAACAACATCACTCTGCTGTCTGCCGTGTCTCACACAATTATCTTGCTCTCCCGTTTTGGTTAAGTTTGTATGGTCTCGTGTCCATAAGATACGACATCACCTAAGATAATAAACAAATAAATAAGTAGACAAAGTAATCAAACAGGTATGGAAAACAACAAATACACTTGTAAAGCTACATTATAAGTTAGAAGCAGGTGGAGAGGGTTGCTTCGTGAGGCTGGCCCTCAATCTATGTTTAACCCATTTTGGGCGGGAACTCTCGTTGGCGTTTTAAGCATTATAGCGTGGCACCGAGTGCTGCGCTATGAGCTTGTAGGTCTTCTATTTTTGAAAAATCGTGAAAATGTGGCCCAAATGTTTGAATATATTCTTTCAGAGCAAACGTTTTTAACTCAAATCTTTGCTTCTGCGGGGGGTCCCTGGAACAACAGGTTATTGTAGCAGTCCATTTATATTGGGGGTCGGGAGGGGGCGGGGCGGGGGTCTCGAGACATTGCCAAAGCATTTCCGGGGGTCCCCGGCCAAAAACGTTGAGAACCCCTGGTCTAGAATAAGGCATAGCTTTGGTCCCATGTAAGTCTGCATTCGAGCAGACTTGAGAAAGATCGTTCCTCTGCCAAATTCACTGACAAAAGAAAAAGATTACTGAATTAGACTACTAACATGGGAAGTTTGGAAAATTCCGTTACACACAAAATATGGGTCTAAACAGCTTTCAGTGAATCGGGCCCAATGACTATAAATTATATAATGACATTCTTTATTTTTACCCTTAATTATCATAATTTCATCTCCATTCCAATTGCAAGACAAGGAAGTACGTATCAACTCAACTCACTGTGTTTTGAAGGTTCCAGGGATATCGTCAATGGAATCTTTTTCAGTTCCCCTGCATGCTAGCAAACATGACAACGAAAACATACTTAGTTAGTTGAAAAAAGATTAACTGACAAAAATGTGTTTATCAGGAATTATTACCATTATGTTTCGTAATATTATACATAAGTGTACAATAAACTAGAAAGGGCCGTTCAGTGGAGCACATGTCTCCACCAGGCCGGGTGGCCAGTCTATGATGGCAATCAGTGTTGATTTTGTCGACTAAAACCAAGACGAAAAATGTTCGTCGACTACCTTTTTCCACTGATGAAAACTAAATGGAAACTAAATAAAAACTAAAATGTATAAGTCAGTATAAGTATAAGTCATAAACACTTGGTTGCATGCTGAAAATAGCAGATCTACAAGCTGCGACGCGTTGTCAGCAAGTGTCAGCAAGTGTAAAATCAGCCATTACGACGGCATCAAGGCCCGCCAAAATACATTTTAGTCGATTAAATCAACTGTAGATTACCCGATCCCCAGCTTATCAATCCATTGAATGGTCAAGTTGTCATGAATTGTCACCCATTCGTCTGGGCCCAGTAGGTCCCTACTGGCCTACCAGGAGATTCTGGTAGGCGCTGTCAGCCAGTTCTATCGTTGACACCATGTTAATGCCTGTGCTGTCACGTGAGGGTTAGGGTTAGGGTTAGGGGGTTAGGGTTAGTGTTAGGGGGTTAGGGTTAGGGTTAGGGGGTTAGGGTTAGTGTTAGGGGGTTAGGGTTAGGGTTAGGGGGTTAGGGGGTTAGGGTTAGGGTTAGGGTTAGGGTTAGGGGGTTAGGGTTAGGGTTAGGGTTAGGGGGTTAGGTTTCTGGTTTAAGGACTTCAGTGTTTTGTACCAAACTATTGTATGAGTACCGAACAAAGAATGTTTGCTTTCGCCATCTTGGTTGAAGAAGAGTCTGGGCAATTAATTAGTCGTATACCTCTGAGGTCAATGATTAAAGTGTTGATTGATGATTCAACCTTGATGATGAGACTTTTGAGGGGATTAGGTCCACCCATCAAGCCCATTAGTGTCAACCTCAGACCCATATGGTCTGATTTTGAATCTGAATGGCTTTGTGTTACTGCTATTGTCCTGGCTCTGTTCTAATTAAGGGCCATTTAGGAGTTTAGCATTTAAGGGTTTGTATACTAAGCTGTTCCCTGTGGGCCTATTGGATTGGTATTGTTTAAGCCGTGTGGAAATTTGGTGTTTAATTTTAAAATCCACTGCTTCTCGGCATATCTCCTTTCCCCCTCTGTCCAGGTTTGATTAGATTCTAATCCACAAACCTCCAAGGCACTAATCCCATGGGTCATGAAATGTTGAACAATTAATAAAGTTGTTTCTTTTGCATTATTTATATTATATCTATGTTGGTTTAGTCTATCTGCTATTGTGTTTCTAGTTTCACCCACATATTGTAGGTTGCATTTGTTGCATGTAATTAGATAGACACAGTTACTAGTATTAGCCTGTATGATTTGATTTATTCCCACCATTCTCATTGTGGTTCTATTTTTCACTTGTTGTTTAGGTCTGAAGTAATCCGGTTTCTTGCGTATCGGTCTGTCTGTCTCCTTTAGTTTGCTATGTACAAGGTAATCTTTCAAGTTTTTGTTCTTCCTATATGCTGGTATAATTTTGTATCCGTTAAGTAGGTCATCCGTCCTATTTGCAAAATTCCTCTTTATTTTCATGTTTGTTAACCTGCTTAGGGTCGAATAGGTCGTAACCAAAGCTAGTTTGGGACTCTGGTCCCTTTCTTTCACCTCTAGAAATGTGTCATGTGTTTTTCTAAGGAAGGTTCTTGTGTAACCCCGTTTTCGCAAGGCGTTAAATAGAGTTTGACATGCTATTTTAAAATCACTTTGTTGTGTGCAGATTCTGTGGAATCTCAACAGCTGTGATTTGACTATGCCTCTGTAAGTGTGTGGTGGATGAAAGGAGGTTTTATGTAGGAGAGCGTGTGTGTCGGTTTCTTTAAAATACACTTTGAAATCTAATTTACCACTTGTGTTGAAATTTGGGCCTTTGAAGACAGTAACATCTAGGAAATCTATTTTTTCGGTGCTCGTCACATATTTGATTGTAATTGATCTATGGTGTGTGTTTAGTATATTAATAAAATCTTGGAAATCCTCTTTGGTGTGTTCCCAAACACCAAAGATGTCATCCAAAAATCTACAATAATGTGTTGGTTTGAGATTGCATTTTTTTAGTGCTGTCTCTTCCCACAGGGCCATGTAGATATTTGCATAGGAGGGGGCAAACCTTTTCCCCATGGCTGTGCCTTTGGTTTGGAGATAGAATTTCTTGTTAAATTCGAAATCATTTTTGGTCAGATTTATGTTCAATAGTTCCAGTAGTTCTGCGTCAGGGCGTTTCCCATCTGGATATTTATTAAAGACTTCCTTCACTGCCTGTAAACCCGCTTCTGTTTCGATGTTTGTGTACAAACTATCAATGTCGATTGAAAATAAAAATGCATTTTGTGGTACAGTTATGGCTTTGATTTTATTGACAAAGTCATAAGTGTCCTTGATATAGCTGGCATGTTTTATAGACAGTGGGTTCAGAAAATGTTCAATATATTCAGCTGTTTGGTACGTTTCACTACCACAGTCCGAGACAATAGGTCTCCCTGCTGGAATCTCGTATGGTACAGTCCATGTGCTTGCATCCTTATGTATTTTTGGTAATAGATAGAAGATTCTGGCACGTGGAGTGTCTTGTCCTATTAAGTATTTGGCCTGTTTGTAGTTTATGTACTTTTTTTCCCTAAGTTTGTATATTATTTCTTTAGCTTCTGCGGCTGTTTGATTATAAATAGGTTGTCCTAGTTGTCTATAGTGGTTTGGGTTGCTAAGTTGTCTTTCTCCCTCAATTAAGTATTGATGTCTGTCCATTATAACTATTGCGCTTCCTTTATCTGCTGATTTAATAACTATGTCCTCATTTTTAGCTAGTGCCCTCAGGGCTCTTACCTGTTCCTTGCTAAGGTTGTCCTTTTCTTTGATGTGTCCTGGTAGACTCCCAACTGTGTTTGTGTCCTCCAAGATTATTTGTTTTAAACTTTGCGGGAGGCCTTCCGCCGCTGGTTCCCAGTTTGATCCAGGCTGGAAGGGTGGGATCTCTTTTCCGTTTCCCGGTCCGAAGTGTGATGCTAGTTTAAGTCTTCGGTGATAGTCGGAAACGTCCTTCTTTAATTTGTTCCTTTGCTGTTTGTAGATGTCCAGGGTTGGGACAAATGATAGGCCTTTTTCTAGCAAATCAATTTGGTGTTGGTCTGGTAGGAAATAGTTAGACAAATTAATTATGTTGGTCTTTGTGAGCCCCTGCCTATCTCGGCATCTGGGGCTACCTAGTTTAAACTGGACATCCAATTTTCCAGCATTGCTTGGGCTGTTTCGCTTTCCCAGTGTATGTTATCCCTACCTGTTTTGAAGTCCCGTTCGTTCAATTTTGGGAGGTGGCTCTGTGTTTTTATTATCCCATTTAGGCTTTCTACAATTAGTTTCTCCATTGGTGGGAGGTTTTCTGAGTAGTTAATTATAGGTACGTGTATACGTGCGGTAGGGAATGTTCTTTGGGCTGCTAGGACGGCTGACCTCATTGTCTTCTGTCCAGTTTCAGCTGTCTCCTGCTGTCGGTGGTTTATTCCTACGGACAGGATGCAGTGTGCCACTTTGGTGGTGTTTCCAGTTTTCTTTAGTAGATGCCTCAAGTGATCAAACTTCATGCCTGGATAGCACTCGATCTGTACGTCACTTCGTGAGAAAGGTGGGATGTGTCCCACATTACTATCTCCTATGATCAAAATCTTCTTCCTTGGGCGTAGTTCCCAGTCTACGTTCTTCCTAGTTGTATTCTGGTGTCTGTGTGGTTTCTCCAAGGCACTTGGCCTCTCTTCTCGTGTCTCCATTCTTCCTTCTCTCAGGGTTGGTTGGTTGGTTGGTGTGCGGTTGTTCCTGGTCCGAATGGTCCTCTGTGGCTGGGGTGTGATTCCTAGGTTCTGTGGTTCTCCGGTGTCCTGGGTGGAAGCCAGTGTGATCTGGTCTGGGTCCTCCTGTGTTCTGGTAGTCTTCCTGGTGCGCATGGTTCTTCGGGGTGGCGTCTTCCGGACTGGTGCTGCAAGTTCCGGAAAGTTGTCCTGTGTAAGGTCCAGTGGTCCTGTTTGGGCTTCTGGAGTGGTTGGTCCTGGTGTTGTCTGGGCTAGTCCTGTGGTTCCATTTCCTGTAGGTAGACAGAGAGGGTAGAGGCATGGGGGGATAGGTGGGGAGGGGGGGAGGGGGGGGGTGGACGGGGGAGAGGAAGGGGTGGCCCTGTGTCTGCTAGTGTGTATCTCCGTTATCATCTCATGGACTTTGTTTGTTTCTGTTTGTTTTAATCTTTTTCCTAAATTTTTTTGTGCCCATTTGTTTGCTATAGAGAAGGCATTTTCCCAGTCCTTTGTTAAGCAATCGGACAATTCTTGTTTTGTTGTGCTCAAGAGTGTCGTGTAGTGTTCTGTGAGGACTAAAAGTGTTGTGTAGCACCAGTTTCTGGCATTCCCTTCCAGCATCAGGGATGTGTGTTCTGTCGGCTGAGCAGGTTTAATTAAATTAATTAGTTCTATTGTTTTTCTGGCTATGCTGGCTGGTCCTCTGTCAGAAGCGGTTACATTCTGCAGATGGTGTGTGGCTACAATCAGTTTGTTCATGACTCTAATCATTTTCAAAAAGTTGTTTCTTTCCTCGTGTGTGTATGTGCCCTGACTTACCATACCTACCGGTGGGTTCCTTTCCTGGCTCCTCCATGGTCTGTGATTGCTCCTGTGGCGGTCGTGGCTTTGTCCGTCTCCGGGCCACGCTTCTCTGTTGTTTGAGCCCCTCTGGGTCCTCTGGTTTCTCCTCTGATACATGCTTAGGGTTAGGGTTAGGGTTAACCCTAACCCTAACCCTCACGTGACAGCACAGGCATTAACATGGTGTCAACGATAGAACTGGCTGACAGCGCCTACCAGAATCTCCTGGTAGGCCAGTAGGGACCTACTGGGCCCAGACGAATGGGTGACAATTCATGACAACTTGACCATTCAATGGATTGATAAGCTGGGGATCGGGTGAAAACTAAAATCTAAGACTAGACTAAAAAAACTAAATTGTGCGTTCACACCCCGGCCCTGTACCGAATTGGCAATTTCGTCAACAAATATGGAAGTGAATGACTGACCGTCATTCACTTCCATAATACAAATGAATTAAAAAAAATTACAGCTTGCAAAAGTAATTAGCCCCAGAATGACAGACACACAAGGGCGAAAACATAATCTCCCCACCCCCCTGCACTTTCCTCAATTCTGCGTGACCACTTACATTGTTTCTCTGGGCAACGTCGGTTACAAACCGCATTCTGTGTGACCACTTACATTGTTTCCCTGGGCAACGGTTACAAACCGCATGACATATATTGGCTAATGGCAGCGCAGCTGTGATTGTTTACAGCCTGAAACATTCTATTCTAAACTGTCCAGAATTTGTCTCACTTACCACCACCAGCAACGGCTTCTTGATGCCATCTCCGGCATATGCATGTTTAACCGTGCCTTTGACCTCAATGTCGTATGTGCCTGGCTGCATGGGGATAATCACAAAGGGCACGGCCCGCGTGGACTTTCCGCCAACGACAACATCCTCTGGAACACGATACTTCTTCCGTCTAGATGCCATGCTGCACACATGCTCTGTTTCAAGCAGCTCCAAACGCACCTGGTCAGAGGGAACAGAGAGAGGAAGACACAGATGATGCTTTGTCTTACCGCCCGACCGACCGACCGAACTATATACCAGAATGGACTACACTCACTTCAATAGAATCCTCATTGAGGTTGTGCAGGATTGCCTTGATTTCCAGTTGTTCTCCTCTGACAGCCGAGTAGGGTAGTCTGAGGTCAATGAAGAATTGCTTCCGCGCAATCACCTCAAATGGTTCGCTCACACAGATCCCTTCACGAGAGCAACAAGAACAGGATTGAAGTGGAAGAAAACAAAAGGGAGTGATTTCTAACATGACTCGAAAAGCGATATCTATCAAGAAAAGAAAGTGATCCAATTGCAAAGAATATTTCTTCTTATTATTATTATAACATAGGAATATTCCGTCTAAAACGCAAGAAATTCACAAATACAGCAAGAAAAGTCAGCACATCTTCCAGGACCAAAACACCAGAGAGAGATTCCAAATCAGCCTCTCAAAACGTTTCTACCCCATGAAGCAACTAGTAGATCAAAATACAGACCGGTAAACAGGCCAAAGACAGTCTCGTCAACAGCCGTACAAGAGACACAAAAGCACAACTAGATTACACCACAGTAGACAAACTGGTAAAAAACTGAACAGAAAGACCCAGAAGCAGCTGGAAAAGGTCTGTCTGTTTGATGAATTGAACATGGTGGACCCTCTTGTAAACAAGTGTAATGCTTAAGTGGGTCGTCCACTCACAGTTAACAGTCTTTGTATTGAGTTTGTGCTTGAAATGTACTGTAATTCTGCAAACTGTTAATACATATTTCAACCAATCAATCAAAAGGCAGAACTCAGCGAATAAAGAACATATTGTAAGGTAGCAGAGAAGATCGACCAAAACTGAACCAACTGGAAGAAATTCATGAATTAACTATGCTCCCCATGCAGCAAAAAAAGTCAAGTAATTATTATTATTACAATTATACATTATATTAAGGATATCAAGACAAGATAAGAAATCAAGAAGACCGATGCAGAAGCTCCGGCCAGGTGTATAATTAGAGAGTGGTTCTTACCATGACTTTTTGACAGACTTATACCAGTTAGCTGCCAGGTAGTGATTGAATCTGGCATTTTCTGTTCTTTTCCTATGTAAGGTTCACTGAAACATAAAAGCATTTCTCTGAGCATAAAATATTATTAGTTTTCATTTGCATATTTGTGTGTGTCGATTTCCGCTGCCTTCTGGAGAACAATTAGGGATTTGGACCATGTCAAATAGCCAGCTCTCATCGAACTTGGTACGTGAAACAATTTCACTGAAGTCCATATCATAGCCATCATCCTCCCCACCTAAGTTGTCAAATGAAAAACAAATAAATTAATAATAATAATAATAATAATAATAATAATAAGATAGCGTCATGTCACATTTTTTACTTTTTGAGGGGCGCTAGCCCGTCCTATGTCCAGCTTTTAGTGTGTGTGCACAAACTTTGTCCTGCACAAACATTAAATTCCCATCGACAATGAATGGACAGTTTTACATCACATTTATGTCATAGGAACGTCATCCCCGTATATAGGACACCCCCATAAAAATGTTGATTATACAACATTTAAAAAGAGCTAATGTGTCGCTGGACCGACTAAACTTGTTCAAAATGCGGCAGCCAGAGTTTAAAATGAGAACATTATTACTCCAGTTTTAGCATCACTACATCTCTCTTTTATGATTGCTTCTATTTTTTTAGAGCACTTATGACTTATGCCAGCCAAGTCTGTTGTGGACTTGTAAGATGTTTATTATTATTATTTTTTTGGCTTTTGCCTTTATTTTCTTTATTTTTTTTATAGAGGGTTAGGTATACAGTAGGCTGACAGGAAATGGGGAGAGAGAGATGGGGGGGTGACACGCAGTAAAGGCCGTCGGGATCGGGAGTCGAACCCGCGGCACACTGCCAGACTGGATTGCCAGCCAAGGTGCCCAGACGGCTACGCCAGCCGCCCGGGCCGTCATTTAAGCAATTCTTGCCATGTATTCAATCAGTTCATGGAGCTACAGTATACACTCCGTCTGCCCCAGCACCTCCCCAGCTGTCTCTTACTGCGAGCGTTAGCAAGGTGGAATTGGTTCTTGTCAGCTCGCTGGCTGGTGAGATTTCTGCAGCAGTGTAGGAAGGCGTCGATGCACTCTTGGTCTTGGTCTACGATGTACTCGCTGCGACGCTGGCAGTCATAAGAGAGCGGGGTGTCTCTCATGCCATCCACGCAACACTTGCGCTGCAGCTCATTTTTGTAATGCCTCTCTGGAAGGGCAGAATATACACGGGGATAAGGTGGGAGGTAAGCAGTGGTGGAAAGTAACTAAGTACTTTTACTTAAGTACTGTACAATTTTGAGGTATTTGTACTTTACTTGAGTATTTCCAATTTCCAGTACTTTTACTTCTACTCCACTACATCTCAGGGCCAAACATTTTACTTCTACTTCACTAGAATTATTTGAAAACTTTAGTTACTACTGTAGTTACTTTGGCTATTTTAATTTTGATTAGAAAACCACTTCAACCCTATACATCTCGGCCATTTGAAAATAGCCGATCTACAAGCTCACAACGCGACGCATTGTGAGCTTATAGATCTGCTATTTTCAATAGATTTTGCACACATTTTGAACTTGTGAAATGGCACATTCTGCGCAATGAGTACTTTTACTACTTTAACTCATACTTTTGTACTTTTACTCAAGTACATTTTCAATTCCGTACTTTTACTTGTAAGTAGTTCTAAATTGCAGTATTGGTACTTTTACTTAAGTAAAACAATTGAGTACTTTTTCCACCACTGGAGGTAAGACAGGTGGAGTAGGAAAACAACAATGACCTTCAAACATGTCCAACTTTTACAGCGCATCGTTGTAAATATATTGATTAGTGAGTTGTCAGTCTTACCGAGGGTAATCCTTGCATCTGCTATCGTTGTGGCTCGTCTCCTCCTGGCGCTGCTGGTGGGGCACTTTGGATCTAAATATACCAACAAATCCTGACTGTTACACAGAATCATAGAGTCACTGTTTCCTCTATAGCTGTCTAGTTGTCTCTCCGGGCAAAGTTGGAGTCTCGCCCATTGTTTTCAATTGGGTCCATCAGACTGCCTTTTTAAGTGTTTGCTGAACTGTTTTGTGAGGACCTCAAGTTGCCTGTAATCTCTACCATTCCATACCATAGATACCTTTAGTTCACCCCAAAAAAAAATACTTATTTGTTATTGCGAACGCAGTGAGCACTAACTATAGAATCTGGCCTAAACTGTCTGTCTGTGTGTGTGTCTGTCTGTGTGTCATGCTGTAACACCACCGGCCCGCCACCAGAGGGCGCAGCTGTATCACACACAAAAAAACACACACACACACACACACACACACACCACACACACACACACGCACACAAAATTTATCTTAAAAATAAATCTTAAAAACAACCTTAAAAAAGTACGTAATTTATTCTAATTGTTGTTATTGCAATTTACGAGCTGCGTTCGCTTTCCGCGTTCACGCGTCTTACTTGTTTAAATGTGCTGTATAAATAAAGGTGGTATGGTATGGGAAGTGAGGACGCTGGCGTTGACTGTTTCGCCGCTGTTTCGGACCCATTGTAAAGCGCTTTGAGTAGGCACGTATAGTGCATAGAAAAGCGCTATAAAAATGCAATCCATTATAGAACTTAAGTGTCATTACCTGTTCTCACATTTGTTCCAAAGGCGGTGTTGGTAACAAACATCAGCCCAGCATCGTAGAACACCCCCATACTGTCTCGTCCTCCACCTGGCGTACAGCCGGCATCATGCATCTCCACTATGTCCAACACCTCACACACACACACACACACACACACACACACACACACACACACACACACACACACACACACACACACACACACACACACACACACACACACACACACACACACACACACACACACACACAGTTTTATTCCAATATGGACATACAGTATATCACTCCAAAATGTTCATTTTTCAGGAAATGAAAAATTAAGAATTTTTTAAAACAAAGCAATACAACCTCATCAAAGTTGGTGTTGTGACTTTATATATTGTCAATTACTTCCATGAGAGGGGGAGGTGGTGGAGTTAGAAGCTTTAGCAGACATTTTGAGGGTCCAATGGAGTTAAGAGGTTTTGTCCAATGCACTTTTACTACTTTCCATTGGTTCAATATTTTCGAAACAATACACAGACCTAAAGGGTTTCCTCCCGACAGCAGTACACACACATGCACACGTGCACACGTGCACGCGCTCACGCGCGCACACACGCACGCTCGCACGCACGCACGCACGCACACAGTGCCCCAACCCTCCAGTTCACTGAATCGACCTGCACGTACCTTTCTCTGGGTGAGACGATATTTGTTGTTGAGGACATAGACACCTTTATCCACAGCTACCAGTCCCACCATGGCTCCTGGGTCTCCTGTGACCTTCAGCTTCAGTCTTTTCCCTGGTTGATATATCGTATCTCCTGTGGCTGATTCTATCTTCAACTAATACAAAAGAGAGTAGTACATACATAGACCTTTATTGAGCCTGTGGGGGGGAATATTTGAATATAATATGATGTCGTCTGCTCTGTTTGTTTCCTTGAATTTACCTCTGGGCCCTGCAGGGGGCGCCCCTCCCAATACAATGTGGATGACAGCATGTTGACCTGTTTGGTCCGCCCTCAGCCTTGGGTCAGGCCATTATATTTTCATTCCACTAATCCCTAATGTACACACGTTCTGAATGCCCCCCACCGACTGATTCACGTTCTGAATGCCCCTGATTCACATTCTGAATGCCCTCCGCCGACTGATTCACGTTCTGAATGCCCCTGATTCACGTTCTGAATGCCCCTGATTCACGTTCTGAATGCCCCCCACCGACTGATTCACGCTCTGAATGCCCCTGATTCACGTTCTGAATGCCCCTGATTCACGTTCTGAATGCCCCTGATTCACGTTCGGAATGCCCCTGATTCACGTTCTGAATGCCCCTGATTCACGCTCTGAATGCCCCTGATTCACATTCTGAATGCCCCTGATTCACATTCTGAATGCCCCTGATTCACATTCTGAATGCCCCTGATTCACGCTCTGAATGCCTCTGATTCACGTCCTGAATGCCCCTGATTCACGCTCTGAATGCCCCCGATTCACGTTCTAAATGCCCCCGATTCACGTCCTGAATGCCCCTGATTCACATTCTGAATGCCCCTGATTCACATCCTGAATGCCCCTGATTCACATCCTGAATGCCCCTGATTCATGTTCTGAATGCCCCTGATTTACGCTCTGAATGCCCCTGATTCACGTCCTGAATGCCCCTGATTCACGTCCTGAATGCCCCTGATTCACATTCTGAATGCCCCTGATTCACGTCCTGAATGCCCCTGATTCACGCTCTGAATGCCCCTGATTCACGTTCTGAATGCCCCTGATTCACGCTCTGAATGCCCCTGATTCACGTCCTGAATGCCCCTGATTCACATTCTGAATGCCCCTGATTCACATTCTGAATGCCCCTGATTCACGCTCTGAATGCCCCTGATTCACGCTCTGAATGCCCCTGATTCACGCTCTGAATGCCCCTGATTCACGTTCTGAATGCCCCTGATTCACATTCTGAATGCCCCTGATTCACGCTCTGAATGCCCCTGATTCACGCTCTGAATGCCCCTGATTCACGTTCTGAATGCCCCTGATTCACGTTCTGAATGCCCCTGATTCACGTTCTGAATGCCCCTGATTCACGTTCTGAATGCCCCCGATTCACATTCTGAATGCCCCTGATTCACGCTCTGAATGCCCCTGATTCACGTTCTGAATGCCCCTGATTCACGTTCTGAATGCCCCTGATTCACGCTCTGAATGTCCCTGATTCACATTGTGAATGCCCCTGATTCACGTTCTGAATGCCCCTGATTCACGTTCTGAATGCCCCTGATTCACATTCTGAATGCCCCTGATTCACATTCTGAATGCCCCTGATTCACATTCTGAATGCCCCTGATTCACGCTCTGAATGCCTCTGATTCACGTCCTGAATGCCCCTGATTCACGCTCTGAATGCCCCCGATTCACGTTCTGAATGCCCCTGATTCACGTCCTGAATGCCCCTGATTCACATTCTGAATGCCCCTGATTCACATCCTGAATGCCCCTGATTCATGTTCTGAATGCCCCTGATTTACGCTCTGAATGCCCCTGATTCACGTCCTGAATGCCCCTGATTCACGTCCTGAATGCCCCTGATTCACATTCTGAATGCCCCTGATTCACGCTCTGAATGCCCCTGATTCACGCTCTGAATGCCCCTGATTCACGTTCTGAATGCCCCTGATTCACGCTCTGAATGCCCCTGATTCACGTTCTGAATGCCCCTGATTCACGTTCTGAATGCCCCTGATTCACGTTCTGAATGCCCCTGATTCACGTTCTGAATGCCCCTGATTCACGCTCTGAATGCCCCTGATTCACGTTCTGAATGCCCCTGATTCACGTTCTGAATGCCCCTGATTCACGTCCTGAATCCCAGTTCAAATGATTATTGTGAGTGGGGGGGTGGTCCCCAGTTCAAATGATTATTGTGGGTGGGGGGGTGGTCCCCAGTTCAAATGATTATTGTGGGTGCGTGGGGTCCCAGTTCAAATGATTATTGTGAGTGGGGGGGTGGTCCCCAGTTCAAATGATTATTGTGAGTGGGGGGGGGGGGGGGGGGTACCAGTTCAAATGATTATTGTGGGTGTGTGTGTGGGGGGGGGGGGGGTCCCAGTTCAAATGATTATTGTGAGTGGGGGGGTGGTCCCCAGTTCAAATGATTATTGTGAGTGGGGGGGTACCAGTTCAAATGATTATTGTGGGTGTGTGTGGGGGGGGGGGGTCCCAGTTCAAATGATTATTGTGAGTGGGGGGGGGGTCCCCAGTTCAAATGATTATTGTGAGTGGGTGCGTGCGTGCGTGCGTGCGTGCGTGCGTGCGTGCGTGTGTGCGTGCGTGCGTGCGTGCATGCGTGCGTGCGTGCGTGCGTGCATGCGTGCGTGCGTGCATGCGTGCGTCTCACCGAGCCCATGCAGGTATACTTGACGTCCACCAGAACAGAGTCTGACACCACTTCAGTGGCACTGACGTGGTAATAGACTATGAGGCGGAACGAGGGCGCAGCATTTCCTTGGTAAGAGTCAGTGGCACCTGCATCACCTCATTACCTCGTCTCGTTTCCCGACCTGCCTGCAGTATCTGACCTCCACTCAGGACCTGAAAGCATTCACGAATGTGAACATCAAGTGGCAATCGTTACAAAAGAAGCAGTATCTTCTTCTTTTCCTTTCGGCCGTTCCGTTTCACGGGTCGCCACAGCGATTCATCTGCCTCCATCTAAGCCTGTCCTCTGCCTCCTCTTCTTTCACACCAACTAACGTCATGTCCTCTTTCACTACATCCATGAATCTTCTACCGATATACTCGCTATCCCTACATGTCTCAGTCTGGCCTCTCTGGCTTTATCTCCAGGAACCACATAGTCTCTATAGGCAATGTTTCTATGCTTTCAGGGCTTTTAGACTCTCATTTGTCTTACTTAAAAGAGCATGTGTGACAGATAAATGAGTTAAGATGCAAAACATTGCAATAGAATGACACAAATAATAAGAGGGTATGCGCATGGCATCATCATCATACCCGAAGGTTATGCAGGACTGCCTACTGAGTGGCAAAAAACTACTTTCTGGCCTTGACAGCCCATACATCCACACAGAAAAGTCTGATGAAAACGTTAAATGACATTAAACTCAATTTGCTACTCACTTTGCATGCACATTAACCTGACTCCGCCAGATGGGGCAGCAGTCAGGTTACATGCACATACCCACTATTAACAATGATGTTAACATTTATAACAACATAATGTAACATTATGCTATGCATATAGTGATTTAAAAAAATTGTTAGCTCAATGTTTAGGGTAAATGTTACAACAATATCATGCAACCCTAATGTACAGACACTCATGTGTAAAACATAACTCACCAGATATGTGATGTCAAGGTTTGTAATTCGCAGCCTGCCAAAGCTAATGGTGGCTTTGATGTTATTTCCCTCTTTTACCACACCTGCAACAAGTTAAAGAAATGCACTAAAGTTAGGCAACCTTATATGCACAAGTAAGACGCGCGAACGCGGGAAGCGAACGCAGCTCGTAAATTGCAAAAACAACAATTAGAATAAATTACGTAATTTCTTAAGGTTTTTTTTAAGTTCTCTTTTTTTGTGTTTTTTAAGAATTGTTTTAAGTTAAGTTTTTTTTTTAAGTTAAGTTTTGTGTGTGTGTGTGTGTGCGCGTGCGTGCGTGTGTGTGTGTGTGTGTGTGCGTGCATGTGTGTTTTTGTGTGTGATACAGCTGCGCCCTCTGGTGGTGGGCGGGTGGTGTTACAGCATGACAGACACACAGACAGACATGATCTGCTGGGTCTCATAGTAAATGCTCACTGCGTTCGCAATTACAAATACCACCACAACCATGTAATACATAGACCAAATTCAACTGTACTGTAAAGTCTTTACCTATGTGGAGGTCGTTGTAGTCGGAACTGGTTGTGTATGGATTGACTCTTATGTTAGCTGATGCTTGACTGCCACCTGTTTCCATGGTAATTGCCTGGGATACTCGCGCACGCACGCACACACGCACGCGCACGCACGCACGCACGCACGCACGCACGCACGCACGCACGCACGCACGCACGCACGCACGCACGCACGCACGCACGCACGCACACACACACACACACACACACACACACACACACACACACACACACACACACACACACACACACACACACACACACACACACACACACACACACACACACACACACACACACACACACACACGTGTAAATTGCATGCAAAGTAAGACAAAACAACACCTGCCTAATTCCAGTGACTTACAGTGATGAGCAGGCTGGAGGTCCCTGCTCCTATGTTGAGGGGGACCCTGGCAACTCCGGCATCATCTGTTGTGGCTCTCAAACCTCCTGGAGACACCATCACTGCTACACGAGGAGCTGGAGTATTATCGGGGTTTGTAACCTGAACCTGACAGACAAGAGACCATTCACAGTATACAGTATCAGACCACTATGATAGCTTGTAGGTCCGCTATTTTTGAAAAATTGAAGAACCACTGACATAGAAACATAGCTTTTTCAGAAAACTGTCAGGATGTAGAAGACATTTTTAGAATCTGATCTCAGGTCAAAATGGGTTGAAGCATGCATTATTCATTTCACGTTCATTACATGCTTAGATTGATGACATTTAGTATGTTTCATATATCTCTGCTGTCGGGAGGAAACCACTTAACTGCAACATTTTTCAGGAAATGGAAAAACAAATTTTACATTTTTCAGAAATGGAAGAAAACCTTTTATTTTTTAAACAAAGCAATACTGCTTCATCAAAGTTGGTATTGTGACTTTGTATATTATCAGATACTTGCACGTGTCATTATATTATCACCACTTTATCCGAATACAGCTCAAGTGGAGTTAGGTGGTTTTCTCTGTCATTGATAGTTCTTATCAATGACAGAGAAAACCTCCTAACTCCACTGACAATGGATCTCCAAGCTCCAAGTTTGAATATCGCACGCACGCACGCACGCACGCACGCACGCACGCACGCACGCACGCACGCACGCACGCACGCACGCACGCACGCACGCACGCACGCACGCACGCACGCACGCACGCACAGCCTCTTTTAGTATCTGTCTGTCTCTCTCTCTCGCTCACTCACTCACTCACTCACTCACTCACTCACTCACATGTACGCACGGGCGCACACACACACACACACACACACACACACACACACACACACACACACACACACACACACACACACACACACACACACACACACACACACACGCGCGCGCGCGCGCGCGCGCGCACAGCCTCTTTCAGTGTCTGTCTGTCCCGATCTCTCTCTCACTCGCTCAGTCTCACAGTTACACACACGCACACACACACGCAGTGACGGCGACGCACACACGCACGCACGCAATCACACACGTGGGACCGACACAAACAAACACGCACGCACGCAAACGTTGAATCCCGTCCTCCCATTCGTGCCAGCAGGCAGCAGGGGAGGGATCATGATCTGCTGCATGGGACTCTGTCTCTGCACAGAGTGCACACAAGACACAACTTAATTTGACCTTTATTTGTGCTGGACTGGAGTAGCTCGACAAAGGTGAAGAAATTAGTATATAAGGGACCGGTCGAAATTTAAATAGGGGTACCCCTGGAGGAAATGTATGTGAGGAAATGTAAGTCGCTTTGGATAAAAGCGTCTGCTAAATGACTGTAATGTAATGTAATGTAATGTCCTGATATAAAATACTATCACCCTCCCTGTGAATGAAAATAAAAATCCAGTCCCCTCCCCAGGCGATTAAACAAAAAGGAATCACCCTCCCCTATTAATTAATATCACATTTACCTGAGTATTATTTATTCCTAACTTCAATCTGCTAGCGTTTTTAATATGTGAGAAAATAAAGTGACCGCAAAAATCTAGGCCAAGCACAATGATTGACACAGGGAACAATGAAAACCGGTCCTGTTGGGAAGAACCAAGTGAAAGCAACAGAGGGGTATCGTTGACCAAAGTTGTACTTTAATTCAGAAAAGCTGTAGTATTAGATATATATATATAAAACCCGGACTATTTTATTATCAAAATTGGATTGGATTGGATTGGATTGGACTCGAAATAAAATTAGCTCACCCTCCAGGGCCCCCTTTTCTAAATTTCGACTGGTCCCTAACCATTTGAAATGCGCAATATGGGCTCCGCCATGACAGTCAGTAAACACAAACACAGCGCGTCACCAGTCTCACCACACACACACACACACACACACACACACACACACACACACACACACACACACACACACACACACACACACACACACACACACACACACACACACACACACACACACACACGGCTCTGAGGCTGAGCTGCAGTCAGTGCCCCCACAGAGCAGTGGAGTTAAGTGTTTCTACTGACAGTTTGAGGATCCAATGGAGTTCAGAGGTTCTTTCAGAAGCGCTTTTTGATACTTTATCGGGTTCAATATGTTCATAACATCACACAGACGTAAAGGGTGTTCAGTAGCATCGATTTATGAAAAAAAAAATCAAAAACCTCGAAAATGGACTCACAAGGTTTCCTCCCGACAGCTAATCTATTATAGATTATCTTTGGTCCACAAAGTGTATAAAGATTATAAAAGACTGCATGGCTGGTGATGTATCTGAAATGGATTCGTTATCCCAGGAAGACATACCGTAACATCAAGGGACCATCCTGGCTTGTAGTACTTTGGTGTCTTCTTGAGACTGATGGTGTAAGGAGACGTGACAATGTGGATCCCTCTCAACTCCGCCTCCACCAGTTCACTACCTGGGAGTGAATACTGGGTGTCATATCTCACAAATATACACATTCACACAAATATACACATCAGCGTACTGTACACATGACATTTAGAGGGGCAGGTGCTCAAGTGGAAAAAAAGGGCACCTTGTGCAGCGCGTGGAGCCGGCCGGTTGCCTTAATAGTGTGAGATTAATAGATTTTGGGGCCTAAATTATATATTCAAAGCTTTTTTTGTATCAAGAATTGATCAATGTCCCCATGGTCCGCATACTGTACACTGTACAGTGTACAAAAAACAAAACACCCCCTAGTGTCTATCTGTGCAGGCCACTGCTTCTTACGTACCACTTTGTGTCAGCACACTGACAGTCGCATAGATGGTGCTCTGCCTCTGCGCCAGTTCAAGGATGTCGGAGAACGTCTGGTTGATGTGCTTCCTTTCCAGGGTGGCCGTTCCTTTGCCGTCTGTGAGCTGAAAACATAAAGCACAAAGACTCAGACCATGCTGCATATATGGACCATGCATGGGCTCCTCCTTGTGAGCTGCAAGCAAGGATCTGAGTTTGAATAACACTCAAAGTTTTGCTTGCATTTGCAGTCTTTGCTGCTGCTATATGTGCTGCGCTGTTGTATAGGCCTACAACCTTGCTGCTCACCCTCCTCCACCCCAGCTACCACCTGTCGTTTTAGATCTACTGTTTAGGTACGGGGGATTCGGAGTCCCTATGGCTGATGCGCTTGATCTGATTACCTAAAAAGCAGACCCAATTCATCGCCAAACCTTAATAAACATATTGCTCATTTATATTCAATAAATATCTATTCCATCCATTCTTGAGTTGCCCTGACTGAATTAAGGCTACCGCACCCACGGGATACATACACACATCGCAATGTGGTGGTTCGTGAACTTGTAGAACAGTTATTTTGACCATTTTAGAAACCTTTTTCGCCTCTAATGACACATCCCAAATGGCGATGTGTCAGATTTAAAGCAGTGGTTTCAATTTGATTCGAAGATTTTTCACACAATATCGACCTGAACAAAATATCGATTAAAAACATTGGTAATTGGAATAGGACTCTCCAAAATTGGAATCATCGGACCCAAAACTCATTCGGGCTCTAGAGAAGCCAGATACAGACAAAAATGTCCAAAAAAACAAAAAGAACTCACCAGTATTTTCTGGAGAGATCTAGTCAAGGTCGTCTTTTTATCCTGATCAAAGACTCCAAAGACAACATAGGCATTTCCATCCACATATTTACCATACAGATACCTAAAAAAAGAAGAAGAAAAAGAAGAAACACTATCGTATACTGTAGCGGACGGTACAGTGAACCTTTTTTCATGCAAAAATAAACCCAGTGAAAAGCATAAGCCATTCCATGCACATGCACACACCCTATACTATATTCCTTTACTTACACAACATCAAGCATACTGTATATCAACGTACTTAGCTGTAATTTGGACTTCAAAGGTTTCGCTGTCCACTTTGAAGAAAGTGATCTTGGGTACCAGTTTAACCTCAAAACTAGGCAGTACTGTGTAGACACAATTTAACTTCCATGAGAAATTTTACATTCTATGAAAGGTAATTTAGTACAAATATAATAATAATGGTTGGCTCACCGTATTCTTTGACCTCAAATTCAGCATAGAACCTATGCTGTTCGCTGTTGGGAAAGAAGGCCGCTACCTTCCACACCCCGATACTATGTGCACACACACAACCAAAAACAAATTAATTTGACCAACAGAATTAAAATACTATATGTGTAACAACCAAATGGGTGAAACATGTCTAATGAATTTGTGTAACCATGGGGTGGCGCTGTGGACTACATAAGCACCAGGTTCACAGGCATTGGTAGGGAAACTTGACCCAGAAGGGCAATGGTTGTTTAAACAATGTAGAGCGAAATGTTTGTGTCTGAAATATTAATTTGTCTCAAATTATCTGTTTGTGTTTCAAACTATGGGTTATTTTATTTGAAATCACGCAGATGCTATACTGTACTGTACTGTACTGTACTGTATGATGAACGGGTGAAGCAATAAATCGTTAAAAGCATGAAGAGCTGCCTGTGTATTATCATTGGAGCACTGACACACAGCGAACAGTACAATTCTAACATCAGCGCAGACAGACAGACAGACAGACAGACAGACACAAAGAAAACACACCTGGTAATTCCAGGAATGTCATAGTATTCAGAAATGATGCCTGAACGCAGGGGAACTTTCGGTTTCAATTGAAAGATGATACCCTCTGGGGTCTGAGAAACAACAAATAAACAATATGAATATACCAAACGGACTTGTAGACTGTAGATGTTGGATTTGAGTGGTTAATTGTCTAATGTCTACTGTGTTATTCCATTCCGAACAATTGGTTTTTCCACATTGGTGGAGAGTCTTTACTTATACTACAGGAGAAAGTCATGCTGCACAGTGTACACATTCAAACAATATCCATCCATTCGTCAATACATCCGTCTGTCTATCCGTCCGTCCGTCCATCCATCCATCCATCCATCCAGCCGTTCATTCGTCCGTCCGTCTGTCTGTCTGTCTGGCCGTGCGCTGTTCTGTTGGTCCGTCCGTCTGTCTATAATTGATATCATGCAATGTACCTGTAGTTCTATGGTAACTGCCTTCTCAATAGGCTCCATGCCAGGGGTCACAGCAAACGTCCTATAATACACTGAGAGAAAGAAATGGAGATGTATACTGTGTGATAAGACACTCTGTTGAGGCCCGGCCAGGCGGTGGCGTAACCGTCTGGGCACCCGACTGGTAATCCAGTCGCAGTGTGCCGCGGGTTCGACTCCCGAGCCCGACACGGCCCTTACTGCATGTCTTCCCCCATCTCTCTCCCGTTTCCTGTCAGCCTACTGTCTGTCCCTTCAAAAACCAATAAAAGGCGTAAGCCGCAAAAAATATCTTAAAAAAAAAAAAAAAAAAAAAGACACTCTGTTGAAATGTATAGGCTACCGCATTATGGTACAGTGAGTGAGGACATTACGGTACAGTGAGTGAGGACATTACGGTACAGTGAGTGAGGACATTACGGTACAGTGAGTGAGGACATTACGGTACAGTGAGTGAGGACGATCTACAAGCTCAAAACGTGTCGCAGTGCGACGCATTTTTTCATGTGTCTATGAGGTGACAGTACTTCATTAGACACCCTGGAGTCGTTTTTATGTGCAATGGTGTATTAACTTTGTATTTAGGGTTTCTTCCTGGAGGCTGAACCCTTGACAGTCAAACGGGCCAATGAAATAAACAGTAATATAGTGACATCACACTATCAGCCCCTCCCCTAACCCCTCCCCCTTTATCATACAACTACAGCTGTAGGTGCGGCTTCAGTTCAGGTGGATCACCACCCATCACCACCCACCAGGCAAACCAGGCATACTTAATGAACTGGTGGGCGTGTCCACATAAAAGCATGATTTTAACAAATACTGTACACTTTTTGGAAAAAGTTCTTCCTCCTTTCTAATAATACCTGATAATCATGTTTTAGGGTGGGAAAAAAATCGTGGCACTCCATCTTTAACATAAGTTAACTGTATGAACTTAATACAAATACATTGGACATAAAAAGTCATTAAAGTCATTAAACTACATATAGACTGAAGTAATTAACGCAGGTCATGTTTGCATGTTTGGAAGATCAGTATTCTGATAATAACCCGGGGGCCACATTAAGTGGTGGTATACTGAATTCACCTCTACTACTGGGGGTGTAGATGGTCTTATCTGTTTGGATGAAGATGTAACCCGACTGGAAGGAGACCAGGACCACCTTCTCCAGCAGTTGATCCGGGAACTGGGCTTGAACGTACACGTACTGTGTCACGTTGGGATAATTCTTTAAAAGGGTATGATCTGTAATCTACAACCGGTAAAGGGAGAATGCAATTAACTTTCTTTAGAATCCTAATTGTTAAGTGCTTATATAGTAACAGGCTATACGGTCATGTCAGAGCTGTCAATATTGACAAGCAAAACTCTGTCAGGGAAATGAATATATCATATCATGTAATACAATGATATATTGTTGTAGGATTATGTTAGAAGGATGTTGCTGTTTTAAAGGACCTATAACATAAAATTCAACTTTTTCAAAATCGTTGGTGTTTTTTGGGCTCCCCTATGTGTTTTCTATCCCCACAAATACGCAATTTTGAACAATCAGTACTCATCTATAGCATTACATCTAGCATTACGTATTGTCCTAGCCCACTATCTACAGTAGCAAGTCTGTGGTGAGGATTCTATTCTACTTCTAACTTACCGTAACTGCTGCCAGTGCCTGATAGTTGTTCTGACTGTCAAGTTTCACCTGTGTTTGTGCCAGCATATGGTTTCTGGTTGGATAGGACCTCACCCTTACGTTGACAGTGATGGGTCCTTGACCTGAGCAATCTTGACACTCTACAAAAATGTTCTCAGGTGTTCTTACACGAAAGATGTTAGGAGCAGCCAACACCTGGCTGAGAACGGTAAAGAAATAAGAGAGGGAAGGAAAGAGATAGAATTGAGGGGAGGTATCAGTGGCGTGCACAGATAGACACTAGGGGGTGCTAGAGCACCCCCTGCCCTTTTGGCAATGTGCCCTTTTGAAAATAATAAAAAAATAAAAACCTTTTTTTTTTCTTTTTTTTCGATTTTTCAAAAATAGCAGACCTACAAGCTCGTAGCGCGCCACTCGGTGGCGCGCTATGAGCTTGTAGATCTGCTATTTTTCAATAGCTAAAGCATAACATAATGCTAACACCAAAAGGGGTTCCCGCCCAAAATAGATTAAGGCAACCGGCCGGTTCCACGCGCTGCACAAGGTGCCCTTTTTTAACTTGAGCACCTGCCCCTCTAAATGTCTGTGCACGCCACTGGGAGGTATAAGCAAGGTACATCCCCAACATCTCCAAATACAACTCCAACATAATGTACTATGTAATAGTAGTCTAAAATGCAGTGGTGGAAAGTAACTAAGTACTTTTACTTAAGTACTGTACTTAAGTACAATTTTGAGGTAGTTGTACTTTACTTGAGTATTTCCAATTTCCAGTATTTTTACTTCTACTCCACTACATCTTAGAGCCAAAAATTGTACTTTTACTCCACTACAATTATTTGAAAACTTTAGCTACTAGTTACTTTGGAGATTTTAATTTTGATTAGAAAACATACATTAACCACTTCAACCCTATACATTTCGGCCATATACTTGTAACGAAGTAGTTCTAAATTGCAGTATTGGTACTTTTACTTAAGTAAAACAATTGAGTACTTTTTCCACCACTGCTAAATTGGCCAATATATCAGCCAAAGCGACAATGTATCGGTTTGGCTGATTTTCTTCAGTTTTGATTATGTCTTGATTGCATTATGCAGCCATCTCTGTCCCAATTTTGTACCTTTTCATTTTTCTTTCTTAAATAGACTAACGATCTACAACCGCACAACACATCGCATCAAATGTTTTAAACAGCGCTGAATATCTACAATATCGGCTATTGTAAATCTGAATTTTTTGCTACTTTTGCGTGACACTGACTGTAGTAGTAGTAAGCGGGGAAAAACATAAAACGTTAAAATACGGGAGATAGTAGGTTTCTGCCAGACAGCAACGAGTATTATCCAATGAGGCAGTTAACGCATGAGATAAAGCTCTAGTCCTACTCACAGCGGAGCTCCGTCAGCCAGTGAACTGAGTGAAGAACAGGCCAGAGAGGCCATGCCCAGCCACAGTAGTGTCCTCTGCATACTGCCACCTATGATCCCGTCTCTCTGATGACAGACAGTGTTGTCTCTAACCGTAGTGCCCCAGATAACCTGCCTTTTTATGCCTTTCTCTCTCAGCCCTTCCTATTGCTCAACTCCACTCCCCCCTGTTCCCTCCAATCCTCACTCATCCACCCGCGGGCCCCCACCCCAACGTTAACATTTCCAGTAAAGCTGTCTGGCACCATGCAGCTACGTTATTGGCCCTAAAACAAAAAAAATAAAATGCTATTTTTCAATAGCTAAAGTATAACATAATGCTCAAAACACCAAAAGGGGTTCCCGCCCAGAATGGGTTAATGATGTTTGGGAGACAAGAAACACTTTCCTGGGGTTCTTATGTGGGCAATGTGTGTTTTTAGATATTTCAGTATTTCAAAGTGTCATGGAGACTGGGCTCACTTACTTCCTGGACTACATCAAGGACTGTCTAAAGAGGACGAGACGCGAAGACCGTATGGGAGACGCCATGTTGCTTATGGTGCTCCATGGAAGGAAAGAAACATGCGCAGTTGAGACCAAGGAAGCTGAACGCGGAAGTGTTGGCTGCATATAGCCCATTGCGCATGTTTCTTTCCTTCCATGGAGCACCATAAGCAACATGGCGTCGCCCGTACGGTCTTCGCGTCTCATCCTCTTTAGACAGTCCTTGGACTACATACATGTCTCAGTAAGACAGCCCTCCCCCTATCCACAAGGAGGAGCAGTGGACCAAAGCATTATGGGAATTGTAGTCCAGGAAGGAAGTGAGCCCAGTGTCCATGACATCATGGAGTCTATGGACACTTTGAAATACTGAAATATCTAAAAACTCATATTACCCACATAAAAACCTCAGGAAAGTGTTTCTTGTCTCCTAAACATAATTAAAATAAGATCTGGTTGCAAAAGGGGTGAAGTACGTGTCCCTTTAAGAACACATTATTTACAGTGGTAGCCTGGAAAATGGCAAGGTATACATCTATCGCAGGGGTGGCCACACTTTTTTGACTTGAGAGCTACTTTCAAAATGACCAGCTCAACAAGATCTACCCACCATTGCTGAAAATAGTTTAAATATGTAGGCTTTAGAATAGTGCTGCTGACATTACATAAGACAAATGCACTTGGAATGGGAAATAGAGGGGGAGAAATGGATTAATGGAAGGGTATAGGGGTAGGGTTTTCTTTGTATTTCATAATGCTACCGACGTTTGTGCACAGCAAACAAAATATTGCATTATGGATTTGAGCTGACAGGCACGTTTTGATGTCAATCAATCAAGTCACCTTTAATTCAAGTGGCAGATGCCAAAAATAGTTTTTTATAGATCGCGATCTACCGTTTTGCAGGGCACCCCTGATCTATCTTCAATGTGGATATGTTTTTAACCTTGTACTGTAGCTATTGGGACATGAACAAAACTGTGTTTGCTTAGTAATCCTGAATGTTGTTTACAGACAGCAAACATGTTTAATCTAACTGCCTTACTTGTCTAATCATTAAACCCAATTTGGGGTCGACACATATTGCATGATTTGTATTTGTAAAAGAGAATAAAGCCTATACTGACCTTATATAAACTAAATCATGTTTCTCTTTTTATTTCACAGTGTTTTTCAGAAGTCCATGCCACAATCACATTTGAAAATAGGCCTACACTAGTATAACAAACTGAGCGATATTTTAAAATAATGTAACTGGTTAGTTAGAAAGGTATTTTTCAAACCACTCTTAGATTCAACTACAGGAGGTTCATTTATCACAGCATATAATATCCTTCATAGGCCTACTGTATATCTCCTGAGACCATATTGGGAGAGTTAGAAAACGAAAGTGTTCGAAAACAAAACTGCACTGATGGGACATGTTTTGTTTATAACTATATTTGGACATGAACAAAACGTTTGTTTGCTCCTAATCCTGAATAATTCATGGAAAATGAAAGAGGCTTTTCATTATGAGTATTATTTGCCACTAAGTTAGTTCTATTGGAAACAGCCTGGCGTAGCCTATGTTTGGTTTGTGCTATAGTGGCACTATAGTAGCCTAACCAAACATACGCCATGTTTTTTTTCCAATCAGCAAACACAGCCGTTAATCTAAAGCTGTTGAAATACTGACCACATCAATCCATTGAGCTAACGGACTTTGCGCATAACACAACTTATAACTCATATGGCTGACAGTCTGCCTCTTAATTCGATCCAATAAACATGCAGTGTATTGCTTAACTTATACTCCAAGTTAACAATGTTATGCTGTCACAGGTCACATCTCATCAGGAAAATGTGCATATAATTGTTCAGTGTATTGAGTTTCTTTTCTTTTCTAATACATTGCTGAATAAACAAGTTGGCCATGAATGGCCTACTTGTGCACGAGCAGGGGGCGCAACTTATGCGCAGTGCTTGGCCGCTCTGTTTGGCGCCCCCGGCTCTCCACCGTCAACTACTGCGCTATAAGCAGACCCCAATCAAGTTATTGAAACATCTGACATAATTTATATAGTTAATATATAGTTAATATAACTTAAATTGATTACGTCATCCACATACGTCTTTTAAACATGTTTTTACATAAACACAGTCAATAAACACAGTCATCAGCCAATCCCTGATTGGCCGAGCAACGGCACCAACACAAGGAGGCGATCCAAAGGGTCAAAGGGACCACCGACATACAGTACGCTGCTGCGCAGCAAGCTGCCAACTCGCACTCCGATTGGCCGAGCGACGCACCAACGTACGCACACAGCGCCCTGATTGGCCGAGGGTGTCAACGACGAAAACAATACTTGCGCACGGCGCACACTTTGCTCGCGCAAGTAATGAACTGATTAATGCATTCATGTATATTTTCATTTAACAAAACAAGGTTAATATGATTTTTTAACGTGGTCTTATACGAAGGCTACAACCTATATCTTACAGAAACTATAGTAAAATACGCTTTGTGGAGGTGCTGGGTTCAAAAAGTGACATATGAAAAGAGAAGGGAACCCGCACACTCATATGCTCCAAAAGATACATTTATTGACGACGTTTCGAGCGGCTCGAATGCATGCATGCCCTTTTGTTTTTCGCCCTGGAAATAAAAACGTCTGGGTGTTTCCGAGGCTATGCATATAGACACTATTTGAGATACTGCACACATAAGCTACATGGCTGCTTTCCAACAAAACAAATCAGGTTGGAAGTGACTGTTGGTGTGACTGTAATATTATTTTAAAGTGTCTTTTGGATATGTGTGAACAATATGGGATCCATATACGTGTTGTACAACTTCTGTATAATTGTTGAGCTGATTAATTAATTAACATGTAGTATGTGTAGAGTAGATGATTGTAAATTGCTAATCTGTGTTTTGGATGGTCTGGATGGACCTCTAAGAAAAGACAGCCTCCAGATGAAGAGTCTCAGTTTTTGGCTTGGGCTAGTAAGTGACAACACCATATGGGAGATCTGCCAGCTGGGCTTTTGTGGAAGGTTTAGCCTCTCTGGGCCCTATTAAGCAAGTGGAATCTAATTACATATAATTTTACAGTTTTTAAGACGTGGGGGCGGGTGCAATGTCATATTACAATTATGGGCCAGGTAAGAAGCGCTTTCGACACCCCGTGGTGTGAGCAAAACGGCCTTGAATTAGTCATGGGAGTGTTTAAGGGAGTTTTGAGGCTTACCCAATGAACATGTCCGTACTATTCTCTTTACGACACCAGCTGATGATGCGCCCTTTTCGGCAAGTGGTATTACATTTCTGCAGACTGGCACCATAGACATGACATGACTTTGTCACATTTGGGTTAATTATTCATATTGCACTGCATGCTGTCACCTTTATGCCTCAAAAGAACAGATCCACAAGCTGTCACAGCCATGATGTGCATAGCTTGTAGGCCTATGTCTCTATTTTGTTAAGTAACTTGCAGTTTTCATTGGAAAGTCATTACAGCGGCGCAGCCATATGTTAAGGGAGGGAGATATACGCACATCATCACTTAATTTGTTTCTGTTCTAAGCATGAAAAACAGCTGTAAAAATCTTTATTCTAGTTGATTTGATTCATAAATGAATAACTAAGACTTTGAAATGGCACCTACCTATACCTCGGAATGGAACTGCGAGTAGATACGCAGCATTGGCTGGCAAATTGGCAATCCATGCGTAATGTTCCCAGAATCGTCTAACCCCCGAACATACAAGTTCGTTTGATATTGTTTAATTCGATAAAAATAGAACCATGTACCATACAGCGAATGAAAGCAAGATTCCTAAGGAATATGGGGATTTTTACATTTTAAAAAACGGTTGAGAAATGAGAGAACCATGAGTGTTTATAATATCAAATATTATAAGAATAATATGAAAGACAAACGGGCTGTGAAGAGCTCAGCTCACCATCCCGACAAGGAGGAAATATAGCCTATAGTGCATGCACGTATATGCACTGACTGTTGCACACACGCTCTTTATTTGTTTCTATTGAAAAACACCAGTAAAATAACGTTTATTTTATTTTATTTCATTCGAGTCACGACGAAGGAATGAGTTGAAATGCCATACGTGCGCCATGCGTATTGCTGCGGCCCCAATGTTATGGTCTTCGCTCGTAGCATTTTATTGAATATGAAAGCTAACTTCCCAGTGATTATGGAGATGTTTTAATTTTTTTTAAAGGTTGAGAAATGAGCGATATATGACCCTTTGCAATCTCAGCGTTTGAACGTTTGAGCCAGAAAGCTCGTCTCCTGTTGCCATGTCTCATAGAAACAAGTAAATAGGTCTATAAACATACTCCCTAAAGAATCACATATAACAGGGGTCTGCAACCTATTTTAAATGAAGTGCCATGTTTTTATTTTCTAGATAGTGAGTCTGCCATATCAAGATTCATTTTAATGACACCACATTAAAATTTCCAGCATATTTTGATTGTCCACAAATAAATAATGAATAAAGTTCTTCCTTCTTTTTACATATTTTCTTGCACATTGTTATAATGATCATTATAAATATATATCCCCCTGCAGTCAGAGTTCATAGTTTTAATGAATTAATGTGATGCATTGTGAGCTGGTAGATCTGCTATTTTCAAAAGTAATCTTTGAAAAAAGTGACAATTGTGGAATATTTTTGAAAAATGTTATTGAAACATTTAAAAACACAAATCTGTCATGGGGGTCACTGGCTTAGTTGGGCAAATGCATTCATCTGGGGGTCCTTGACATGGGAATGTCGCTGTGTGAGGATCACTGGTTTAAACAACATTAGGAGAAAAGCCCAAATAAGCACTTTAGAAACAAGAAAAGCAACCACAACTACCAATATTTACAAGCAACTTTGCAGAAAAAGAAGCCGCTTATAATAAACACCAAACAGACATGGCAACACTCCAGCAGCACTCCAGAGCCGCTCAAGTGTAAAATCAAACAGTGCTTTTTGCTTTTAAGACGTGGTCAGACCCAGGCGGAATCGGTATGCGCTGAGTGTTTTTAGGTCAAGGGGCTTAATAGCAAATTAGCGCAAAGCGAAAATAATTAACATATGGACACTCCCCCAATGCTAAATTATGCAGGAACGTGGTATTCCATATGAGTGAGCGCTCACCACGGCTTCCATAATACGAAAAGGCGCAGAGCGAGGGCGAAATCTGTATTACCGCATGGGTTTTTCGTCTTGCTTAATAGGGCTCTCAGTGTCTTAAATTCTATAGTTTTAACTATATCATCATTATCATCATCACCTTTATTTATACTCGGGAGTACAATTGAGGGCAAGCCCTCATTACTTGCGCAAGCAGAGCGTGCAAGTCATGTTTTCAGTCAGGTGCTACGATGCGCGTGTTTGGGGCCAGCACATGTTACGTCATATGCTGGCCCCAAGCTGACCGTGCAGGTGTGTTTTTGTCATGCTACGAAGCATATGTCCCATGACGTGATGAAGATATGTACCAATGTCCCTTAGAATGCACATGATATGATGTCATACGGACATACGGAAGCTGACCGTGCAGGTATGTTTTCCGTGAATCGTGATGAAGATGTACCAATGCCAGGGTATAATTGGTTGACGATGGTGACGTAATGATGATACGTTTCAGTGTCAAGTACATACGCATCAAACCACCCAGCCGATCACATTATACCACCAACCACCACAAAAGGCTCTGGTCAGGCTCTGCCAGTGGGCCTAATGAGCCAAAGTCCCCTCACCTGTGCACTTTCCAGCCTCTGCCTCAGCCAATTGATTGCCATGGCAACCGCACATCTGCAAATTGATTACTTAACCACTCCACTTTTCACAGTCAGTTTGCATACAGAGATCTCCATGTGGGACACAGACAGATAGGTAAAACAGGTGCTATGACAAGTTGACAACGGGTATTATTAGGTTCCCAAGTTGCATCGTTCTCAAGTAGGCCGATGGCCGACGGGCACATACAGGTCTAGTCTCCTCTAAAACAAGAACATTCTCTCATCCAGTTCCCTAGCCCTAGAATGTCTCTGATGTTTAATACATACATTGCAAGTATTTCACAATACAGAGTGTCTACTCACCTAATAAATTGTTCCAAAGAGTTGGAGTCAGATATTGTCCTAGTTTCACATCCACGTGAAAGTTCTGGCAGAAAACGTTTGTTTAGTCAAATAACTCCACTTTTTCGCGAGCTGCACATGGACAACATTCTGACCGGGCGAGGGGCCCGGAATGACCGATATGGACTGAATTTAACAAAGCGTCCTTCGGGATTCAACACAAACGTCATCGCCAATTGGGAATTTAGGGAAACAAATGTATGGGGCACACAATTGGCAGGTGGTGTGATTAATTATCCCGCACCTATCGCAACACAATTGTGTGCCCCAAACATTTGTGTTTCCCTGGTCAATTGGTGATGACGTGTGTCATCAGCTGTCATTCCGGGCCCCTCGCTCGGACAAAATGTTGTCCGTGTGCAGCTCGTGAAAAAGTGGAGATAGTTGACGTTTTCTGCCAGAACTTTCACATGGATGTGAAACCAGAGGACAATATCTGACTCCAAGTCTTTAGTTTGGAATTATTTATTGGGCGAGTAGACACGGAGCGCAGGAGCAGAGGCGACCGATCTATGGCTCCGTTTTGTGAAATACTTGCAATGTATGTACCAAGATACCCATGTACCCTCCTTAATGTTAACGAAGTCCACACCCACAACACCAGAGGAAGTGCAACGACCCATGTACAACCCAAATTCGGCACAAACAAGGGACTAAATTCCTTTCGCTCCTATGCCACCAAAATGTGGAACGCCCTACTAACAGTCATTAAGACATGCGAATCCCTTGACTCCTTCAAAACCGCTCTCAAAGGTCTATGGACGGCTCTATGGACGGCTGCAATACGAAACTGGCCCCTGTAAAATCTGAATCCCCGCCCCACCGCCCACCCCTTTTCCCCCTCACTGTATATGTTTCTTTTCCCTTTTTACCTCCCTTATGATGAATTCCTGTTCTGTTCTTTGACTATATAGAATAATAGAAGTGTCTATTTGTACGTCTCTAAATGTTTTGATGAAATTAACAAGGTGGACCCTCTTGTAAACAAGTGTACTGCTCACAGTTAACAGTCTTTGTATTGAGTTTGTGCTTGAAATGTACTGTAATTCTGCAAACTGTTAATACATATTTCAATCAATCAATCAATGTAACATCAGAGACATTCTAGGGCTACCAGTTCCCTGACAGTCATCGCATCAGAGTTGCGGTATGGGACAGAAAGCTTTAAAAGAAAACGCAGCCATGGCTCAGTTTCACTGAGAGACAGATAGAGGCAGAAGCAGGATGAATGCACTTTAGAGTTTATTTCCATCTGAAGGTTGAGGGTCAGGATGGAAGGACAAAGGAAATGAAACAAACTAAAACAAAAGGCCCGCATCTCAATAGTATCTTCCTCTCAGTGTCTCCCCTTGTGCATTAAACTACACCGCTATGTCTGTCGTACAACAATCTACATGTTCACAAAGCCGAGTCCACACGTTGTGAACTTGTAGAACTGCTAGTTTCGCCACGTGACAGTCATACAAGGATACATCAGGCTCAGAGTGTGAGCATGGAGGGAGAGACGTCAGACAGACACTTACAGTATTGAGACTCGTCAAAAAAAAAAACTATTCTGACCTCTCCTGTTGCATTAATAAACAGTTTGTACCTGGTATTCAAGGCATCAGTTTGCATACATTAGCAGCTAGCCAAACTAACAACACAAACTAAAGCGTAAGCAACGACATGCTAGCCTACCTGCTAGCCTTTCTGCAAAGCAACAGAGATACTGCAGCTTCTGTAATGAGCGCAGTCGTGTAAATACATAGCATTAAACTAGCTATCTCACTCGCTGACCAGTTAAACACCTTTTGAACGACACCATTAAGCTTCAAAAGTAGCATAAACTTTCTAGCTGAGAGCCAGGGTTGCCATATGTCTGCTTATTATAAGCGACTTTGGGCATGTTAATTTTATTTTTTATTATGGTTGAAAGTTGAAACCAATGGTTCTAAATCATTTTCATGTCAATTAAGGACCCACAAATTAATATGCGTTTGTCCGGACAACCATCTGAAAATAATTTGTTCCAGGGACCCTCACCATTCTAACAACCAGTGTGTTGTTAGAATGTTCCAAAAAGATTAAAAATGTTTTTGGTTTGAAAATAGCAGATGTACAAGCTCACAACGTGTCGCAAAGCAACTCGTTGTGAACTGTGAGATCGGCTATCTTTCTCACGAAATCTGGCAACGCTGTTGAGAGCTAAGTTGGTGACAAACTGTAGCAAGCGTACACATTTTCCTTCAATAGTGGTTATTACAGAAACAAAAGTGTCAAGGCCACACAATAAAAACAGAACTGTACAGCCCTCAAACATAAGACAGTATTATTATTAATAGCACATAGTATGTCAATTTCTTTACACAGGTAGTGTCTGAAAACAGCTCAATACTGAGTGGAAGTCTGTCTGCCAGATACATCATTGGTTTAAATGGTCTGTTATGGTCACATTAAAAAAAAAACCTTATCATATCACATAGATCTCCTTCCAATGGAGTGAAATAAACTTTCTGATGAACACAGAAATACTTTCATGCTGCCTCTCCTATGTACTGTAATCCGCCCCTTTCTGACTGGCTTGGAGTTGGTCACAGGAATGCATCTGGGAGCCAATCAGAAAAGAGCGTTCGTTAAATATGTAAATTTAAGTTTCCACAAACATAAACATAAAGCACTGATTTAGTTAAGTTACACAAATAATGTACAATTATGAGTTGATAGTTTTTTTTTCAGTCATCACAGTCATTTTAGATGGACTTGCGAGTCATGTTTACTACAACAGAAGCATTGGACAGGACAGGTCCGGTGGTAGTGTTTAGTTTGTATAACTTTCTGTATGCATTTTAGGTACAGAAATTATGGTTTTTCATAAACACGGTACATGGCCAAAATCCAGAATTAAGTCTGTGTGGACACAATACAATTGTGGATATATTATCCATTGAGCTACAAATGCATTGTGTACAGCATTGTTTCTAGAAATGTTTTATGTCAAGGTTCATATGTACTGTATTAGGTCCCAGACCAGCATTTGAAAAGGATTTGTGCCAGCAACCGCCATAAAGAGAATGTCTGTGTTCAAAACCATTCAAAATGTCTCAACGGTTGTGCACATTTCCAAATAACGGAAGTATACAAGAATGGTTGATGTGGTTTAACTGTTCTTGATTTTGCTTGGGACCCCCTGGGAACCGGCCACGGACCGGTGTTGTTCCCCCGAACAACTCCACTCCTTGAGAGCGACTGCTGTACAATTTGTGGAGACTGGAGAACAGCTAATGTTTGTGTCGTGTACTGTGAAGCAGCTCCATGTTCAAGTATTAAGATTATAAAGATCGCTTTGGGCATTTCCCAGCCGTTTCCCCATGATCGCGGGGGTTTCACTCATATGGATATAAAGAATCAACTGACGCTAATGTTACTGCCGTCCAAATATTCCAAAATATTCCAAGTTTATTTACAGTTGTGACGACACAAAGACAACTCCCTGACAATATCGCTGAGAGAGTAGAGTTTAATTGCTAGTAATTAATTACTGAATTAATTTGACCCATTCTTGACATTATTCCGGTAGACTGTCTCTGCCCTAGCAGTCGCTTTATCGCCTTTAACCCATTCTGGGTGGGAACCCCTTTTGGTGTTTTAAGCATTATGTTATAATTTAGCTATTGAAAAATAGCAGATCTACAAGCTCGTAGCGCGCCACAGAGTGGCCGAGCTTGTAGGTCGGCCGAGCTTGTAGGTCTGCTATTTTTGAAAAATCGTGAAAATGCGGCACAAATCTTTGAATATATATTCTTTCAGAAGACTTTTTTTTTTCGACGTCAGGCCTAAATGGGTTAAGGCGTATTACTGGTATTCTCAAAGTGGGCTCCAGGAGGGACCCCTCAGGTTCCTTGAGGGGGTTCAAGATGGACCCTTGCAGGTCTGTGACAATGAGAGTGTACAAATGGAACCAAATGCACCATTTGTACACTCTCCGAGTTATGGGTGGTCCACAAAATGAAAACAGTTTGAGAACTATTGGTCTTTCCGTTGACCCGCCGAGGTCCTGGCCACGCTTCTGTTGTTGGAATGTCAAACTTTGCTTGAAATGAAAACGACAGCCATCGATTCAGACGCTGAATCAAAGAATTAAGGAACAAAACAAAAACATGTTATAGTAAGAAAGAAACCTTAGTTTGTACTTTGAACCGCATAGTGACATCATGTTCTGTTTGACTAGCCCTGCAATGGTCACTTAACGGGAGGTCGGACTTATGGGTAGTCTCCAGCTGACCAGCACAGCCATGCGGTTTGAGAATGCTAACAAAGAATGGCAAATGCTACCACTGTTGACAAATAAGTGAAGTAAAACTGAAGAATACGTATAAAAAACGAGCTAACGGTAAAAGGTTACGTTGACGAGATGAATACAGTCTTCCAGTTCAGATCCACGTTTCAAAAACCGACTCAAAAGTGTTCAGTTTCAATCCCTCCACTTTCTTTCCCTCTCTCACATTTTTTCCTCACACAGTCAAATATTTACTTTTAATATTTAATATTAAAAGTAATAAAGCCCCAAAGCAAATAGATAAAGTCTTTGCTTTCTGATGGGAGAGCTATTGTGTTGTCACTTAAAGAGTCGTCCTTTCTCGTTTTGTTGAAAAGTCACCCTGAAGGTCTCGTCTCCCTCCCCCTCGGTACTATACACACACCCCGTTTGGATTCTAAAACTTAGAATCCTCGGTCCAAAGAATACAGAGGAAAGGACGTGAAGAGCAGAGGAGAGGAGAGGAGAGAGGAGAGGAAGAGGTGAACTCTCCTGCCCAGGCATAAAAGTGATGAGTCGTCGCAGAGGTGGGGGAACAGGAAAGGTTACATGCAGCGCCGACGTTCCTGCGTGCTCCCATGATTCCATGCTGTTCCCAGTCTCCCATGCATCGTAGAAGGCTGGGGGGGGGGGGGGGGGGGGGGGGGGGGGGGGGGGTAAAACCGTGTCTGTGTACGCGTGCATGTGTGTAGGGGAGGGTACTGGAACAGTAATAGGGGCAAAACATGCTGAGACAGTAAGTAACGTGTGTGTATTTAGACATCATATATGTAGGATCTCATGTCCATCTGGTATATTTCGGGCCAGACCCAATGAAAGAGAGAGAGAGAGTCACGCCACTCTTTGAACTCGCCACGACTCGTTCACATAGCTAGGTCATGGATTCTGCGCATGCTTATTGACACCCGTTGTGAGGTTTGAAAGTTGGAACTTTACTTTTGTGATCGCCGCCCCCCCCCCCCCCATTTGCGTTCCTCTCGTACTAATCCCAAATCAATTGTACGTTGTTTTTTGGCAAATAAATGATTGAATATCGAATGTTTGTTTGCTGATAACGGAAGTTTTAAGGGAGTGTCATTACTCTCTCTGTCAAGAACTCTAGTAGACTAGCTGTAGTAGTCCAGGTGTACAGGTGTAGTAGTTAAAGAGTGTAATCCAGGGTGTGCAGGTGTAGTCGTTAAAGAGTGTAATCCAGGGTGTGCAGGTGTAGTCGTTAAAGAGTGTACTCCAGGTGTGTTAGTACTACAGGTGCAGCCCAGCAGGTGTAGTGTACCACGTCTGTTAACGATCCCACAGTTTGTTCTTCCGCGCCGCCCGGGGGGTATATAATACTCCCGCCGCCGCGGCCGTCATGGCGGCGGCCGTCATGGCGGCGGCCGTCATGGCGGCTCACATGATCCCGTTGGTGACGTACTGGAAGGAGTCGTAGAGCTTGGTGGTGATGGAGCGCATGGAGCCGTCCACCAGCTGCTCCACCAGCATCTGCAGCTGCTCCTCCGTCAGGCTCATGTGGAAGCGCTCCTTCAGGCCGCGGATGGTGCTGCTACCGTGGAAGCACGGCAGGTGGGAGCCTAGAACAGGAGATACGAGACGAGAGAGAAGAGTAGGAGATGGTAAATGGTAAATGGTGCATTTATATAGAGCAGGGGTGCCCAAAAGGTAGATCGTGATCTACCAGTAGATCAGAAAGGCTTTGCAGGTAGATCGCATGACATCGCATCTGCCACTTGAATTAAGGTGACTTCATTGATTAACATCAAATCGGGCCTGTCAGCTCAAACCCACAATGCAATACTTTGTTTTCAAGAGTGTTGCACACAAACGTCAGATGCATTACAAAGTTAGACAAAACAAAACAGTACCAATTCCATTTCCGCCCTCTATTTCCCATTCCAAGTGCGTTTGTCTTATGTAACACCAGCGCCGCTATTCCAAAAGCCCTTCAGGTACATTTTTTAACTATTTTCAGCAATGATATAATATTTTTTGGGTGGGTAGACCTTGTTGCGCTGGTCATTTTGAAAGTAGCTCTCAAGTCAAAAAAGTGCGGGCACCCCTGATATAGAGCGTCGCAGTCCCGCCCCCTACCAGGGCCCAGGAAATGATTCTCCGTTCATTTTCCTCATAGACTTTTCAGAAAGTATTTATTTAAAGACGGTTACGCCGTGGACAAAGCCAACTCTTGTCGTGACAAATCATGACAATAAACACAATGTTTTGGGCCAAACAAAGAATTAGAAAGTAGAAAAAAACGGCAGGTTACAACACTTTTTTTGTTGTTTTTCTTCATTGTAATTGTTTGTTTGGTCCAAAATATTGTGTTTATTGTCATGATTTGTCACGACTGGAGTTGGCTTTGTCCGCGGCGTAACCGTCTTTAAATAAATACTTTTTGAAATGTATATGGGAAAAATGCATTGGGATTCATTTCCTGGGCCTGGCGTCATCATGACAGGAGGCGGGACTGCGACGCTCTATAGCGCCTTTATCCAAGGCGCTTTACATAGATTGTGCATTACATTCACCCATTCACACACATTCATACACCGATGGCAGCGGAAACCATGCAAGGCACATCAGGAGCAATTAGGGGTTCAGTGTCAAGGACACTTCGACAGTAACTCTGGGGGAGCCCGGGTTCGAACTGGCAACCTTACGGTTACCATCCAGCCACTCTACCCCTGAGCCACCGCCGCCTCCAGAAGTGCCCACTCGGCCACCAAACATGGACCTTTCAGTCAGTTAGGCCTGTCTGTCGCGAATCGATTATCTGAGATTATTTGGCCTGGTCAGAATCTGTGTGAATTCATCTGGAAAATGTTCATACATTTTCAAAAAATCACACTCGTGTGAAGTGAGCGGCGCTCATCATACATCATTATACATCATCATACATCACATTCCATGCTCAGCCAATCACCTGATCACATTCATACGGACACACATCCACACAAAGATGTGCATAGGAGTGGCTAGCGCCGCTCAAAAATAGTTGAAATAGCAGATCTACAGGCTCATATTTTGAAACATTTTCAACGTGTAACAATGCACACGGCAACAGTCATTTCTTTGTATATTTAAGTTATGTGTCATATCTGCCTTGTGCAATTTTGTTCACAAAGCAAAATACAAATCATTAGACAATTAATCTAAACTAGATTTTTTTAACTAAAATTAAACAAAAATGTAATTATACTCATTCAGTGCCACCTGGTGGACACCAGGTGTTGAGCAGGTGCCAAAAAAATATTAAAAAAAAAGAAAGAAAATGAAAATCCATTGTGCACGTCATGTGCATGTCGTGCACACCGGATTAGAGCAATTAAAAAAAAACGTTTATATATATATATTTTTTTTTAAAGGAATCCAAAGGCGTCATTGGCAATGAGGGCCATATGGGAAAAGCGTCAAAAGGCGTCCTGTGGCATTGAATGAGATTGTGACATTCCTATTCATCAGTTCATTGATTGATTGATTGATTGATTGATTGATTGATTGATTTCACAGAATGGTTGCAGAACACAGAGCCAGATTCTCATAGAACTCCCTCCACACACTGTCAGGGAAATCCCAGCAGGACGGCTCAACCCCGGGGGTCCACCACGGCCATATATATATATCAATTTGGGGGTCCTGGACACGTGCTCATTTAGGAGGCATTTTGTTCATGTGTAATCATACAGGTTTAAAAGGTTACCTTGTTGCATGATGTCCACTATCTGCAGGACTTTGTCCATGTGCTTCCTGGCAGCGATCAGACCCTGCAGCATCAACATCTTATAGTACAGGAACATATCTCCATCACGGCCACCCATCACCTACAGTAAGGCAACACACACACATACACACACATCAACATCTAGTAGATGAACAGAGACAGACACACACATCAACATCTTCTAGTAGATGAACAGAGACAGACACACACATCAACATCTAGTAGATGAACAGAGACAGACACACACATCAACATCTAGTAGATGAACAGAGACAGACACACACATCAACATCTAGTAGATGAAGAGACAGACACACACATCAACATCTTCTAGTAGATGAACAGAGACAGACACACACATCAACATCTAGTAGATGAACAGAGACAGACACACACATCAACATCTTCTAGAAGATGAACAGAGACAGACACACACATCAACATCTAGTAGATGAACAGAGACAGACACACACATCAACATCTTCTAGAAGATGAACAGAGACAGACACACACATCAACATCTAGTAGATGAACAGAGACAGACACACACATCAACATCTTCTAGTAGATGAACAGAGACAGACACACACATCAACATCTAGTAGATGAACAGAGACAGACACACACATCAACATCTAGTAGATGAACAGAGACAGACACACACATCAACATCTAGTAGATGAAGAGACAGACACACACATCAACATCTTCTAGTAGATGAACAGAGACAGACACACACATCAACATCTAGTAGATGAACAGAGACAGACACACACATCAACATCTTCTAGAAGATGAACAGAGACAGACACACACATCAACATCTAGTAGATGAACAGAGACAGACACACACATCAACATCTAGTAGATGAACAGAGACAGACACACACATCAACATCTAGTAGATGAACAGACAGACACACACATCAACATCTAGTAGATGAACAGACAGACACACACATCAACATCTAGTAGAGATGAACAGAGACAGACAGACAGACAGACAGACAGACAGACACTCACGTCCACGAACTCGGCGGTGAGTTTGAAGGCAGACGTCTCGAAGCCAAGATTCCGAGGAGAGCTGGACAGAATGAAGCCAAAGTCGATGTGGATGATGTGACCTTCGGAATCCAATAAGATGTTCCCGTTGTGTCTGCAGAGGGAGAGAGAGACAGAAAGAGAGACAGATAGTCAGTGAAAGAGACAGAGAGAGAGATAGAGAACGAGAGAGAGAGCCACCATGTTACTAGCCTGGGGTCCACCTATGCTTTCTATGGCATAGGCAGCTCCCGGCAGGATCCGCCGGGAGAATCTAGACGCAGCTGCGCGACATGAGACTAATCAATTAGAGCGACAGAGAGAGAGAGGAGTGTGTGTGTGTGTGTGTGTGTGTGTGTGTGTGTGTGTGTGTGTGTGTGTGTGTGTGTGTGTGTGTGTGTGTGTGTGTGTGTGTGTGTGTGTGTGTGTGTGTGTGTGTGTGTACGTGTGTGCGTCAATTTAACAAAGGTGCAGACGATCAGAAATCAGCAGAGAGTGATCGACGTTTGCACTACTCTATGCCGAATTGAAGTGGACTCGGTCCCAGACTTTTTTTTCTTCTCCCTGGAAATAAAAAACGTCTGGGTTTCCGAGGCTACCATGTCACTGACCAGGGCTGTAAATTAAAAATGTTTTACCAAATATCTCAGTACTAATATTTTATTTATAGAACTGCAATTTGCCAAAGCTTGTATTGACAGACAGACAGACAGACAGACAGACAGACAGACAGACAGACAGACAGACAGACAGACAGACAGACAGACAGGTACCTGTCTTTGACCTGCAGCAGGTAGCAGATCAGGCTGTAACCCGCACAGCTCTGGACGAAGTTCCTCTGAGCAGAGAGGAAGTTCTCTGTGGTGAAACTGCCGTGTTCCTGCAGGAAGTAGTCCAGCATGGACAGCTGACTCTGCTTACGAACCTGACAACACAAACAGACAGACAGACAGACAGACGCACGCACAGTATTTTTAACCACAAATAGCAGTTTCAGGGTTTCTAGACTCTCTACCTCTGGTATCTCAGATCTCGGGGATCAGAGTCGGTTTCCAGTGTCTGAGTACTACCGACCGACACTGTAGTGTGTGCTTGCCAAAATGAAACAATTCTTCATAGCAATTATGTTATGGGAAACCGGTAACCTGACTCCGCCAGATTGCGGCAGTATTGAGTTCACCAGTTCCCTCCTCCTGCCTGCATCTGGGCTCTCTCAAGCAGAAACGATGAACCCGGAAGCAGCGGGACAAACATTTGATATCTCCATAATAATTTCGAGTTGTAGTCTTGTTAGGTTGTGTTTACATTTGCGCTGTGGCAGCGCTTCAATGTGTCATAAGTCTCGCGTTGATCCGGCCTCATACAGCCGCATATCGCTCCGGCCAGAATTGGACCGGAGTACATCATCTCTGCCTGAGAGTTCCAGACTCTCCCTGCTGGCAGAATGCAAATGTTGTCCAGCAGGGGGAGTGGTTTCACCAGGCTAGGAAACCGGTGCCACCCTCACACACCCTCCACATACGGTCAAAAACATCTTAGTGGTTCAATCTACACAGACTATTTAACCACATAAACCATGTATACAAATGTCTTTGCTGGATCCATGTGGTTACGGAGAAAGACAGATGTCATAAAGATCTCAGATCCACCGTCAGATCTGACAGGGTTCCAGGCAGGTGTGATGGAAGTGGTTTGCAGTACTTTTTATTTTTTAATATATAGCACCTTTATCCAAGGCGCTTTACATAGATGTGCATTACATTCACCCATTCACACACACATTTATACACCGATTGCGGCGGAAGCCATGCAAGGTACCAACCAGCACATCGGGAGCAATTTGGGGTTCAGTGTCTTGCCCAAGGACACTTCGACATGTAGCCAGGAGGAGCCGGGATTCGAACCGCCGACCCATGGATCATTGGACGACCTGCTCTACCTCTTGAGCCACAGTCGCCCCTACTGCACTGTTTACAACAGAAGTCGATGGCAGAATGAACTAACACGGCAATAACCAAAACATGGGTTCAGCAGCAGCAATGTTGCAAAGGAAAAAACCTATTTGCAGGTTCCTGCATGCATATGTTTAACTGCACAGTTGGCAGTGTTAACCCATTTTAATCCATTGAGACCTGGAACGCATCCATGTCACGTTAGCGTTTAACCACATTAACCATTAACCCATTTTGGGGCGGGAACCCCTTTTGGTGTTTTAAACATTGTTATAATTTAGCTATTGAAAAATAGCAGATCTACAAGCTCATAGCGCGCCACCGAGTGGCGGGCTATGAACTTGTAGGTCTGCTATTTTTGAAAAATCGTTAAAATGTGCCTCAAATCTTTCCGAAAATTGTCATGATTTAGAAAACTTTTTTTTTTTAAATTTCGACGTCAGGCCTGAATGGGTTAACACTGCCAACTGAGGCGGGGGGGGGGGCTGCAGCCCCGCTGGCGCCAAACAACCACATAGTTGACGTGGAGTGGTTTCCAGTGTGTGACTGACCTGGTGTAAAGACACAGCATTCAGAACGGGTTCGATCATGCCACTGTCTGATGACATCACCAGGATCTTGTATGGTTTTATCCACAGAGGAACACGCTCCTGTTGCCAAATAGACTGGAGAGAGAGAGAGAGAGAGAGAGAGAGAGAGAGAGAGAGAGAGAAACAGTTTTTAGTATGAGACTATGCAGTGTTGTTTTTGGCAGCAAATTTCTATTTTAGTTCATTTCATTTAGTTTTAGTCATATTTTAGTCACCCGGAATGTTTTAGTGTTAGTCTAGTTTTAGTCGACTATATCATAAGATTTTAGTCGACTAAATCTACAGGTGATTTAGTCACCATAGACAGTTATTTTCACACCAAGTGTAAAATGACTTATACTGGATCTCTTGTCCACTAGTCTACTTCCTAGCATTCTAGTCTAGTCTAGTTTTTAGCTGTTGACGAAATTGTCAATATATTTAGTCTTAGCGTCATCATAGCTTAGTTTTCATTTAGTTTCCATTTCGTTTTCGTCAGTGGAAAAAGGTGGTCGACGAACATTTTTCGTCTTAGTTTTAGTCGACAAAACAACACTGGTAGTACCTGTCGGCTCCGTATACGGTACTTGGTAAGGCAGTAGTAAGAACAGTAGTAATAGTAGTTAGTACCTGTAGTTGGCTCAGTACTTGGTAAGCCAGTAGTAAGAACAGTAGTAATAGTAGTTAGTACCTGTAGTTGGCTCAGTACTTGGTAAGGCAGTAGTAAGAACAGTAGTAATAGTAGTTAGTACCTGTAGTTGGCTCAGTACTTGGTAAGCCAGTAGTAAGAACAGTAGTAATGGTAGTTAGTACCTGTAGTTGGCTCAGTACTTGGTAAGCCAGTAGTAAGAACAGTAGTAATGGTAGTTAGTACCTGTAGTTGGCTCAGTACTTGGTAAGGCAGTAGTAAGAACAGTAGTAATGGTAGTTAGTACCTGTAGTTGGCTCAGTACTTGGTAAGCCAGTAGTAAGAACAGTAGTAATGGTAGTTTAGTACCTGTAGTTGGCTCAGTACTTGGTAAGGCAGTAGTAAGAACAGTAGTAATGGTAGTTAGTACCTGTAGTTGGCTCAGTACTTGGTAAGCCAGTAGTAAGAACAGTAGTAATGGTAGTTTAGTACCTGTAGTTGGCTCAGTACTTGGTAAGCCAGTAGTAAGAACAGTAGTAATGGTAGTTTAGTACCTGTAGTTGGCTCAGTACTTGGTAAGCCAGTAGTAAGAACAGTAGTAATGGTAGTTTAGTACCTGTAGTTGGCTCAGTACTTGGTAAGCCAGTAGTAAGAACAGTAGTAATAGTAGTTAGTACCTGTAGTTGGCTCAGTACTTGGTAAGCCAGTAGTAAGAACAGTAGTAATGGTAGTTTAGTACCTGTAGTTGGCTCAGTACTTGGTAAGCCAGTAGTAAGAACAGTAGTAATGGTAGTTTAGTACCTGTAGTTGGCTCAGTACTTGGTAAGCCAGTAGTAAGAACAGTATTAATGGTAGTTTAGTACCTGTAGTTGGCTCAGTACTTGGTAAGCCAGTAGTAAGAACAGTATTAATGGTAGTTTAGTACCTGTAGTTGGCTCAGTACTTGGTAAGCCAGTAGTAAGAACAGTATTAATGGTAGTTTAGTACCTGTAGTTGGCTCAGTACTTGGTAAGCCAGTAGTTCTTGTCTCAGGTCGTCTCCACATTTCACAATAACAGAGAGAAGCCTCCAGTTTGGCAAGGCTCCGTACGGGGACGTTTCTTTAATCCTCCTGATCACGATCACACACACACACACACACACACACACACACACACACACACACACACACACACACACACACACACACACACACACACACACACACACACACACACACACACACACACACACACACACACACACACACACACACACACACACACACACACACACACACACACACACACACACACACGTTGAAAATCAACATTGTTCGCGTCCCTACAATGCAATTCAACAGATCTGGATTATATGAAGCCATCCAGCATTCTTTGTTTTAATCATTAGACATTATAATATATACGTTTATTATAAATGATGTAATCCTTACGTGACTTTCTCCTCCCAGGGTTCTTTGAGGGCGACGGCCGATGGATCCTCCGGGTCTCGTCTGAACGATGTCGGGGGATGGGCCAGATTCTCAGACAGCCGACGCCTTCAACAACATGACACATAAAACACAACAGACCATCAGAAGACAACAACGTAACATGATCACAGTCAATGTGTGTGTGTGTGTGTGTGTGTGTGTGTGTGTGAGAGAGTGTGTGCGCGCGCGTGCGTGCGTGCGTGCGTGCGTGCGTGTGTGCGTGTGTGTGTACCTGATATCTCCAGCTGCTATGAAAATAGGTTCTTTACTCTCCAGACTGGTGATGCTGTCGACTGAAAACTGACTGATGTTGTCACTGCTGCTGGCCTGGCCCTCTGCCAACTACACGCACACGCACACGCACACACACACACACACACACACACACACACACACACAGCTCACAAACAGTTTCCCCAATATGCATGTTCCATGAATAAAGATTGTAGCAGACACGTCGGTTCCCACGGTAAATGAACGTGGTATTTTCTTTGACATGTAAATGGATGTTGAACGTTGTTGGTAGAACCTTGGGTTCCTCAAGGTATATACTGGTATACTGAGGGTTGTACCTTAACCCATTCTGACCTGAGATCAGATTCTAAAAATGTCTTCTACATCCTGACAGTTTTCTGAAAAAGCTATGTTTCTATGTCAGTGGTTCTTCGATTGTTCAAAAATAGCAGACCTACAAGCTCGTAGCGCGCCACTCGGTGGCGCGCTATGAGCTTGTAGATCTGCTATTTTTCAATAGCTAAAGCATAACATAATGCTAACACCAAAAGGGGTTCCCGCCCCAAAATGGGTTAAAGGGATAGTTCAGAATTTTTTAACTTAACCCATTCTGGACACGGAACCCCCTTTGGTGTTTTAACCAATTTAGACCTACGTTCGATTCGACAAAATGTCTTCTATATCACGACGGTTTTCAGAAAAACCTATGTTTCTATTTCAGTGGTGCTCAAGCTATTTCATGTCAAGGACCGCCAGAAATTAAATGGTAATTGGCTGCCGACCCCCATTTGAAAATATGTTGTTCCAGGGACCCTGGAACAACAGGGTTCCAGGGACCCTGTTGTTCCAGGGACCATTATGTTATGCTTTAGCTATTGAAAAATAGCAGGTCTTGTAGGTCTGCTATTTTTGAAAAATCGAAGAACGACTGACATAGAAACACAGCGTCAGAAAACTGTCAGGATGTAGAAGACATTTTTAGAATCTGATCTCCGGTCAAAATGAGTTAATCAAATGCTGCAGTCAGTCGTGCTAGTTCCAGACTCCGGAGAGGAAGGAACTCACCTCCACGTGTAGTTGTCCGATGTCGTCGGTGGCCCAGGCGTCGTCGTCGTTGTCGTAGTTCGGCACGGTGGAGAAACTCACGGCTCTCTGCTCCGCCGTGATGCCGCCGGCGCCACCGGCGGCGCCGCCGTTGCAGTCCAGGCTCTCTGCGGAGCGGGCCGTCCGGATCAGCCTGGTCTCTGGGATGCGGGTCGGAACCGGAGAGGTCTCGAAGCTCTCGCACTCCAGGACCTCCACGTAGATGATGTAAGGAGCCTGGGAGGGAAAAACGTTACGGTTACATTACGATTAAGAACGTGCCGTTATACATCACGTTAGAATAACGTTAAATCAGAGTTAGAACAGGGGTGGGCAATTATTTTTTTCTTTTGCTATTTCTGAATTTGAAATCCTATATTCTGGTGCTATAATCTCACTGTTCGATTATGCCTGACGAAGGTCAATAGACCAAAAAGTAATCTGTAATCTTTTTTTTTTTTAAGATATTTTTTTGCGGCTTACGCCTTTTATTGGTTTTTTTGAAGGGACAGACAGTAGGCTGACAGGAAACGGGAGAGAGATGGGGGAAGACATGCAGTAAAGGCCGTGTCGGGCTCGGGAGTCGAACCCGCGGCACACTGCGACTGGATTACCAGTCGGGTGCCCAGGCGGTTACGCCACCGCCTGGGCCAGTAATCTGTAATCTAACATAGCAAAATCATCTTTACATTATTATACAGTTACCTTGTCTTTAGAGTCGAGTACCATGTGTACACACATTAACCCATTTTGGGCGGGAACCCCTTTTGGTGTTAGCATTATGTTATGCTTTAGCTATTGAAAAATAGCAGACCTACAAGCTCGGTGGCGCGCTACTCGGTGGCGCGCTACGAGAGACTCTCTCTAGGTCTGCTATTTTTGAAAAATCGAACGACTGACATAGAAACATAGCTTTTTCAGAAAACTGTCAGGATGTAGAAGACATTTCTAGAATCTGATCTCAGGTCAAAATGGGTTAACACACAGTATGTATTGTATAAGTGTATACTACATGTGCTTACCTTGTCTTTAGAGTTGAGTACCACGGCCTGTGTGTGTGGAACTCGGACCACGTGGTGGTGGAAGGCGGCGGTGGGCAGCCAGACTCGACCAGGGAGTTTATGGTTCAGTAAGGACAGCTCCGAGATCAGTCTCGAGGTCTTCTGCTCCTTGGTGGGCAGGACGGCCAAGCGCTTCCCGATCCCCATCAACGACTTAATGAACTCTCTCTGAGGACGCAGACGCTCCGGCTGGAAGAGAGAGAGAGGAAAAAAAAACAGAGAGTGATTATGTTTATTTATGATTAGCATTTTAGCAGTATTTCACAGCATATTGAAAGTGAGTTGCTATTAACTGAAAACGGTCTGGCTAAACTGCAGTACTCAAGTTATGGCACCGGATGGCAGCATTGCAGTATCTGAGAGTTCTACTCTGGAAAACATCTAGTAAGTAGGCAGTCAGCCAGGACAGCCCACGCACCGTGACGCACGCATGCACGCACGCACGCACGCACGCACGCACGCGCACACCATGTGTATTAACACATGTAGTTCTATTAGCGAGTAGCGACTGTCCGAGTGCATTTCATGCTCTCTCACTCAACTATAGAATAGAAGAGTAAAGCAGCTTTGGGCAGTGTCCATTCATTCACTGAACGTTTTCATGGGTTCAGCTACAGTATTTCTGTGTGCAAACCTGATGATAGTCTACTCGTTTGATGCCACTAGATTTGGGTTTGGGCAACAACGGTGTATTTACTTGATTTGATATGCGAGCTGCTGTGACAACACAGCCTTGGGCTGCATCAGCTGTGTGAGAGGCTGGATGTACAATAATGCATTAGTCCATTTTGGGCGGGAACCCCTTTTGGTGTTTTAAGCATTATGTTATACTTAAGCTATTGAAAAATAGCAGATCTACAAGTTGTAGGTTTGCTATTTTTGAAAAATCGTGAAAATGTGGCGCAATTCAGAGCGAACATTTTTAACTCAAATATATGCTTCATGGGGGGGGGGGGGGGTTCCCTGGAACAACGCATTTTCAGATGGGGGTCGGCGGCCAATTACATATATTTTTGGGGGTCCTTGACATGAAAATGTTTGAGAACCACTAATGAAAACTGTCAGGATTTAGAAGACATTTTGTAGAATCGACCTCGGGTCTAAATGGGTTAACCCAGTTAATGAATTAATTGGCCTATTGTGACCAAAGCCTATTTATTTCAGAAAACTGGAGGATTTCGAAGATTTTTTTTTAATTTTGAGGTCAGGCCTAAATGGGTTAAATGATGGCCCCGGGTAAGGTTGTTGTCCCAGTCCAGCCCTGACCTAACATGCACTCTAGCGTCATGTGACTACCCCACTCTACCACAGATGTTTTGAGGTAACAGACAAAAAAAAACAAAAACTTTCAGGCCAAGAAATGCAGTTTGTTGTAGTTGAACCAAACTCTTGGGTTTTAGATGTTTTTGAGTGGTGCAACCACTCCAAGGAACAGCAAAGTGTTAACCTATGTGACTATGTATGTGTGTGACTAGGAGTACCAGTAGGGGCAAAAGTGGCGCAGAAACAGAGAGAGAGATAGTGCTGCACTGTTGCCTGCTAGTGCTAATGAGAGAGGGGGGGGGGGTTATTATTTTTTATTTTTTTAGACCTGAGGACGATTCTTAAAGAATGTCTTCTAAATCCTAACAGTTTTCTGAGAAACCTATGTTTCTATGTCAGTGGTGCTCAACCTTTGTCACGTCAAGGACACCCAGAATTATCTGTTATTTGGCCGTCGACCCCCATCTGTAAATATGTTGTTACAGGGACCCCACCCCAGAAGCAAAGATTTGAGTTAAAAACATTCGCTCTGAAAGAATATATTCAAAGACTTGCGCCACATTTTCACGATTTATCAAAAATAGCAGACCTACAAGCTCGTAGCGCGGCACTCGGTGCCGCGCTACGAGCTTGTAGATCTGCTATTTTTCAATAGCTAAAGTGTAACATAATGCTTAAAACACCAAAGGGGGTTCCCGCCCAAAATGGGTTAAGTAGCCAATTTTCTTTGTTGTTGTTGTTGTTGTTGCCAATTAATCCTCCCCATATATTTCTCTGTGTGGGGACAGCTGTTATGTATCCTATTTAATCATTGCTGTCGGGCAGAAACCTCTAAGCTTCACAGTTTCTTTTTTAAATATATGTTTTCTTAAATGAATGCCCTACTTCATGCCGAGTGTCACACAAAAGTATCAAACATAGCAGATCTACGAGCTCAAAAAGTGTCGCATCATGGCATATTCTGAGCATATTCTGAGCTTGAAACAATAAGCTCCATGCCAATAGAGAACTGTTTACAGAATAACCAGTTTACTAGTTTGTAAATGAAGACTCCAGGCCCGTAGGGAAATGTTTACATAACAGAATTATACAGTTCAAACTCTCAGCTCAACTCAAAAGAGTTATTTTCCATGATACAGTTTTGTAACGGCTTATGTGTAATTTTTGGTTTCCATCCTCATTTCCTCATATCCTCATATCCTCATATCTGAGCACTCTGCGCCGTCACGTTGTCTGAAACCAGCTGTCATCCCTCGAGTCCACGTGAAACCCGAGTCAGATGGTTTACCGGAGGGGATTAACCCATTCTGGGCGGGAACCCCTTTGGGTGTTTTAAGCATTACCGGCATGTTATACTTTAGCTATGGAAAAATCATGAAAATGTGGCACAAATCTTTGAATATATATATTCTTTCAGAGCGAACATTTTTAACTCAAATCTTTGCTTCTGGGGCGGTCCCTGGAACAACATATTACAATTACAGATAATTCTGGGGCTCCTTCACATGGAATCTTTTGAGCACCACTGACACAGAAACATACGTTTTTTTGAAAAATGTCAGGATTTAGAAGACATTTGTAGAATCGTTCTCAGGTCTAAATGGATTAAAAGGCAGAAAACCCGCTTAAATACATGTTTACCTAGTTACATTAAATACATGTTTACCTAGTTACATTAAATACATGTTTACCTAGTTACATTAAATACATGTTTACCTAGTTACATTAAATACATGTTTACCTAGTTACATTAAATACATGTTTACCTAGTTACATTAAATACATGTTTACCTAGTTACATTAAATACATGTTTACCTAGTTACATTCTAACACACATACCATGTGCATATATTGTTGCCATCGGGTGTGTGTCCAAAATTGTTACTTTCCAGGAAATGGAGAAAAAAAATACCTGCGTTCCATTGTTACCTCCACGAATGCCTACATAGATACGTTCCTAACCGCCCCCCCCTCAGGTCCTCCACTGCTGGCCTGCTTGAAGTGCCGGAAAAAATGTCTACAAAAAAAATATGGTGAGGCAGCCTTCTGCTTCTATGGGCCTACAGCCTGGAATAGACTTCCATTTCAACTCAGACACGCACCCTCTGTAGACACTTTTAAAGCTCAACTCAAGACTCACCTCTTTACTCTTGCTTTTAGTTGAGTTTTTAACATCTTTTACCATTGTTTTATCTTTTTCTAACTGCTTGCCTGTGTTTTATTGCTATTTTTATGTCCTGCCCTGTGAAGCACTTTGAGTTGCATTCATGTATGAAAGGTGCTATACAAATAAAGTGTATTATAGTTTATTAATGTAGTAGTTATTATTTTGTCACAAACTCTTGCCAACACCTTTCATTGGTTCAATATTCATAACATATTTTTGCTACTTTTGTGTGACACTGTACTGTAGTATGACAAAGTAGGGAATTATTTAAGTTGAAATATGGAGATACAAGGTTTCTTTACTGACGGCAACAATGTCACATATTGTTTCTATTGTATTGTATTGTGACTCAGACAATCAGACCTCATGTTTAGGCCTCAAACCCTCGGCTCTTTCTGGGTCATCCAGTCTAATGTTTCATATTCCACTCAGAGAACAGTTAACCAGTCAACCTCCCAGTGAGATGCATCCCACCAAAAAACCTCATTGTTTATCAAGTGTGGATCCCTGGAGAAAACGCACACATTTTAATCATTTATTTATGTCCACATAAGAGATACAATACAAGGACACAAATATTTACAAGGTGCTGTACAGAGTGCAATCAGCAAATCCCGGACAAATACCCACACACCCTTCAGGGGTACAAGTAACAGCGTCTTCGCCATATTTGGCGGCTACCGATAGTGGAAGAGATTGCACGCGCACGCGCACGCACGCACGCACGCACGCACGCACGCACGCACGCACGCACGCACGCACGCACGCACACACACACACACAGACACACACACTTGATGTAGATCTGGGAGTGTAGTGTACAAATGTATTGAATGTAACGAAATGGACCTGTAAGGGTCCAGAGTTACACATATGTGTAAGTGTGTAAGTGGGTAAGTGATATTTGTTGTTTAACCCATTCTAGACGCCCTTTTTTGGTGTTTATAGCATTATGTTTTACTTTAGCTATTGAAAAATAGCAGATCTACAACCTCGTAGCGCTACGAGCTTGTAGATCTGCTATTTTTGAAAAAATCATTAAAATGTGGTGCAAATCTTTGAATATATATTCTTTCAGAGTGAACGTTTTTAACTCAAATCTTTGCTTCTGGGGGGGGGGGGGGGGGGGGTCCCTGGAACAACGTATTTTCACATGGGGGTCGGCGGCCAATTACATATCATTTTTGGGGCTCCTTGACATGAAAATGTTTGAGAACGACTGACATAGAAACATGGGTATTTCAAGAAAACTGTCAGGATTTAGAAGACATTTGTAGAATCGTCCTCAGGTCTAAATGGGTTAAGTGTTTTATGAAAAGGTTAAATTGTGATAGTAATCTAATCATTGCCATTTGCCCAGTAACTCCAGCTCTTTAACCCATTGATGCCTGAGGCCGAATCTGGGAACGCTTTCTAGGGCCTGACCTAAGGTTTCTAAAAACCTTCAAATTCTGATGTTTTTTTTTTAAATAGTTATGTTGCTACATGTATAGCAATAGCTGATGAGACGCAGAGAGCGCGCCGGCATCAAGGGTAGAACAACGTATACGTTGCATCAGGCATCAATGGGTTAATAAACACAACATACATGTTCAGGTGGATTGCCAATTTCAGCCAATCAGGAAGATGACCCATTTATCAGCTTCATTTTTACAGCGTTCCTATTCCAATTTTCTCTGCTCGTTTGTTTGCGTCATCGCTTCAAATGTCAGTTCTCTTTCCCGATTGGAGAACATTGGTGTCCCGACTAGAAAATGCATTTTCTGCCGTTTCTGTTTTGAGAGTACAGGATTTGATGAGGTCAGATCAACATATGGAATGTCAGAACAGGTCAGCTCCATATAATTCTAAGGGTGGCAGCGGGGGCAGTGTCTTGAGTGTACAGGGTTTGATGTCGAGGGCCCAGGTAGGGGCCGGGCCTTAATTTTCGGGCCTGTTGAGAACTCTAGTTTTCGCCGGCTGCCTGGCGTGGCTGCACTAATAACTTTGGGGCAGGCCCACCGTCTAGAGTTTAAATGGACTATCAGGTAAGGTATCAGTCAAAAGGGAGACATCGAAGAGGAAGGACAGATGGGGAAGCGTCAACATATGGAATGTCAGAACACGTCAGCTATAGATATAGAGATAGATATAGAGATCTAAGGGTTTGAGGTCAGATGTAGAGTTGCTGGCCAATATTGATGACATCAGGGATCTCCATGTATGGGCATTCCCAAATATGGGCTTAATATTGATCTCCATCCCTGATGATGTGACGTGATGTCACAAGGCATGACCATATATGGAGGTGTGGGGTGACGGACGGACTGACGGGAAATGCACGTTTTCATAGTAAATGCGGTTTCAACTGGGTTCCATGTTTAGACATTGGTCACTGGTACATGATCTGCTTCCTGTTCTGTGTTCTGTTCTCAACAACCAACATCGTAACTTCCTGGTAACCATAACTTCCTGAAAGAACACATTTAGTTCCTGTTCATAACACTAAATGCACAAACACATGCACGCGCAGTCGCGCACACAGAGGCACGCACACACACACTACACAGAGAGGCACGCACACACACACACTACACACAGAGGCACGCACACACACTACACACAGAGGCACGCACAGTCGCACATACACACACTACACACAGAGGCACGCACGCACACACACTACACACAGAGGCACACACACACACACACACACACACACACACACACACACACACACACACACACACACACACACACACACACACACACACACACACACACACACACACACACACACACACACACACACACACACACACACACACACACACACACACACACAGGCACTCATGCAAATAAAAACATATCTCTGGATTGTCTACTGATAAGTTTCCATATTGTTCACATTCACATTGTCACATATTGGAGACTTTGACCTATGACCCAGATCCTGTTGCACACTGTGCCCTATATCTTTCGCCACCCCTTAGCCCTTATCAATAAACTTAATTGCCATTTTTTACTATTTAAAAACATTTTAAAATAGTACAAATAGCCGATCTACAAGCTAACAACGTGTTCGATGTACATTGGTGGCGCAAGATGGAGCCCTGTATCTGTGAACAGATAATGCACCGTTTGACTCAGCAAAGTACTAAATAACCAACTAACACACACTTTCTGGGTGTAATAAATTCAATATTTTAAGTATATTCATACCTCCTCGTGACCGTGGTTCTCCACCATGGGGTGACTCCCCGACCTCAGCAGTCCGCCGCCCAGACCGGAGCCGCCGCCTCCTCCTGCGGCCGCCGCGTCCGACTTGGACCTCTGGTGGGTTCTCCTCCTGGTGGGAGAGGAAAACCCCTCCTCGTCCTGCTGCGGCAGCGAGGCGGAGGAGGAGGCGGAGGGAGGTGCCGCCGACGCCTCCACTTGGCTGCTGTTGTGTCTCCTGTGTCGGTGATGGTGGTGATGGGAGCGGGGCGGAGTCATGGACGAAGGCGAACGGGCCGCGGCGGGACCTTCGGATCCGTTTCTGGAGTCTGTAGGAGCAGCGGCGGCGGCGGCGGCCGCCTTGGGCTTGAACTCGTTCGACAGGATGAGTTTGCGGAGTTTGGTTCCTCTGGAGTGTCTCTGCGTGGAGATGTGCATGTCTGAGGAGTACGCTCCGAGCAGCCAGGCGGTCTGCAGGGAGAACGCGATGCTCCCTCTGCAACGATGGATCTGAGGAGGAGGAGGAGGCGGGAAAAGCAATAGATAATTAACACATTTAGGCCTGAACTCAAAATTTAAAAAGATTCTTCTAAATCCTCCAGTTTTCTGAAATAAATATTTTCACGATTTTTCAAAAATAGCAGACCTACAAGGTACGAGCTTGTAGATCTGCTATTTTACAATTGCTAAATTATAACATAATGTTTAAAACACCAAAGGGGGTTCCCGCCCAAAATTGGTTAAATAATGTTTACTATCACATGATGGCTTCCATTTGTAGATAGTATGGTATAGCATAGCATAGAGCGGGATTAAAGCAAAAACAAATCTTATAACTGAAAATCTTTGTTAAGCTAAGTCCCAATTTGCGTTTAGTGAAACGGCATGAAAGGAGACTCCCACACACTAGCAAGTAATGATGTTATTGTTCTTCTAAGCACAAAACAGAACCAATGATTTCGCCATGCAACTCCTTGCAACATGCAACTTCTTGCAACTACTTGCAACCAGTATCCCCAATGGCTGTTGCAAGGAGTTGCAATTGATCTTAAAACTGTAATTGCTGCAAGGAGTTGCATCTACTCTAGTTGCATTGGTGCGGTTTGGGCTTAAACCTATGTTCTTGCTGTTTTACATAGAGCCAAACAGTTGAGGAAATCACAGAGAGGCTTTAGGGTTGTATGGAACATGTATTGTGTTGCAAATGTTCGAATATTATTATAAATGTAGGGCTTGACTTTACTAGCCACACACGCGGAGCAGCAGTGTTAAGCGTTGCAAGGAATTTGGCATCGACCGAGTTAACTGTGCCAGAGATTAGCTGTTCACAGACGGACACACGGGCGGACGGACGGACGGATGGACGGAGTGCAAAACATACTCTCTCCCCATGCCTTCGGCCTGGTGGAGACAATGACCGAAATCGTCGCAGTGCCGTCCCCTCGAGAGACCCGGAAAATAATTCCCCGTTCATTTTCCTCATAGACTTTTCAAAAAGTATTTATTTAAAGACGTTTACGCCGCCGACAAAGCCAACTCTTGTCATGACAAATCATGACAATAAACACAATGTTTTGGGCCGAACAAATAATAAGAAAGAAGAAAAAAAACGGCAGACTTTTTTTTTTTTTGTCCAAAATATTGTGTTTGTCGTCATGATTTGTCACGACTCGAGTTGGCTTCGTACGACGCTTAAAAAAGGTCTATAAATAAATACTTTTTGAAATGTCTATGGGGAAAATGCATTGGGAATTATTTCCTGGGCCTGGCGTCGTCATGAAAGGTATTGAGTAGAGTCTCACCAGGTAAGGTCTAATGGCGTCTCCGACCTCACCGTCCATGTGAACGTACATGCTGAGCAGCTGAGGCAGGTGAAAGTCCACCTGCTCGTCCGTGAAGCTGAAGAGCCGGTTGCCGATGTAGGCCTGCACGCCCGGTTCCTTGGACTTGTACAGGTAGGAGATGGCCATGGAGACATCGAACAGCTTGGACTCAAACAGCCGGAGGAGCCACGACTGCTTGGCCGAGGACGAGGAGTCCGACGACGAAGGCGTGGGGCTGGGGTTGGCCGGAGGTTTTACCTCTCCTTCTCGGTCCTCCTCTCCGTCCTCTTGCTCCTCTTCCTCTTTGATGGAGCCGGTGTCCGACATCTCTGGGAACGCGGAAACGTTGCGTTGCTGCTGCGGACTGGAACTCTCTGTGAAACCAACGCTCTGAGGCTGCTGCCGTTCTTCTTGTTGTTCTTCTTCCTCTTCTTGTTGTTGTTGTTCTTCTTGTTGTTCTTCTTCCTCTTCTTGTTGTTGTTGTTTTTCTTCCTCTTGTTGCTGTTCTTCCTCCTCTTCTTGTTGTTGTTCTTCCTCTTGTTGTTGTTCTTCCTCCTCTTGTTGTTGTTGTTCTTCCTCTTCTTCTTGCTGTTCTTCCTCTTCTTGTTGTGGTTCTTGTTGTGCTTCTACTGCCTCTCCGTTCTGCAGTTTGACCTTGAGAAGTACTTCCTGACAGGCCTGCAGCGCCACTTCCGGGTCAATCACAGCTAGAAGCAGAATAACGCTGTGTTTAGTATAACATAGATTTTTCATAAACAACTAAATTGATTTGCGTGATTAACCTAATTAATCCGATAATGTTATTTAGGTTATTTAACAATTAATGAATTAAGCGATAATTGACATCCCTAAATCCCTATCAATCATTCTTTTCATTACGTGCCCATGCCCTTGCATCCCCAACCGACCAATCACGTCGTCTCACCTTGGTCAAACACCAAGTCCGTCTCCGTGGCGACCTCCTGGGAGGAGAACGCTTCCTCCTCCGCTCCTCCTCCTCCTGCTGCTCCTCCAACTCCTCCTCCTCCTCCCAGAGCGGTGGAGGAGGTCTCGCTGCTGCTGCTGCTCCCCACGCTGCCACTGCTCCCGATGCTCCCCGTGGGGCTGGAGCTGCGCGGGCTGGCGGAGGGAGAGGAGGCGCAGGCCGAGCCCCGCCGCCGCACCACCTCCTCCCCGTCCTCCCCCTCGGAGGACTGAGGGAGCGGCAGGGGGAGAGGGAGGGGCGGGCGGTGGTGGTGGTTGTGATGGTGGTGGTTGTGATGGTGGTGGTTGTGATGGTGGTGGCTGTGGTGGCGGTACGAGGAGGAAGAGGAGGAGGAAGAGGAGGCGCTGGAAGGCGAGGACGGACAGGAGAAGGTGGATGGGGGGGAGGAGGAGACGGGAGGAAGAGGAGGGGGCGGGGGAGGAGGAGGAGGCACAGAGGGGAGGTGGAGGGAGAGAGACACCTCCGCCATGATGGACCTGGAGTGAGAGAGAGAGAGAGAGAGAGAGACAGAGATAGAATCTGTTATCATCGTGTTTGCTCTCAGGCAGAAACCTGTATACGTCGTCATACTGACAGTATCACACAAATATAGCAAAGATAAATCCACGAGCTCACGACACGTTGCGACGCGACATGCGGTGAGCTTGTAGATCTGCTATTTCTTTTTTAAAGGTTTCGCGACAGTAACTACGTGTAAAGGACACAATATATTTTTTGTGT